>NW_027192722.1:653066-979600 GCF_949987515.2 Delphinus delphis
AAAAAACGCATACGCCCTTTTTGGCCAACCAAGCAAGCTTGCAAAGGAAATCTGCACTACAATGAAGTCTCACTTCCCCCCGGTCAAAAGGGCCATCTGAAAAAAGTGTAAAATCCAGAAAGGCAACAGGCCATTGAGAACTGGGAGCCTTGTTATGCTGATGGGTGGGATGTAAATTGCCAACAACCACTCGGGAGAAGTGTATGGTGTTTCCTGAAACATCTAAAAAACAAAGCAACAGAGCCTAGGGCACTGCCACTTATGGTCCTATAGCTTAGGGAAATTAAAATCAAAAAGACACAGCCACCCCAAAGTTTGGGACGCCTCTGTTTACAAGAACCTCGTTTACAGTACAAGTTCAACATCGCAGAAAGTGAAAAATGGATAAAGAAGTTGTGGTATTTACTTACAAAGCAATATCACTCAGCAATGAAATCTATGTCATCAGGCCCTTAGCATCACAATGAGTGGATTCAGGTATGATGATTCTAACTGAAATAAGTCACACAGAAAAAGAAACATCATAAGATATCAGTAATACACGGAATGTAAACTTGGCTACACAGGAACTGAATTACAGAACAGAACAGGGTCTCAAATTTAGAAAACCAACTTATGCTTGCTTAAGGGTAAAGGTGAGTTGGGGTGCTGCATAAAACCAGAGATTGAAATGAGCACAGATAAAGTTCCTTAAGTCAAATATGGAATAGACAAGAGCTACTCCTTGCTCAACGAAATGGACTCAACACCGCATATTAAACGCCTAAGAATGTACCTGACTAGTAAGTATCGTAAAACCTATGGATTGCTATGTCTCCAAAAGAGAATCAAGCATGTGTACAGGGGCATAAACGCAGCAGTGATAGGATTGGAGAGGTTCGGTGAGCAAATGAAGACCCTTTGAAGTCATATTGCATGGTACCCATTCCACGGGTTTCAACTACCCAGGTTTAAGGTATTCTTCCTTCAGCTAAAACATGCATGTGGAACCCAAGTATGATCAACCATGTGAACGGGAGACGTGTTCAAATATGTCTCAGTTTTCCTCCCCTGGTAAACGGGTGCAACATTCCAGACGCTTTACTAACACTCTCCCCACTTGGAGAGTCAGCGCCTTTAACCTCCTGTTTGGCCCAGTTTGCAATTTCTGCGGAAGATGAACAGGAATAGCGAGAATCAATGAGAGACTAGCTGGAGGTGTCTGGACGGGCAAATTTAACTCTCATTTCCCACCAGGAAGAGGAAATAACCAAAGGCTCAGCGTGCCGTACCGGAACCAGATTAGGGCCTGAAGCCATCCTGCGGTGTTGCGGCCAGCTCACAAGAAAGCGAGTTGAAGAAAGAAGCTCAGGGGCACTGTAATTCACAAACCTGCAGAGTTATAAATGACAGCTATCGTCCAAAAATAGACTGAAGTAAGGCTGCCAAGAGGACTTGAAAGCGGGGCAGAATTGCAGGAAACCGATTTCAGGAGGTAGACTGGAATTGCATTGAAAGCATAGGAAAAGAGGCAGAACGTCCACAATGATGCACTTGGCCAAAAAGGGCGTATGCGTTGTTCCTGAATATATTCAGGAAAAAACGCATACGCCCTTTTTGGCCAACCAAGCAAGCTTGCAAAGGAAATCTGCACTACAATGAAGTCTCACTTCTCCCCGGTCAAAAGGGCCATCTGAAAAAAGTGTAAAATCCAGAAAGGCAGGACAGGCCATGGAGAACTGGGAGCCTTGTTATGCTGATGGGCGGGATGTAAATTGCCAACAACCACTTGGGAGAAGTGTATGGTGTTTCCTGAAACATCTAAAACACAAAGCAACAGAGCCTAGGGCACTGCCACTTATGGTCCTATAGCTTAGGGAAATTAAAATCAAAAAGACACAGCCACCCCAAAGTTTGGGACGCCTCTGTTTACAAGAACCTCGTTTACAGTACAAGTTCAACATCGCAGAAAGTGAAAAATGGATAAAGAAGTTGTGGTATTTACTTACAAAGCAATATCACTCAGCAATGAAATCTGTGTCATCAGGCCCTTAGCATCACAATGAGTGGATTCAGGTATGATGATTCTAACTGAAATAAGTCACACAGAAAAAGAAACATCATAAGATATCAGTAATACACGGAATGCAAACTTGGCTACACAGGAACTGAATTACAGAACAGAACAGGGTCTCAAATTTAGAAAACCAACTTATGCTTGCTTAAGGGGAAAGGTGAGTTGGGGTGCTGCATAAAACCAGAGATTGAAATGAGCACAGATAAAGTTCCTTAAGTCAAATATGGAATAGACAAGAGCTACTCCTTGCTCAACGAAATGGACTCAACACCGCATATTAAACGCCTAAGAATGTACCTGACTAGTAAGTATCTTAAAACCTATGGATTGCTACGTCTCCGAAAGAGAATCAAGCGTGTGTACAGGGGCATAAACGCAGCAGTGATAGGATTGGAGAGGTTCGGTGAGCAAATGAAGACCCTTTGAAGTCATATTGCATGGTACCCATTCCATGGGTCTCAACTCTCCAGGTTTAAGGTATTCTTCCTTCAGCTAAAACATGCATGTGGAACCCAGAGTATGATCAACCATGTGAACGGGAGACGTGTTCAAATATGTCTCAGTTTTCCTCCCCTGGTACTCGGGTGCAACATTCCAGACGCTTTACTAACACTCTCCCCACTTGGAGAGTCAGCGCCTTTAACCTCCTGTTTGGCCCAGTTTGCAATTTCTGCGGAAGATGAACAGGAATAGCGAGAACCAATGAGAGACTAGCTGGAGGTGTCTGGACGGGCAAATTTAACTCTCATTTCCCACCAGGAAGAGGAATTAACCAAAGGCTCAGCGTGCCGTGCCGGAACCAGATTAGGGCCTGAAGCCATCCTGCGGTGTTGCGGCCAGGTCACAAGAAAGCGAGTTGAAGAAAGGAGCTCAGGGGCACTGTAATTCACAAACCTGCAGAGTTATAAATGACAGCTATCGTCCAAAAATAGACTGAAGTAAGGCTGCCAAGAGGACTTGAAAGCGGGGCAGAATTGCAGGAAACCGATTTCAGGAGGTAGACTGGAATTGCATTGAAAGCATAGGAAAAGAGGCAGAACGTCCACAATGATGCACTTGGCCAAAAAGGGCGTATGCGTTTTTTCCTGAATATATTCAGGAAAAAACGCATACGCCCTTTTTGGCCAACCAAGCAAGGTTGCAAAGGAAATCGGCACTACAATGAAGTCTCACTTCCCCCCGGTCAAAAGGGCCATCTGAAAAAAGTGTAAAATCCAGAAAGGCTACAGGCCATGGAGAACTGGGAGTCTTGTTATGCTGATGGGTGGGATGTAAATTGCCAACAACCACTCGGGAGAAGTGTATGGTGTTTCCTGAAACATCTAAGAAACAAAGCAACAGAACCTAGGGCACTTCCACTTATGGTCCTATAGCTTAGGGAAATTAAAATCAAAAAGACACAGCCACCCCAAAGTTTGGAACGGCTCTGTTTACAAGAACCTCGTTTACAGTACAAGTTCAACATCGCAGAAAGTGAAAAATGGATAAAGAAGTTGTGGTATTTACTTACAAAGCAATATCACTCAGCAATGAAATCTGTGTCATCAGGCCCTTAGCAGCACAATGAGTGGATTCAGGTATGATGATTCTAACTGAAATAAGTCACACAGAAAAAGAAACATCATAAGATATCAGTAATACACGGAATGTAAACTTGGCTACACAGGAACTGAATTACAGAACAGAACAGGGTCTCAAATTTAGAAAACCAACTTATGCTTGCTTAAGGGTAAAGGTGAGTTGGGGTGCTGCATAAAACCAGAGATTGAAATGAGCACAGATAAAGTTCCTTAAGCCAAATATGGAATAGACAAGAGCTACTCCTTGCTCAACGAAATGGACTCAACACCGCATATTAAACGCCTAAGAATGTACCTGACTTGTAAGTATCTTAAAACCTATGGATTGCTATGTCTCCAAAAGAGAATCAAGCATGTGTACAGGGGCATAAACGCAGCAGTTATAGGATTGGAGAGGTTCGGTGAGCAAATGAAGACCCTTTGAAGTCATATTGCATGGTACCCATTCCATGGGTCTCAACTCTCCAGGTTTAAGGTATTCTTCCTTCAGCTAAAACATGCATGTGGAACCTAGAGTATGATCAACCATGTGATCGGGAGACGTGTTCAAATATGTCTCAGTTTTCCTCCCCTGGTACTCGGGTGCAACATTCCAGACGCTTTACTAACACTCTCCCCACTTGGAGAGTCAGTCCCTTTAACCTCCTGTTTGGCCCAGTTTGAAATTTCTGCGGAAGATGAACAGGAATAGCGAGAACCAATGAGAGGCTAGCTGGAGGTGTCTGGACGGGCAAATTTAACTCTCATTTCCCACCAGGAAGAGGAATTAACCAAAGGCTCAGCATGCCGGGCCGGAACCAGATTAGGGCCTGAAGCCATCCTGCGGTGTTGCGGCCAGGTCACAAGAAAGCGAGTTGAAGAAAGGAGCTCAGGGGCACTGTAATTCACAAACCTGCAGAGTTATAAATGACAGCTATCGTCCAAAAATAGACTGAAGTAAGGCTGCCAAGAGGACTTGAAAGCGGGGCAGAATTGCAGGAAACCGATTTCAGGAGGTAGACTGGAATTGCATTGAAAGCATAGGAAAAGAGGCAGAACGTCCACAATGATGCACTTGGCCAAAAAGGGCGTATGCGTTTTTTCCGGAATATATTCAGGAAAAAACGCATACGCCCTTTTTGGCCAACCAAGCAAGCTTGCAAAGGAAATCTGCACTACAATGAAGTCTCACTTCCCCCCGGTCAAAAGGGCCATCTGAAAAAAGTGTAAAATCCAGAAAGGCAACAGGCCATTGAGAACTGGGAGCCTTGTTATGCTGATGGGCGGGATGTAAATTGCCAACAACCACTCGGGAGAAGTGTATGGTGTTTCCTGAAACATCTAAAAAACAAAGCAACAGAGCCTAGGGCACTGCCACTTATGGTCCTATAGCTTAGGGAAATTAAAATCAAAAAGACACAGCCACCCCAAAGTTTGGGACGCCTCTGTTTACAAGAACCTCGTTTACAGTACAAGTTCAACATCGCAGAAAGTGAAAAATGGATAAAGAAGTTGTGGTATTTACTTACAAAGCAATATCACTCAGCAATGAAATCTATGTCATCAGGCCCTTAGCATCACAATGAGTGGATTCAGGTATGATGATTCTAACTGAAATAAGTCACACAGAAAAAGAAACATCATAAGATATCAGTAATACACGGAATGTAAACTTGGCTACACAGGAACTGAATTACAGAACAGAACAGGGTCTCAAATTTAGAAAACCAACTTATGCTTGCTTAAGGGTAAAGGTGAGTTGGGGTGCTGCATAAAACCAGAGATTGAAATGAGCACAGATAAAGTTCCTTAAGTCAAATATGGAATAGACAAGAGCTACTCCTTGCTCAACGAAATGGACTCAACACCGCATATTAAACGCCTAAGAATGTACCTGACTAGTAAGTATCGTAAAACCTATGGATTGCTATGTCTCCAAAAGAGAATCAAGCATGTGTACAGGGGCATAAACGCAGCAGTGATAGGATTGGAGAGGTTCGGTGAGCAAATGAAGACCCTTTGAAGTCATATTGCATGGTACCCATTCCACGGGTTTCAACTACCCAGGTTTAAGGTATTCTTCCTTCAGCTAAAACATGCATGTGGAACCCAAGTATGATCAACCATGTGAACGGGAGACGTGTTCAAATATGTCTCAGTTTTCCTCCCCTGGTAAACGGGTGCAACATTCCAGACGCTTTACTAACACTCTCCCCACTTGGAGAGTCAGCGCCTTTAACCTCCTGTTTGGCCCAGTTTGCAATTTCTGCGGAAGATGAACAGGAATAGCGAGAATCAATGAGAGACTAGCTGGAGGTGTCTGGACGGGCAAATTTAACTCTCATTTCCCACCAGGAAGAGGAAATAACCAAAGGCTCAGCGTGCCGTACCGGAACCAGATTAGGGCCTGAAGCCATCCTGCGGTGTTGCGGCCAGCTCACAAGAAAGCGAGTTGAAGAAAGAAGCTCAGGGGCACTGTAATTCACAAACCTGCAGAGTTATAAATGACAGCTATCGTCCAAAAATAGACTGAAGTAAGGCTGCCAAGAGGACTTGAAAGCGGGGCAGAATTGCAGGAAACCGATTTCAGGAGGTAGACTGGAATTGCATTGAAAGCATAGGAAAAGAGGCAGAACGTCCACAATGATGCACTTGGCCAAAAAGGGCGTATGCGTTGTTCCTGAATATATTCAGGAAAAAACGCATACGCCCTTTTTGGCCAACCAAGCAAGCTTGCAAAGGAAATCTGCACTACAATGAAGTCTCACTTCTCCCCGGTCAAAAGGGCCATCTGAAAAAAGTGTAAAATCCAGAAAGGCTACAGGCCATGGAGAACTGGGAGCCTTGTTATGCTGATGGGTGGGATGTAAATTGCCAACAACCACTCGGGAGAAGTGTATGGTGTTTCCTGAAACATCTAAGAAACAAAGCAACAGAACCTAGGGCACTTCCACTTATGGTCCTATAGCTTAGGGAAATTAAAATCAAAAAGACACAGCCACCCCAAAGTTTGGAACGGCTCTGTTTACAAGAACCTCGTTTACAGTACAAGTTCAACATCGCAGAAAGTGAAAAATGGATAAAGAAGTTGTGGTATTTACTTACAAAGCAATATCACTCAGCAATGAAATCTGTGTCATCAGGCCCTTAGCAGCACAATGAGTGGATTCAGGTATGATGATTCTAACTGAAATAAGTCACACAGAAAAAGAAACATCATAAGATATCAGTAATACACGGAATGTAAACTTGGCTACACAGGAACTGAATTACAGAACAGAACAGGGTCTCAAATTTAGAAAACCAACTTATGCTTGCTTAAGGGTAAAGGTGAGTTGGGGTGCTGCATAAAACCAGAGATTGAAATGAGCACAGATAAAGTTCCTTAAGCCAAATATGGAATAGACAAGAGCTACTCCTTGCTCAACGAAATGGACTCAACACCGCATATTAAACGCCTAAGAATGTACCTGACTTGTAAGTATCTTAAAACCTATGGATTGCTATGTCTCCAAAAGAGAATCAAGCATGTGTACAGGGGCATAAACGCAGCAGTTATAGGATTGGAGAGGTTCGGTGAGCAAATGAAGACCCTTTGAAGTCATATTGCATGGTACCCATTCCATGGGTCTCAACTCTCCAGGTTTAAGGTATTCTTCCTTCAGCTAAAACATGCATGTGGAACCTAGAGTATGATCAACCATGTGATCGGGAGACGTGTTCAAATATGTCTCAGTTTTCCTCCCCTGGTACTCGGGTGCAACATTCCAGACGCTTTACTAACACTCTCCCCACTTGGAGAGTCAGTCCCTTTAACCTCCTGTTTGGCCCAGTTTGAAATTTCTGCGGAAGATGAACAGGAATAGCGAGAACCAATGAGAGGCTAGCTGGAGGTGTCTGGACGGGCAAATTTAACTCTCATTTCCCACCAGGAAGAGGAATTAACCAAAGGCTCAGCATGCCGGGCCGGAACCAGATTAGGGCCTGAAGCCATCCTGCGGTGTTGCGGCCAGGTCACAAGAAAGCGAGTTGAAGAAAGGAGCTCAGGGGCACTGTAATTCACAAACCTGCAGAGTTATAAATGACAGCTATCGTCCAAAAATAGACTGAAGTAAGGCTGCCAAGAGGACTTGAAAGCGGGGCAGAATTGCAGGAAACCGATTTCAGGAGGTAGACTGGAATTGCATTGAAAGCATAGGAAAAGAGGCAGAACGTCCACAATGATGCACTTGGCCAGAAAGGGCGTATGCGTTTTTTCCGGAATATATTCAGGAAAAAACGCATACGCCCTTTTTGGCCAACCAAGCAAGCTTGCAAAGGAAATCTGCACTACAATGAAGTCTCACTTCCCCCCGGTCAAAAGGGCCATCTGAAAAAAGTGTAAAATCCAGAAAGGCAACAGGCCATTGAGAACTGGGAGCCTTGTTATGCTGATGGGCGGGATGTAAATTGCCAACAACCACTCGGGAGAAGTGTATGGTGTTTCCTGAAACATCTAAAAAACAAAGCAACAGAGCCTAGGGCACTGCCACTTATGGTCCTATAGCTTAGGGAAATTAAAATCAAAAAGACACAGCCACCCCAAAGTTTGGGACGCCTCTGTTTACAAGAACCTCGTTTACAGTACAAGTTCAACATCGCAGAAAGTGAAAAATGGATAAAGAAGTTGTGGTATTTACTTACAAAGCAATATCACTCAGCAATGAAATCTATGTCATCAGGCCCTTAGCATCACAATGAGTGGATTCAGGTATGATGATTCTAACTGAAATAAGTCACACAGAAAAAGAAACATCATAAGATATCAGTAATACACGGAATGTAAACTTGGCTACACAGGAACTGAATTACAGAACAGAACAGGGTCTCAAATTTAGAAAACCAACTTATGCTTGCTTAAGGGTAAAGGTGAGTTGGGGTGCTGCATAAAACCAGAGATTGAAATGAGCACAGATAAAGTTCCTTAAGTCAAATATGGAATAGACAAGAGCTACTCCTTGCTCAACGAAATGGACTCAACACCGCATATTAAACGCCTAAGAATGTACCTGACTAGTAAGTATCGTAAAACCTATGGATTGCTATGTCTCCAAAAGAGAATCAAGCATGTGTACAGGGGCATAAACGCAGCAGTGATAGGATTGGAGAGGTTCGGTGAGCAAATGAAGACCCTTTGAAGTCATATTGCATGGTACCCATTCCACGGGTTTCAACTACCCAGGTTTAAGGTATTCTTCCTTCAGCTAAAACATGCATGTGGAACCCAAGTATGATCAACCATGTGAACGGGAGACGTGTTCAAATATGTCTCAGTTTTCCTCCCCTGGTAAACGGGTGCAACATTCCAGACGCTTTACTAACACTCTCCCCACTTGGAGAGTCAGCGCCTTTAACCTCCTGTTTGGCCCAGTTTGCAATTTCTGCGGAAGATGAACAGGAATAGCGAGAATCAATGAGAGACTAGCTGGAGGTGTCTGGACGGGCAAATTTAACTCTCATTTCCCACCAGGAAGAGGAAATAACCAAAGGCTCAGCGTGCCGTACCGGAACCAGATTAGGGCCTGAAGCCATCCTGCGGTGTTGCGGCCAGCTCACAAGAAAGCGAGTTGAAGAAAGAAGCTCAGGGGCACTGTAATTCACAAACCTGCAGAGTTATAAATGACAGCTATCGTCCAAAAATAGACTGAAGTAAGGCTGCCAAGAGGACTTGAAAGCGGGGCAGAATTGCAGGAAACCGATTTCAGGAGGTAGACTGGAATTGCATTGAAAGCATAGGAAAAGAGGCAGAACGTCCACAATGATGCACTTGGCCAAAAAGGGCGTATGCGTTGTTCCTGAATATATTCAGGAAAAAACGCATACGCCCTTTTTGGCCAACCAAGCAAGCTTGCAAAGGAAATCTGCACTACAATGAAGTCTCACTTCTCCCCGGTCAAAAGGGCCATCTGAAAAAAGTGTAAAATCCAGAAAGGCAGGACAGGCCATGGAGAACTGGGAGCCTTGTTATGCTGATGGGCGGGATGTAAATTGCCAACAACCACTTGGGAGAAGTGTATGGTGTTTCCTGAAACATCTAAAACACAAAGCAACAGAGCCTAGGGCACTGCCACTTATGGTCCTATAGCTTAGGGAAATTAAAATCAAAAAGACACAGCCACCCCAAAGTTTGGGACGCCTCTGTTTACAAGAACCTCGTTTACAGTACAAGTTCAACATCGCAGAAAGTGAAAAATGGATAAAGAAGTTGTGGTATTTACTTACAAAGCAATATCACTCAGCAATGAAATCTGTGTCATCAGGCCCTTAGCATCACAATGAGTGGATTCAGGTATGATGATTCTAACTGAAATAAGTCACACAGAAAAAGAAACATCATAAGATATCAGTAATACACGGAATGCAAACTTGGCTACACAGGAACTGAATTACAGAACAGAACAGGGTCTCAAATTTAGAAAACCAACTTATGCTTGCTTAAGGGGAAAGGTGAGTTGGGGTGCTGCATAAAACCAGAGATTGAAATGAGCACAGATAAAGTTCCTTAAGTCAAATATGGAATAGACAAGAGCTACTCCTTGCTCAACGAAATGGACTCAACACCGCATATTAAACGCCTAAGAATGTACCTGACTAGTAAGTATCTTAAAACCTATGGATTGCTACGTCTCCGAAAGAGAATCAAGCGTGTGTACAGGGGCATAAACGCAGCAGTGATAGGATTGGAGAGGTTCGGTGAGCAAATGAAGACCCTTTGAAGTCATATTGCATGGTACCCATTCCATGGGTCTCAACTCTCCAGGTTTAAGGTATTCTTCCTTCAGCTAAAACATGCATGTGGAACCCAGAGTATGATCAACCATGTGAACGGGAGACGTGTTCAAATATGTCTCAGTTTTCCTCCCCTGGTACTCGGGTGCAACATTCCAGACGCTTTACTAACACTCTCCCCACTTGGAGAGTCAGCGCCTTTAACCTCCTGTTTGGCCCAGTTTGCAATTTCTGCGGAAGATGAACAGGAATAGCGAGAACCAATGAGAGACTAGCTGGAGGTGTCTGGACGGGCAAATTTAACTCTCATTTCCCACCAGGAAGAGGAATTAACCAAAGGCTCAGCGTGCCGTGCCGGAACCAGATTAGGGCCTGAAGCCATCCTGCGGTGTTGCGGCCAGGTCACAAGAAAGCGAGTTGAAGAAAGGAGCTCAGGGGCACTGTAATTCACAAACCTGCAGAGTTATAAATGACAGCTATCGTCCAAAAATAGACTGAAGTAAGGCTGCCAAGAGGACTTGAAAGCGGGGCAGAATTGCAGGAAACCGATTTCAGGAGGTAGACTGGAATTGCATTGAAAGCATAGGAAAAGAGGCAGAACGTCCACAATGATGCACTTGGCCAAAAAGGGCGTATGCGTTTTTTCCTGAATATATTCAGGAAAAAACGCATACGCCCTTTTTGGCCAACCAAGCAAGGTTGCAAAGGAAATCGGCACTACAATGAAGTCTCACTTCCCCCCGGTCAAAAGGGCCATCTGAAAAAAGTGTAAAATCCAGAAAGGCTACAGGCCATGGAGAACTGGGAGTCTTGTTATGCTGATGGGTGGGATGTAAATTGCCAACAACCACTCGGGAGAAGTGTATGGTGTTTCCTGAAACATCTAAGAAACAAAGCAACAGAACCTAGGGCACTTCCACTTATGGTCCTATAGCTTAGGGAAATTAAAATCAAAAAGACACAGCCACCCCAAAGTTTGGAACGGCTCTGTTTACAAGAACCTCGTTTACAGTACAAGTTCAACATCGCAGAAAGTGAAAAATGGATAAAGAAGTTGTGGTATTTACTTACAAAGCAATATCACTCAGCAATGAAATCTGTGTCATCAGGCCCTTAGCAGCACAATGAGTGGATTCAGGTATGATGATTCTAACTGAAATAAGTCACACAGAAAAAGAAACATCATAAGATATCAGTAATACACGGAATGTAAACTTGGCTACACAGGAACTGAATTACAGAACAGAACAGGGTCTCAAATTTAGAAAACCAACTTATGCTTGCTTAAGGGTAAAGGTGAGTTGGGGTGCTGCATAAAACCAGAGATTGAAATGAGCACAGATAAAGTTCCTTAAGCCAAATATGGAATAGACAAGAGCTACTCCTTGCTCAACGAAATGGACTCAACACCGCATATTAAACGCCTAAGAATGTACCTGACTTGTAAGTATCTTAAAACCTATGGATTGCTATGTCTCCAAAAGAGAATCAAGCATGTGTACAGGGGCATAAACGCAGCAGTTATAGGATTGGAGAGGTTCGGTGAGCAAATGAAGACCCTTTGAAGTCATATTGCATGGTACCCATTCCATGGGTCTCAACTCTCCAGGTTTAAGGTATTCTTCCTTCAGCTAAAACATGCATGTGGAACCTAGAGTATGATCAACCATGTGATCGGGAGACGTGTTCAAATATGTCTCAGTTTTCCTCCCCTGGTACTCGGGTGCAACATTCCAGACGCTTTACTAACACTCTCCCCACTTGGAGAGTCAGTCCCTTTAACCTCCTGTTTGGCCCAGTTTGAAATTTCTGCGGAAGATGAACAGGAATAGCGAGAACCAATGAGAGGCTAGCTGGAGGTGTCTGGACGGGCAAATTTAACTCTCATTTCCCACCAGGAAGAGGAATTAACCAAAGGCTCAGCATGCCGGGCCGGAACCAGATTAGGGCCTGAAGCCATCCTGCGGTGTTGCGGCCAGGTCACAAGAAAGCGAGTTGAAGAAAGGAGCTCAGGGGCACTGTAATTCACAAACCTGCAGAGTTATAAATGACAGCTATCGTCCAAAAATAGACTGAAGTAAGGCTGCCAAGAGGACTTGAAAGCGGGGCAGAATTGCAGGAAACCGATTTCAGGAGGTAGACTGGAATTGCATTGAAAGCATAGGAAAAGAGGCAGAACGTCCACAATGATGCACTTGGCCAAAAAGGGCGTATGCGTTTTTTCCGGAATATATTCAGGAAAAAACGCATACGCCCTTTTTGGCCAACCAAGCAAGCTTGCAAAGGAAATCTGCACTACAATGAAGTCTCACTTCCCCCCGGTCAAAAGGGCCATCTGAAAAAAGTGTAAAATCCAGAAAGGCAACAGGCCATTGAGAACTGGGAGCCTTGTTATGCTGATGGGCGGGATGTAAATTGCCAACAACCACTCGGGAGAAGTGTATGGTGTTTCCTGAAACATCTAAAAAACAAAGCAACAGAGCCTAGGGCACTGCCACTTATGGTCCTATAGCTTAGGGAAATTAAAATCAAAAAGACACAGCCACCCCAAAGTTTGGGACGCCTCTGTTTACAAGAACCTCGTTTACAGTACAAGTTCAACATCGCAGAAAGTGAAAAATGGATAAAGAAGTTGTGGTATTTACTTACAAAGCAATATCACTCAGCAATGAAATCTATGTCATCAGGCCCTTAGCATCACAATGAGTGGATTCAGGTATGATGATTCTAACTGAAATAAGTCACACAGAAAAAGAAACATCATAAGATATCAGTAATACACGGAATGTAAACTTGGCTACACAGGAACTGAATTACAGAACAGAACAGGGTCTCAAATTTAGAAAACCAACTTATGCTTGCTTAAGGGTAAAGGTGAGTTGGGGTGCTGCATAAAACCAGAGATTGAAATGAGCACAGATAAAGTTCCTTAAGTCAAATATGGAATAGACAAGAGCTACTCCTTGCTCAACGAAATGGACTCAACACCGCATATTAAACGCCTAAGAATGTACCTGACTAGTAAGTATCGTAAAACCTATGGATTGCTATGTCTCCAAAAGAGAATCAAGCATGTGTACAGGGGCATAAACGCAGCAGTGATAGGATTGGAGAGGTTCGGTGAGCAAATGAAGACCCTTTGAAGTCATATTGCATGGTACCCATTCCACGGGTTTCAACTACCCAGGTTTAAGGTATTCTTCCTTCAGCTAAAACATGCATGTGGAACCCAAGTATGATCAACCATGTGAACGGGAGACGTGTTCAAATATGTCTCAGTTTTCCTCCCCTGGTAAACGGGTGCAACATTCCAGACGCTTTACTAACACTCTCCCCACTTGGAGAGTCAGCGCCTTTAACCTCCTGTTTGGCCCAGTTTGCAATTTCTGCGGAAGATGAACAGGAATAGCGAGAATCAATGAGAGACTAGCTGGAGGTGTCTGGACGGGCAAATTTAACTCTCATTTCCCACCAGGAAGAGGAAATAACCAAAGGCTCAGCGTGCCGTACCGGAACCAGATTAGGGCCTGAAGCCATCCTGCGGTGTTGCGGCCAGCTCACAAGAAAGCGAGTTGAAGAAAGAAGCTCAGGGGCACTGTAATTCACAAACCTGCAGAGTTATAAATGACAGCTATCGTCCAAAAATAGACTGAAGTAAGGCTGCCAAGAGGACTTGAAAGCGGGGCAGAATTGCAGGAAACCGATTTCAGGAGGTAGACTGGAATTGCATTGAAAGCATAGGAAAAGAGGCAGAACGTCCACAATGATGCACTTGGCCAAAAAGGGCGTATGCGTTGTTCCTGAATATATTCAGGAAAAAACGCATACGCCCTTTTTGGCCAACCAAGCAAGCTTGCAAAGGAAATCTGCACTACAATGAAGTCTCACTTCTCCCCGGTCAAAAGGGCCATCTGAAAAAAGTGTAAAATCCAGAAAGGCAGGACAGGCCATGGAGAACTGGGAGCCTTGTTATGCTGATGGGCGGGATGTAAATTGCCAACAACCACTTGGGAGAAGTGTATGGTGTTTCCTGAAACATCTAAAACACAAAGCAACAGAGCCTAGGGCACTGCCACTTATGGTCCTATAGCTTAGGGAAATTAAAATCAAAAAGACACAGCCACCCCAAAGTTTGGGACGCCTCTGTTTACAAGAACCTCGTTTACAGTACAAGTTCAACATCGCAGAAAGTGAAAAATGGATAAAGAAGTTGTGGTATTTACTTACAAAGCAATATCACTCAGCAATGAAATCTGTGTCATCAGGCCCTTAGCATCACAATGAGTGGATTCAGGTATGATGATTCTAACTGAAATAAGTCACACAGAAAAAGAAACATCATAAGATATCAGTAATACACGGAATGCAAACTTGGCTACACAGGAACTGAATTACAGAACAGAACAGGGTCTCAAATTTAGAAAACCAACTTATGCTTGCTTAAGGGGAAAGGTGAGTTGGGGTGCTGCATAAAACCAGAGATTGAAATGAGCACAGATAAAGTTCCTTAAGTCAAATATGGAATAGACAAGAGCTACTCCTTGCTCAACGAAATGGACTCAACACCGCATATTAAACGCCTAAGAATGTACCTGACTAGTAAGTATCTTAAAACCTATGGATTGCTACGTCTCCGAAAGAGAATCAAGCGTGTGTACAGGGGCATAAACGGAGCAGTGATAGGATTGGAGAGGTTCGGTGAGCAAATGAAGACCCTTTGAAGTCATATTGCATGGTACCCATTCCATGGGTCTCAACTCTCCAGGTTTAAGGTATTCTTCCTTCAGCTAAAACATGCATGTGGAACCCAGAGTATGATCAACCATGTGAACGGGAGACGTGTTCAAATATGTCTCAGTTTTCCTCCCCTGGTACTCGGGTGCAACATTCCAGACGCTTTACTAACACTCTCCCCACTTGGAGAGTCAGCGCCTTTAACCTCCTGTTTGGCCCAGTTTGCAATTTCTGCGGAAGATGAACAGGAATAGCGAGAACCAATGAGAGACTAGCTGGAGGTGTCTGGACGGGCAAATTTAACTCTCATTTCCCACCAGGAAGAGGAATTAACCAAAGGCTCAGCGTGCCGTGCCGGAACCAGATTAGGGCCTGAAGCCATCCTGCGGTGTTGCGGCCAGGTCACAAGAAAGCGAGTTGAAGAAAGGAGCTCAGGGGCACTGTAATTCACAAACCTGCAGAGTTATAAATGACAGCTATCGTCCAAAAATAGACTGAAGTAAGGCTGCCAAGAGGACTTGAAAGCGGGGCAGAATTGCAGGAAACCGATTTCAGGAGGTAGACTGGAATTGCATTGAAAGCATAGGAAAAGAGGCAGAACGTCCACAATGATGCACTTGGCCAAAAAGGGCGTATGCGTTTTTTCCTGAATATATTCAGGAAAAAACGCATACGCCCTTTTTGGCCAACCAAGCAAGGTTGCAAAGGAAATCGGCACTACAATGAAGTCTCACTTCCCCCCGGTCAAAAGGGCCATCTGAAAAAAGTGTAAAATCCAGAAAGGCTACAGGCCATGGAGAACTGGGAGCCTTGTTATGCTGATGGGTGGGATGTAAATTGCCAACAACCACTCGGGAGAAGTGTATGGTGTTTCCTGAAACATCTAAGAAACAAAGCAACAGAACCTAGGGCACTTCCACTTATGGTCCTATAGCTTAGGGAAATTAAAATCAAAAAGACACAGCCACCCCAAAGTTTGGAACGGCTCTGTTTACAAGAACCTCGTTTACAGTACAAGTTCAACATCGCAGAAAGTGAAAAATGGATAAAGAAGTTGTGGTATTTACTTACAAAGCAATATCACTCAGCAATGAAATCTGTGTCATCAGGCCCTTAGCAGCACAATGAGTGGATTCAGGTATGATGATTCTAACTGAAATAAGTCACACAGAAAAAGAAACATCATAAGATATCAGTAATACACGGAATGTAAACTTGGCTACACAGGAACTGAATTACAGAACAGAACAGGGTCTCAAATTTAGAAAACCAACTTATGCTTGCTTAAGGGTAAAGGTGAGTTGGGGTGCTGCATAAAACCAGAGATTGAAATGAGCACAGATAAAGTTCCTTAAGCCAAATATGGAATAGACAAGAGCTACTCCTTGCTCAACGAAATGGACTCAACACCGCATATTAAACGCCTAAGAATGTACCTGACTTGTAAGTATCTTAAAACCTATGGATTGCTATGTCTCCAAAAGAGAATCAAGCATGTGTACAGGGGCATAAACGCAGCAGTTATAGGATTGGAGAGGTTCGGTGAGCAAATGAAGACCCTTTGAAGTCATATTGCATGGTACCCATTCCATGGGTCTCAACTCTCCAGGTTTAAGGTATTCTTCCTTCAGCTAAAACATGCATGTGGAACCTAGAGTATGATCAACCATGTGATCGGGAGACGTGTTCAAATATGTCTCAGTTTTCCTCCCCTGGTACTCGGGTGCAACATTCCAGACGCTTTACTAACACTCTCCCCACTTGGAGAGTCAGTCCCTTTAACCTCCTGTTTGGCCCAGTTTGAAATTTCTGCGGAAGATGAACAGGAATAGCGAGAACCAATGAGAGGCTAGCTGGAGGTGTCTGGACGGGCAAATTTAACTCTCATTTCCCACCAGGAAGAGGAATTAACCAAAGGCTCAGCATGCCGGGCCGGAACCAGATTAGGGCCTGAAGCCATCCTGCGGTGTTGCGGCCAGGTCACAAGAAAGCGAGTTGAAGAAAGGAGCTCAGGGGCACTGTAATTCACAAACCTGCAGAGTTATAAATGACAGCTATCGTCCAAAAATAGACTGAAGTAAGGCTGCCAAGAGGACTTGAAAGCGGGGCAGAATTGCAGGAAACCGATTTCAGGAGGTAGACTGGAATTGCATTGAAAGCATAGGAAAAGAGGCAGAACGTCCACAATGATGCACTTGGCCAAAAAGGGCGTATGCGTTTTTTCCGGAATATATTCAGGAAAAAACGCATACGCCCTTTTTGGCCAACCAAGCAAGCTTGCAAAGGAAATCTGCACTACAATGAAGTCTCACTTCCCCCCGGTCAAAAGGGCCATCTGAAAAAAGTGTAAAATCCAGAAAGGCAACAGGCCATTGAGAACTGGGAGCCTTGTTATGCTGATGGGCGGGATGTAAATTGCCAACAACCACTCGGGAGAAGTGTATGGTGTTTCCTGAAACATCTAAAAAACAAAGCAACAGAGCCTAGGGCACTGCCACTTATGGTCCTATAGCTTAGGGAAATTAAAATCAAAAAGACACAGCCACCCCAAAGTTTGGGACGCCTCTGTTTACAAGAACCTCGTTTACAGTACAAGTTCAACATCGCAGAAAGTGAAAAATGGATAAAGAAGTTGTGGTATTTACTTACAAAGCAATATCACTCAGCAATGAAATCTATGTCATCAGGCCCTTAGCATCACAATGAGTGGATTCAGGTATGATGATTCTAACTGAAATAAGTCACACAGAAAAAGAAACATCATAAGATATCAGTAATACACGGAATGTAAACTTGGCTACACAGGAACTGAATTACAGAACAGAACAGGGTCTCAAATTTAGAAAACCAACTTATGCTTGCTTAAGGGTAAAGGTGAGTTGGGGTGCTGCATAAAACCAGAGATTGAAATGAGCACAGATAAAGTTCCTTAAGTCAAATATGGAATAGACAAGAGCTACTCCTTGCTCAACGAAATGGACTCAACACCGCATATTAAACGCCTAAGAATGTACCTGACTAGTAAGTATCGTAAAACCTATGGATTGCTATGTCTCCAAAAGAGAATCAAGCATGTGTACAGGGGCATAAACGCAGCAGTGATAGGATTGGAGAGGTTCGGTGAGCAAATGAAGACCCTTTGAAGTCATATTGCATGGTACCCATTCCACGGGTTTCAACTACCCAGGTTTAAGGTATTCTTCCTTCAGCTAAAACATGCATGTGGAACCCAAGTATGATCAACCATGTGAACGGGAGACGTGTTCAAATATGTCTCAGTTTTCCTCCCCTGGTAAACGGGTGCAACATTCCAGACGCTTTACTAACACTCTCCCCACTTGGAGAGTCAGCGCCTTTAACCTCCTGTTTGGCCCAGTTTGCAATTTCTGCGGAAGATGAACAGGAATAGCGAGAATCAATGAGAGACTAGCTGGAGGTGTCTGGACGGGCAAATTTAACTCTCATTTCCCACCAGGAAGAGGAAATAACCAAAGGCTCAGCGTGCCGTACCGGAACCAGATTAGGGCCTGAAGCCATCCTGCGGTGTTGCGGCCAGCTCACAAGAAAGCGAGTTGAAGAAAGAAGCTCAGGGGCACTGTAATTCACAAACCTGCAGAGTTATAAATGACAGCTATCGTCCAAAAATAGACTGAAGTAAGGCTGCCAAGAGGACTTGAAAGCGGGGCAGAATTGCAGGAAACCGATTTCAGGAGGTAGACTGGAATTGCATTGAAAGCATAGGAAAAGAGGCAGAACGTCCACAATGATGCACTTGGCCAAAAAGGGCGTATGCGTTGTTCCTGAATATATTCAGGAAAAAACGCATACGCCCTTTTTGGCCAACCAAGCAAGCTTGCAAAGGAAATCTGCACTACAATGAAGTCTCACTTCTCCCCGGTCAAAAGGGCCATCTGAAAAAAGTGTAAAATCCAGAAAGGCAGGACAGGCCATGGAGAACTGGGAGCCTTGTTATGCTGATGGGCGGGATGTAAATTGCCAACAACCACTTGGGAGAAGTGTATGGTGTTTCCTGAAACATCTAAAAAACAAAGCAACAGAGCCTAGGGCACTGCCACTTATGGTCCTATAGCTTAGGGAAATTAAAATCAAAAAGACACAGCCACCCCAAAGTTTGGGACGCCTCTGTTTACAAGAACCTCGTTTACAGTACAAGTTCAACATCGCAGAAAGTGAAAAATGGATAAAGAAGTTGTGGTATTTACTTACAAAGCAATATCACTCAGCAATGAAATCTGTGTCATCAGGCCCTTAGCATCACAATGAGTGGATTCAGGTATGATGATTCTAACTGAAATAAGTCACACAGAAAAAGAAACATCATAAGATATCAGTAATACACGGAATGTAAACTTGGCTACACAGGAACTGAATTACAGAACAGAACAGGGTCTCAAATTTAGAAAACCAACTTATTCTTGCTTAAGGGTAAAGGTGAGTTGGGGTGCTGCATAAAACCAGAGATTGAAATGAGCACAGATAAAGTTCCTTAAGCCAAATATGGAATAGACAAGAGCTACTCCTTGCTCAATGAAATGGACTCAACACCCCATATTAAACGTTTAAGAATGTACCTGACTAGTAAGTATCGTAAAACCTATGGATTGCTATGTCTCCGAAAGAGAATCAAGCATGTGTACAGGGGCATAAACGCAGCAGTGATAGGATTGGAGAGGTTCGGTGAGCAAATGAAGACCCTTTGAAATCATATTGCATGGTAGCCATTCCACGCGTTTCAACTACCCAGGTTTAAGGTATTCTTCCTTCAGCTAAAACATGCATGTGGAACCTACAGTATGATCAACCATGTGATCGGGAGACGTGTTCAAATATGTCTCAGTTTTCCTCCCCTGGTACTCGGGTGCAACATTCCAGACGCTTTACTAACACTCTCCCCACTTGGAGAGTCAGCGCCTTTAACCTCCTGTTTGGCCCAGTTTGCAATTTCTGCGGAAGATGAACAGGAATAGCGAGAACCAATGAGAGACTAGCTGGAGGTGTCTGGACGGGCAAATTTAACTCTCATTTCCCACCAGGAAGAGGAATTAACCAAAGGCTCAGCATGCCGGGCCGGAACCAGATTAGGGCCTGAAGCCATCCTGCGGTGTTGCGGCCAGGTCACAAGAAAGCGAGTTGAAGAAAGGAGCTCAGGGGCACTGTAATTCACAAACCTGCAGAGTTATAAATGACAGCTATCGTCCAAAAATAGACTGAAGTAAGGCTGCCAAGAGGACTTGAAAGCGGGGCAGAATTCCAGGAAACCGATTTCAGGAGGTAGACTGGAATTGCATTGAAAGCATAGGAAAAGAGGCAGAACGTCCACAATGATGCACTTGGCCAAAAAGGGCGTATGTGTTTTTTCCTGAATATATTCAGGAAAAAACGCATACGCCCTTTTTGGCCAACCAAGCAAGCTTGCAAAGGAAATCTGCACTAAAATGAAGTCTCACTTCCCCCCGGTCAAAAGGGCCATCTGAAAAAAGTGTAAAATCCAGAAAGGCTACAGGCCATGGAGAACTGGGAGCCTTGTTATGCTGATGGGTGGGATGTAAATTGCCAACAACCACTCGGGAGAAGTGTATGGTGTTTCCTGAAACATCTAAGAAACAAAGCAACAGAACCTAGGGCACTTCCACTTATGGTCCTATAGCTTAGGGAAATTAAAATCAAAAAGACACAGCCACCCCAAAGTTTGGAACGGCTCTGTTTACAAGAACCTCGTTTACAGTACAAGTTCAACATCGCAGAAAGTGAAAAATGGATAAAGAAGTTGTGGTATTTACTTACAAAGCAATATCACTCAGCAATGAAATCTGTGTCATCAGGCCCTTAGCAGCACAATGAGTGGATTCAGGTATGATGATTCTAACTGAAATAAGTCACACAGAAAAAGAAACATCATAAGATATCAGTAATACACGGAATGTAAACTTGGCTACACAGGAACTGAATTACAGAACAGAACAGGGTCTCAAATTTAGAAAACCAACTTATGCTTGCTTAAGGGTAAAGGTGAGTTGGGGTGCTGCATAAAACCAGAGATTGAAATGAGCACAGATAAAGTTCCTTAAGCCAAATATGGAATAGACAAGAGCTACTCCTTGCTCAACGAAATGGACTCAACACCGCATATTAAACGCCTAAGAATGTACCTGACTTGTAAGTATCTTAAAACCTATGGACTGCTATGTCTCCAAAAGAGAATCAAGCATGTGTACAGGGGCATAAACGCAGCAGTTATAGGATTGGAGAGGTTCGGTGAGCAAATGAAGACCCTTTGAAGTCATATTGCATGGTACCCATTCCATGGGTCTCAACTCTCCAGGTTTAAGGTATTCTTCCTTCAGCTAAAACATGCATGTGGAACCCAGAGTATGATCAACCATGTGAACGGGAGACGTGTTCAAATATGTCTCAGTTTTCCTCCCCTGGTACTCGGGTGCAACATTCCAGACGCTTTACTAACACTCTCCCCACTTGGAGAGTCAGCGCCTTTAACCTCCTGTTTGGCCCAGTTTGCAATTTCTGCGGAAGATGAACAGGAATAGCGAGAACCAATGAGAGACTAGCTGGAGGTGTCTGGACGGGCAAATTTAACTCTCATTTCCCACCAGGAAGAGGAATTAACCAAAGGCTCAGCGTGCCGTGCCGGAACCAGATTAGGGCCTGAAGCCATCCTGCGGTGTTGCGGCCAGGTCACAAGAAAGCGAGTTGAAGAAAGGAGCTCAGGGGCACTGTAATTCACAAACCTGCAGAGTTATAAATGACAGCTATCGTCCAAAAATAGACTGAAGTAAGGCTGCCAAGAGGACTTGAAAGCGGGGCAGAATTGCAGGAAACCGATTTCAGGAGGTAGACTGGAATTGCATTGAAAGCATAGGAAAAGAGGCAGAACGTCCACAATGATGCACTTGGCCAAAAAGGGCGTATGCGTTTTTTCCTGAATATATTCAGGAAAAAACGCA
Source organism: Delphinus delphis (assembly GCF_949987515.2). Lineage (NCBI taxonomy): Eukaryota > Metazoa > Chordata > Mammalia > Artiodactyla > Delphinidae > Delphinus > Delphinus delphis. The sequence continues at coordinate 675,167 of NW_027192722.1, forward strand.
TACGCCCTTTTTGGCCAACCAAGCAAGGTTGCAAAGGAAATCGGCACTACAATGAAGTCTCACTTCCCCCCGGTCAAAAGGGCCATCTGAGAAAAGTGTAAAATCCAGAAAGGCAGGACAGGCCATGGAGAACTGGGAGCCTTGTTATGCTGATGGGCGGGATGTAAATTGCCAACAACCACTCGGGAGAAGTGTATGGTGTTTCCTGAAACATCTAAAAAACAAAGCAACAGAACCTAGGGCACTTCCACTTATGGTCCTATAGCTTAGGGAAATTAAAATCAAAAAGACACAGCCACCCCAAAGTTTGGAACGGCTCTGTTTACAAGAACCTCGTTTACAGTACAAGTTCAACATTGCAGAAAGTGAAAAATGGATAAAGAAGTTGTGGTATTTACTTACAAAGCAATATCACTCAGCAATGAAATCTGTGTCATCAGGCCCTTAGCAGCACAATGAGTGGATTCAGGTATGATGATTCTAACTGAAATAAGTCACACAGAAAAACAAACATCATAAGATATCAGTAATACACGGAATGTAAACTTGGCTACACAGGAACTGAATTACAGAACAGAACAGGGTCTCAAATTTAGAAAACCAACTTATTCTTGCTTAAGGGTAAAGGTGAGTTGGGGTGCTGCATAAAACCAGAGATTGAAATGAGCACAGATAAAGTTCCTTAAGCCAAATATGGAATAGACAAGAGCTACTCCTTGCTCAACGAAATGGACTCAACACCCCATATTAAACGCCTAAGAATGTACCTGACTAGTAAGTATCTTAAAACCTATGGATTGCTATGTCTCCGAAAGAGAATCAAGCATGTGTACAGGGGCATAAACGCAGCAGTGATAGGATTGGAGAGGTTCGGTGAGCAAATGAAGACCCTTTGAAATCATATTGCATGGTACCCATTCCACGGGTTTCAACTACCCAGGTTTAATGTATTCTTCCTTCAGCTAAAACATGCATGTGGAACCTAGAGTATGATCAACCATGTGATCGGGAGACGTGTTCAAATATGTCTCAGTTTTCCTCCCCTGGTACTCGGGTGCAACATTCCAGACGCTTTACTAACACTCTCCCCACTTGGAGAGTCAGTCCCTTTAACCTCCTGTTTGGCCCAGTTTGCAATTTCTGCGGAAGATGAACAGGAATAGCGAGAACCAATGAGAGACTAGCTGGAGGTGTCTGAACGGGCAAATTTAACTCTCATTTCCCACCAGGAAGAGGAATTAACCAAAGGCTCAGCATGCCGGGCCGGAACCAGATTAGGGCCTGAAGCCATCCTGCGGTGTTGCGGACAGGTCACAAGAAAGCGAGTTGAAAAAAGGAGCTCAGGGGCACTGTAATTCACAAACCTGCAGAGTTATAAATGACAGCTCTCGTCCAAAAATAGACTGAAGTAAGGCTGCCAAGAGGACTTGAAAGCGGGGCAGAATTGCAGGGAACCGATTTCAGGAGGTAGACTGGAATTGCATTGAAAGCATAGGAAAAGAGGCAGAACGTCCACAATGATGCACTTGGCCAAAAAGGGCGTATGCGTTTTTTCCTGAATATATTCAGGAAAAAACGCATACGCCCTTTCTGGCCAACCAAGCAAGCTTGCAAAGGAAATCTGCACTACAATGAAGTCTCACTTCCCCCTGGTCAAAAGGGCCATCTGAAAAAAGTGTAAAATCCAGAAAGGCAACAGGCCATTGAGAACTGGGAGCCTTGTTATGCTGATGGGCGGGATGTAAATTGCCAACAGACACTTGGGAGAAGTGTATGGTGTTTCCTGAAACATCTAAAAAACAAAGCAACAGAGCCTAGGGCACTTCCACTTATGGTCCTATAGCTTAGGGAAATTAAAATCAAAAAGACACAGCCACCCCAAAGTTTGGAACGGCTCTGTTTACAAGAACCTCGTTTACAGTACAAGTTCAACATCGCAGAAAGTGAAAAATGGATAAAGAAGTTGTGGTATTCACTTACAAAGCAATATCACTCAGCAATGAAATCTATGTCATCAGGCCCTTAGCAGCACAATGAGTGGATTCAGGTATGATGATTCTAACTGAAATAAGTCACACAGAAAAAGAAACATCATAAGATATCAGTAATACACGGAATGGAAACTTGGCTACACAGGAACTGAATTACAGAACAGAACAGGGTCTCAAATTTAGAAAACCAACTTATTCTTGCTTAAGGGTAAAGGTGAGTTGGGGTGCTGCATAAAACCAGAGATTGAAATGAGCACAGATAAAGTTCCTTAAGTCAAATATGGAATAGACAAGAGCTACTCCTTGCTCAACGAAATGGACTCAACACCGCATATTAAACGCCTAAGAATGTACCTGACTAGTAAGTATCTTAAAACCTATGGATTGCTATGTCTCCGAAAGAGAATCAAGCATGTGTACAGGGGCATAAACGCAGCAGTGATAGGATTGGAGAGGTTCGGTGAGCAAATGAAGACCCTTTGAAGTCATATTGCATGGTACCCATTACACGGGTCTTAACTCTCCAGGTTTAAGGTATTCTTCCTTCAGCTAAAACATGCATGTGGAACCCAAGTATGATCAACCATGTGAACGGGAGACGTGTTCAAATATGTCTCAGTTTTCCTCCCCTGGTAAACGGGTGCAACATTCCAGACGCTTTACTAACACTCTCCCCACTTGGAGAGTCAGCGCCTTTAACCTCCTGTTTGGCCCAGTTTGCAATTTCTGCGGAAGATGAACAGGAATAGCGAGAACCAATGAGAGACTAGCTGGAGGTGTCTGGACGGGCAAATTTAACTCTCATTTCCCACCAGGAAGAGGAAATAACCAAAGGCTCAGCGTGCCGTACCGGAACCAGATTAGGGCCTGAAGCCATCCTGCGGTGTTGCGGCCAGCTCACAAGAAAGCGAGTTGAAGAAAGGAGCTCAGGGGCACTGTAATTCACAAACCTGCAGAGTTATAAATGACAGCTATCGTCCAAAAATAGACTGAAGTAAGGCTGCCAAGAGGACTTGAAAGCGGGGCAGAATTGCAGGGAACCGATTTCAGGAGGTAGACTGGAATTGCATTGAAAGCATAGGAAAAGAGGCAGAACGTCCACAATGATGCACTTGGCCAAAAAGGGCGTATGCGTTTTTTCCTGAATATATTCAGGAAAAAACGCATACGCCCTTTTTGGCCAACCAAGCAAGTTTTCAAAGGAAATCTGCACTACAATGAAGTCTCACATCTCCCCGGTCAAAAGGGCCATCTGAAAAAAGTGTAAAATCCAGAAAGGCAGGACAGGCCATGGAGAACTGGGAGCCTTGTTATGCTGATGGGTGGGATGTAAATTGCCAACAACCACTCGGGAGAAGTGTATGGTGTTTCCTGAAACATCTAAAAAACAAAGCAACAGAGCCTAGGGCACTGCCACTTATGGTCCTATAGCTTAGGGAAATTAAAATCAAAAAGACACAGCCACCCCAAAGTTTGGGACGCCTCTGTTTACAAGAACCTCGTTTACAGTAGAAGTTCAACATTGCAGAAAGTGAAAAATGGATAAAGAAGTTGTGGTATTTACTTACAAAGCAATATCACTCAGCAATGAAATCTATGTCATCAGGCCCTTAGCATCACAATGAGTGGATTCAGGTATGATGATTCTAACTGAAATAAGTCACACAGAAAAAGAAACATCATAAGATATCAGTAATACACGGAATGTAAACTTGGCTACACAGGAACTGAATTACAGAACAGAACAGGGTCTCAAATTTAGAAAACCAACTTATGCTTGCTTAAGGGTAAAGGTGAGTTGGGGTGCTGCATAAAACCAGAGATTGAAATGAGCACAGATAAAGTTCCTTAAGTCAAATATGGAATAGACAAGAGCTACTCCTTGCTCAATGAAATGGACTCAACACCGCATATTAAACGCCTAAGAATGTACCTGACTAGTAAGTATCGTAAAACCTATGGATTGCTATGTCTCCAAAAGAGAATCAAGCATGTGTACAGGGGCATAAACGCAGCAGTGATAGGATTGGAGAGGTTCGGTGAGCAAATGAAGACCCTTTGAAGTCATATTGCATGGTACCCATTACACGGGTCTCAACTCTCCAGGTTTAAGGTATTCTTCCTTCAGCTAAAACATGCATGTGGAACCCAAGTATGATCAACCATGTGAACGGGAGACGTGTTCAAATATGTCTCAGTTTTCCTCCCCTGGTAAACGGGTGCAACATTCCAGACGCTTTACTAACACTCTCCCCACTTGGAGAGTCAGCGCCTTTAACCTCCTGTTTGGCCCAGTTTGCAATTTCTGCGGAAGATGAACAGGGATAGCGAGAACCAATGAGAGGCTAGCTGGAGGTGTCTGGACGGGCAAATTTAACTCTCATTTCCCACCAGGAAGAGGAAATAACCAAAGGCTCAGCGTGCCGTACCGGAACCAGATTAGGGCCTGAAGCCATCCTGTGGTGTTGCGGCCAGGTCACAAGAAAGCGAGTTGAAGAAAGGAGCTCAGGGGCACTGTAATTCACAAACCTGCAGAGTTATAAATGACAGCTATCGTCCAAAAATAGACTGAAGTAAGGCTGCCAAGAGGACTTGAAAGCGGGGCAGAATTGCAGGAAACCGATTTCAGGAGGTAGACTGGAATTGCATTGAAAGCATAGGAAAAGAGGCAGAACGTCCACAATGATGCACTTGGCCAAAAAGGGCGTATGCGTTTTTTCCTGAATATATTCAGGAAAAAACGCATACGCCCTTTTTGGCCAACCAAGCAAGCTTGCAAAGGAAATCTGCACTACAATGAAGTCTCACTTCCCCCCGGTCAAAAGGGCCATCTGAAAAAAGTGTAAAATCCAGAAAGGCAGGACAGGCCATGGAGAACTGGGAGCCTTGTTATGCTGATGGGCGGGATGTAAATTGCCAACAACCACTCGGGAGAAGTGTATGGTGTTTCCTGAAACATCTAAAAAACAAAGCAACAGAACCTAGGGCACTTCCACTTATGGTCCTATAGCTTAGGGAAATTAAAATCAAAAAGACACAGCCACCCCAAAGTTTGGAACGGCTCTGTTTACAAGAACCTCGTTTACAGTACAAGTTCAACATCGCAGAAAGTGAAAAATGGATAAAGAAGTTGTGGTATTTACTTACAAAGCAATATCACTCAGCAATGAAATCTGTGTCATCAGGCCCTTAGCAGCACAATGAGTGGATTCAGGTATGATGATTCTAACTGAAGTAAGTCACACAGAAAAAGAAACATCATAAGATATCAGTAATACACGGAATGTAAACTTGGCTACACAGGAACTGAATTACAGAACAGAACAGGGTCTCAAATTTAGAAAACCAACTTATGCTTGCTTAAGGGTAAAGGTGAGTTGGGGTGCTGCATAAAACCAGAGATTGAAATGAGCACAGATAAAGTTCCTTAAGTCAAATATGGAATAGACAAGAGCTACTCCTTGCTCAACGAAATGGACTCAACACCGCATATTAAATGCCTAAGAATGTACCTGACTAGTAAGTATCTTAAAACCTATGGATTGCTATGTCTCCGAAAGAGAATCAAGCATGTGTACAGGGGCATAAACGCAGCAGTGATAGGACTGGAGAGGTTCGGTGAGCAAATGAAGACCCTTTGAAGTCATATTGCATGGTACCCATTACACGGGTCTTAACTCTCCAGGTTTAAGGTATTCTTCCTTCAGCTAAAACATGCATGTGGAACCCAAGTATGATCAACCATGTGAACGGGAGACGTGTTCAAATATGTCTCAGTTTTCCTCCCCTGGTACTCGGGTGCAACATTCCAGACGCTTTACTAACACTCTCCCCACTTGGAGAGTCAGCGCCTTTAACCTCCTGTTTGGCCCAGTTTGCAATTTCTGCGGAAGATGAACAGGAATAGCGAGAACCAATGAGAGGCTAGCTGGAGGTGTCTGCACGGGCAAATTTAACTCTCATTTCCCACCATGAAGAGGAAATAACCAAAGGCTCAGCGTGCCGTGCCGGAACCAGATTAGGGCCTGAAGCCATCCTGCGGTGTTGGGGCCAGGTCACAAGAAAGCGAGTTGAAGAAAGGAGCTCAGGGGCACTGTAATTCACAAACCTGCAGAGTTATAAATGACAGCTATCGTCCAAAAATAGACTGAAGTAAGGCTGCCAAGAGGACTTGAAAGTGGGGCAGAATGGCAGGAAACCGATTTCAGGAGGTAGACTGGAATTGCATTGAAAGCATAGGAAAAGAGGCAGAACGTCCACAATGATGCACTTGGCCAAAAAGGGCGTATGCGTTTTTTCCTGAATATATTCAGGAAAAAACGCATACGCCCTTTTTGGCCAACCAAGCAAGCTTGCAAAGGAAATCTGCACTACAATGAAGTCTCACTTCCCCCCGGTCAAAAGGGCCATCTGAAAAAAGTGTAAAATCCAGAAAGGCAGGACAGGCCATGGAGAACTGGGAGCCTTGTTATGCTGATGGGCGGGATGTAAATTGCCAACAACCACTCGGGAGAAGTGTATGGTGTTTCCCGAAACATCTAAAAAACAAAGCAACAGAGCCTAGGGCACTTCCACTTATGGTCCTATAGCTTAGGGAAATTAAAATCAAAAAGACACAGCCACCCCAAAGTTTGGGACGCCTCCGTTTACAAGAACCTCGTTTACTGTACAAGTTCAATATCACAGAAAGTGAAAAATGGATAAAGAACTTGTGGTACTTACGTACAATGCAGTATCACTCAGCAATGAAATCTATGTCATCAGGCCCATAGCAGCATCATGAGTGGATTCAGGTACGATGATTCTAACTGAAATAAGTCACACAGAAAAAGAAACATCATAACTTATCACTAATACACGGAATGTAAACTTGGCTACACAGGAACTGCATTCCAAAACAGAACAGGGTCTCAAATTTAGAAAACCAACTTATGCTTGCTTAAGGGGAAAGGTGAGTTGGGGTGCTGCATAAAACCAGAGATTGAAATGAGCACAGATAAAGTTCCTTAAGCCAAATATGGAATAGACAAGAGCTACTCCTTGCTCAACGAAATGGACTCAACACCCCATATTAAACGCCTAAGAATGTACCTGACTAGGAAGTATCTTAAAACCTATGGATTGCTACGTCTCCAAAAGAGAATCAAGCATGTGTACAGGGGCATAAACGCAGCAGTGATAGGATTGGAGAGGTTCGGTGAGCAAATGAAGACCCTTTGAAGTCATATTGCATGGTACCCATTACACGGGTCTCAACTCTCCAGGTTTAAGGTATTCTTCCTTCAGCTAAAACATGCATGTGGAACCCAGAGTATGATCAACCATGTGAACGGGAGACGTGTTCAAATATGTCTCAGTTTTCCTCCCCTGGTACTCGGGTGCAACATTCCAGACGCTTTACTAACACTCTCCCGACTTGTAGAGTCAGTCCCTTTAACCTCCTGTTTGGCCCAGTTTGCAATTTCTGCGGAAGATGAACAGGAATAGCAAGAACCAATGAGAGACTAGCTGGAGGTGTCTGGACGGGCAAATTTAACTCTCATTTCCCACCAGGAAGAGGAATTAACCAAAGGCTCAGCGTGCCGTGCCGGAACCAGATTAGGGCCTGAAGCCATCCTGCGGTGTTGCGGCCAGGTCACAAGAAAGCGAGTTGAAGAAAGGAGCTCAGGGGCACTGTAATTCACAAACCTGCAGAGTTATAAATGACAGCTATCGTCCAAAAATAGACTGAAGTAAGGCTGCCAAGAGGACTTGAAAGCGGGGCAGAATTGCAGGAAACCGATTTCAGGAGGTAGACTGGAATTGCATTGAAAGCATAGGAAAAGAGGCAGAACGTCCACAATGATGCACTTGGCCAAAAAGGGCGTATGCGTTTTTTCCTGAATATATTCAGGAAAAAACGCATACGCCCTTTTTGGCCAACCAAGCAAGCTTGCAAAGGAAATCTGCACTACAATGAAGTCTCACTTCCCCCCGGTCAAAAGGGCCATCTGAGAAAAGTGTAAAATCCAGAAAGGCAACAGGCCATTGAGAACTGGGAGCCTTGTTATGCTGATGGGCGGGATGTAAATTGCCAACAGACACTTGGGAGAAGTGTATGGTGTTTCCTGAAACATCTAAAAAACAAAGCAACAGAGCCTAGGGCACTTCCACTTATGGTCCTATAGCTTAGGGAAATTAAAATCAAAAAGACACAGCCACCCCAAAGTTTGGAACGGCTCTGTTTACAAGAACCTCGTTTACAGTACAAGTTCAACATCGCAGAAAGTGAAAAATGGATAAAGAAGTTGTGGTATTCACTTACAAAGCAATATCACTCAGCAATGAAATCTATGTCATCAGGCCCTTAGCAGCACAATGAGTGGATTCAGGTATGATGATTCTAACTGAAATAAGTCACACAGAAAAAGAAACATCATAAGATATCAGTAATACACGGAATGGAAACTTGGCTACACAGGAACTGAATTACAGAACAGAACAGGGTCTCAAATTTAGAAAACCAACTTATGCTTGCTTAAGGGGAAAGGTGAGTTGGGGTGCTGCATAAAACCAGAGATTGAAATGAGCACAGATAAAGTTCCTTAAGTCAAATATGGAATAGACAAGAGCTACTCCTTGCTCAACGAAATGGACTCAACACCGCATATTAAACGCCTAAGAATGTACCTGACTAGTAAGTATCTTAAAACCTATGGATTGCTATGTCTCCGAAAGAGAATCAAGCATGTGTACAGGGGCATAAACGCAGCAGTGATAGGATTGGAGAGGTTCGGTGAGCAAATGAAGACCCTTTGAAGTCATATTGCATGGTACCCATTACACGGGTCTTAACTCTCCAGGTTTAAGGTATTCTTCCTTCAGCTAAAACATGCATGTGGAACCCAAGTATGATCAACCATGTGAACGGGAGACGTGTTCAAATATGTCTCAGTTTTCCTCCCCTGGTACTCGGGTGCAACATTCCAGACGCTTTACTAACACTCTCCCCACTTGGAGAGTCAGTCCCTTTAACCTCCTGTTTGGCCCAGTTTGCAATTTCTGCGGAAGATGAACAGGAATAGCGAGAACCAATGAGAGGCTAGCTGGAGGTGTCTGAACGGGCAAATTTAACTCTCATTTCCCACCAGGAAGAGGAATTAACCAAAGGCTCAGCATGCCGGGCCGGAACCAGATTAGGGCCTGAAGCCATCCTGCGGTGTTGCGGCCAGGTCACAAGAAAGCGAGTTGAAGAAAGGAGCTCAGGGGCACTGTAATTCACAAACCTGCAGAGTTATAAATGACAGCTATCGTCCAAAAATAGACTGAAGTAAGGCTGCCAAGAGGACTTGAAAGCGGGGCAGAATTGCAGGAAACCGATTTCAGGAGGTAGACTGGAATTGCATTGAAAGCATAGGAAAAGAGGCAGAACGTCCACAATGATGCACTTGGCCAAAAAGGGCGTATGCGTTTTTTCCTGAATATATTCAGGAAAAAACGCATACGCCCTTTTTGGCCAACCAAGCAAGCTTGCAAAGGAAATCTGCACTACAATGAAGTCTCACTTCCCCCCGGTCAAAAGGGCCATCTGAGAAAAGTGTAAAATCCAGAAAGGCAACAGGCCATTGAGAACTGGGAGCCTTGTTATGCTGATGGGCGGGATGTAAATTGCCAACAGACACTTGGGAGAAGTGTATGGTGTTTCCTGAAACATCTAAAAAACAAAGCAACAGAGCCTAGGGCACTTCCACTTATGGTCCTATAGCTTAGGGAAATTAAAATCGAAAAGACACAGCCACCCCAAAGTTTGGAACGGCTCTGTTTACAAGAACCTCGTTTACAGTACAAGTTCAACATCGCAGAAAGTGAAAAATGGATAAAGAAGTTGTGGTATTCACTTACAAAGCAATATCACTCAGCAATGAAATCTATGTCATCAGGCCCTTAGCAGCACAATGAGTGGATTCAGGTATGATGATTCTAACTGAAATAAGTCACACAGAAAAAGAAACATCATAAGATATCAGTAATACAAGGAATGGAAACTTGGCTACACAGGAACTGAATTACAGAACAGAACAGGGTCTCAAATTTAGAAAACCAACTTATTCTTGCTTAAGGGTAAAGGTGAGTTGGGGTGCTGCATAAAACCAGAGATTGAAATGAGCACAGATAAAGTTCCTTAAGCCAAATATGGAATAGACAAGAGCTACTCCTTGCTCAACGAAATGGACTCAACACCGCATATTAAACGCCTAAGAATGTACCTGACTTGTAAGTATCTTAAAACCTATGGATTGCTATGTCTCCGAAAGAGAATCAAGCATGTGTACAGGGGCATAAACGCAGCAGTGATAGGATTGGAGAGGTTCGGTGAGCAAATGAAGACCCTTTGAAGTCATATTGCATGGTACCCATTCCACGGGTTTCAACTACCCAGGTTTAAGGTATTCTTCCTTCAGCTAAAACATGCATGTGGAACCTAGAGTATGATCAACCATGTGATCGGGAGACGTGTTCAAATATGTCTCAGTTTTCCTCCCCTGGTACTCGGGTGCAACATTCCAGACGCTTTACTAACACTCTCCCCACTTGGAGAGTCAGTCCCTTTAACGTCCTGTTTGGCACAGTTTGCAATTTCTGCGGAAGATGAACAGGAATAGCGAGAACCAATGAGGGGCTAGCTGGAGGTGTCTGGACGGGCAAATTTAACTCTCATTTCCCACCAGGAAGAGGAATTAACCAAAGGCTCAGCATGCCAGCCCGGAACCAGATTAGGGCCTGAAGCCATCCTGCGGTGTTGCGGCCAGGTCACAAGAAAGCGAGTTGAAGAAAGGAGCTCAGGGGCACTGTAATTCACAAACCTGCAGAGTTATAAATGACAGCTATCGTCCAAAAATAGACTGAAGTAAGGCTGCCAAGAGGACTTGAAAGCGGGGCAGAATTGCAGGAAACCGATTTCAGGAGGTAGACTGGAATTGCATTGAAAGCATAGGAAAAGAGGCAGAACGTCCACAATGATGCACTTGGCCAAAAAGGGCGTATGCGTTTTTTCCTGAATATATTCAGGAAAAAACGCATACGCCCTTTTTGGCCAACCAAGCAAGCTTGCAAAGGAAATCGGCACTACAATGAAGTCTCACTTCCCCCCGGTCAAAAGGGCCATCTGAAAAAGTGTAAAATCCAGAAAGGCAGGACAGGCCATGGAGAACTGGGAGCCTTGTTATGCTGATGGGCGGGATGTAAATTGCCAACAACCACTCGGGAGAAGTGTATGGTGTTTCCTGAAACATCTAAAAAACAAAGCAACAGAACCTAGGGCACTTCCACTTATGGTCCTATAGCTTAGGGAAATTAAAATCAAAAAGACACAGCCACCCCAAAGTTTGGAACGGCTCTGTTTACAAGAACCTCGTTTACAGTACAAGTTCAACATCGCAGAAAGTGAAAAATGGATAAAGAAGTTGTGGTATTCACTTACAAAGCAATATCACTCAGCAATGAAATCTATGTCATCAGGACCTTAGCAGCACAATGAGTGGATTCAGGTATGATGATTCTAACTGAAATAAGTCACACAGAAAAAGAAACATCATAAGATATCAGTAATACACGGAATGGAAACTTGGCTACACAGGAACTGAATTACAGAACAGAACAGGGTCTCAAATTTAGAAAAACAACTTATGCTTGCTTAAGGGTAAAGGTGAGTTGGGGTGCTGCATAAAACCAGAGATTGAAATGAGCACAGATAAAGTTCCTTAAGCCAAATATGGAATAGACAAGAGCTACTCCTTGCTCAACGAAATGGACTCAACACCGCATATTAAACGCCTAAGAATGTACCTGACTTGTAAGTATCTTAAAACCTATGGATTGCTATGTCTCCGAAAGAGAATCAAGCATGTGTACAGGGGCATAAACGCAGCAGTGATAGGATTGGAGAGGTTCGGTGAGCAAATGAAGACCCTTTGAAGTCATATTGCATGGTACCCATTCCACGGGTTTCAACTACCCAGGTTTAAGGTATTCTTCCTTCAGCTAAAACATGCATGTGGAACCTAGAGTATGATCAACCATGTGATCGGGAGACGTGTTCAAATATGTCTCAGTTTTCCTCCCCTGGTACTCGGGTGCAACATTCCAGACGCTTTACTAACACTCTCCCCACTTGGAGAGTCAGTCCCTTTAACCTCCTGTTTGGCCCAGTTTGCAATTTCTGCGGAAGATGAACAGGAATAGCGAGAACCAATGAGAGACTAGCTGGAGGTGTCTGGACGGGCAAATTTAACTCTCATTTCCCACCAGGAAGAGGAATTAACCAAAGGCTCAGCGTGCCGTGCCGGAACCAGATTAGGGCCTGAAGCCATCCTGCGGTGTTGCGGCCAGGTCACAAGAAAGCGAGTTGAAGAAAGGAGCTCAGGGGCACTGTAATTCACAAACCTGCAGAGTTATAAATGACAGCTATCGTCCAAAAATAGACTGAAGTAAGGCTGCCAAGAGGACTTGAAAGCGGGGCAGAATTGCAGGAAACCGATTTCAGGAGGTAGACTGGAATTGCATTGAAAGCATAGGAAAAGAGGCAGAACGTCCACAATGATGCACTTGGCCAGAAAGGGCGTATGCGTTTTTTCCTGAATATATTCAGGAAAAAACGCATACGCCCTTTTTGGCCAACCAAGCAAGCTTGCAAAGGAAATCGGCACTACAATGAAGTCTCACTTCCCCCCGGTCAAAAGGGCCATCTGAGAAAAGTGTAAAATCCAGAAAGGCAGGACAGGCCATGGAGAACTGGGAGCCTTGTTATGCTGATGGGCGGGATGTAAATTGCCAACAACCACTGGGGAGAAGTGTATGGTGTTTCCTGAAACATCTAAAAAACAAAGCAACAGAACCTAGGGCACTTCCACTTATGGTCCTATAGCTTAGGGAAATTAAAATCAAAAAGACACAGCCACCCCAAAGTTTGGAACGGCTCTGTTTACAAGAACCTCGTTTACAGTACAAGTTCAACATCGCAGAAAGTGAAAAATGGATAAAGAAGTTGTGGTATTCACTTACAAAGCAATATCACTCAGCAATGAAATCTATGTCATCAGGCCCTTAGCAGCACAATGAGTGGATTCAGGTATGATGATTCTAACTGAAATAAGTCACACAGAAAAAGAAACATCATAAGATATCAGTAATACACGGAATGGAAACTTGGCTACACAGGAACTGAATTACAGAACAGAACAGGGTCTCAAATTTAGAAAAACAACTTATGCTTGCTTAAGGGTAAAGGTGAGTTGGGGTGCTGCATAAAGCCAGAGATTGAAATGAGCACAGATAAAGTTCCTTAAGCCAAATATGGAATAGACAAGAGCTACTCCTTGCTCAACGAAATGGACTCAACACCGCATATTAAACGCCTAAGAATGTACCTGACTTGTAAGTATCTTAAAACCTATGGATTGCTATGTCTCCGAAGGAGAATCAAGCGTGTGTACAGGGGCATAAACGCAGCAGTGATAGGATTGGAGAGGTTCGGTGAGCAAATGAAGACCCTTTGAAGTCATATTGCATGGTACCCATTACACGGGTCTCAACTCTCCAGGTTTAAGGTATTCTTCCTTCAGCTAAAACATGCATGTGGAACCCAAGTATGATCAACCATGTGATCGGGAGACGTGTTCAAATATGTCTCAGTTTTCCTCCCCTGGTACTCGGGTGCAACATTCCAGACGCTTTACTAACACTCTCCCCACTTGGAGAGTCAGCGCCTTTAACCTCCTGTTTGGCCCAGTTTGCAATTTCTGCGGAAGATGAACAGGAATAGCGAGAACCAATGAGAGACTAGCTGGAGGTGTCTGGACGGGCAAATTTAACTCTCATTTCCCACCAGGAAGAGGAATTAACCAAAGGCTCAGCATGCCGGGCCGGAACCAGATTAGGGCCTGAAGCCATCCTGCGGTGTTGCGGCCAGGTCACAAGAAAGCGAGTTGAAGAAAGGAGCTCAAGGGCACTGTAATTCACAAACCTGCAGAGTTATAAATGACAGCTATCGTCCAAAAATAGACTGAAGTAAGGCTGCCAAGAGGACTTGAAAGCGGGGCAGAATTGCAGGAAACCGATTTCAGGAGGTAGACTGGAATTGCATTGAAAGCATAGGAAAAGAGGCAGAACGTCCACAATGATGCACTTGGCCAAAAAGGGCGTATGCGTTTTTTCCTGAATATATTCAGGAAAAAACGCATACGCCCTTTTTGGCCAACCAAGCAAGCTTGCAAAGGAAATCTGCACTACAATGAAGTCTCACTTCCCCCCGGTCAAAAGGGCCATCTGAAAAAAGTGTAAAATCCAGAAAGGCAACAGGCCATTGAGAACTGGGAGCCTTGTTATGCTGATGGGCGGGATGTAAATTGCCAACAACCACTTGGGAGAAGTGTATGGTGTTTCCTGAAACATCTAAAAAACAAAGCAACAGAGCCTAGGGCACTGCCACTTATGGTCCTATAGCTTAGGGAAATTAAAATCAAAAAGACACAGCCACCCCAAAGTTTGGAACGGCTCTGTTTACAAGAACCTCGTTTACAGTACAAGTTCAACATCGCAGAAAGTGAAAAATGGATAAAGAAGTTGTGGTATTCACTTACAAAGCAATATCACTCAGCAATGAAATCTATGTCATCAGGCCCTTAGCAGCACAATGAGTGGATTCAGGTATGATGATTCTAACTGAAATAAGTCACACAGAAAAAGAAACATCATAAGATATCAGTAATACACGGAATGGAAACTTGGCTACACAGGAACTGAATTACAGAACAGAACAGGGTCTCAAATTTAGAAAAACAACTTATGCTTGCTTAAGGGTAAAGGTGAGTTGGGGTGCTGCATAAAACCAGAGATTGAAATGAGCACAGATAAAGTTCCTTAAGCCAAATATGGAATAGACAAGAGTTACTCCTTGCTCAACGAAATGGACTCAACACCGCATATTAAACGCCTAAGAATGTACCTGACTTGTAAGTATCTTAAAACCTATGGATTGCTATGTCTCCGAAAGAGAATCAAGCATGTGTACAGGGGCATAAACGCAGCAGTGATAGGATTGGAGAGGTTGGGTGGCAAATGAAGACCCTTTGAAGTCATATTGCATGGTACCCATTCCACGGGTTTCAACTACCCAGGTTTAAGGTATTCTTCCTTCAGCTAAAACATGCATGTGGAACCTAGAGTATGATCAACCATGTGATCGGGAGACGTGTTCAAATATGTCTCAGTTTTCCTCCCCTGGTACTCGGGTGCAACATTCCAGACGCTTTACTAACACTCTCCCCACTTGGAGAGTCAGTCCCTTTAACCTCCTGTTTGGCCCAGTTTGCAATTTCTGCGGAAGATGAACAGGAATAGCGAGAACCAATGAGAGGCTAGCTGGAGGTGTCTGGACGGGCAAATTTAACTCTCATTTCCCACCAGGAAGAGGAATTAACCAAAGGCTCAGCATGCCGGGCCGGAACCAGATTAGGGCCTGAAGCCATCCTGCGGTGTTGCGGCCAGGTCACAAGAAAGCGAGTTGAAGAAAGGAGCTCAGGGGCACTGTAATTCACAAACCTGCAGAGTTATAAATGACAGCTATCGTCCAAAAATAGACTGAAGTAAGGCTGCCAAGAGGACTTGAAAGCGGGGCAGAATTGCAGGAAACCGATTTCAGGAGGTAGACTGGAATTGCATTGAAAGCATAGGAAAAGAGGCAGAACGTCCACAATGATGCACTTGGCCAAAAAGGGCGTATGCGTTTTTTCCTGAATATATTCAGGAAAAAACGCATACGCCCTTTTTGGCCAACCAAGCAAGCTTGCAAAGGAAATCTGCACTACAATGAAGTCTCACTTCCCGCCGGTCAAAAGGGCCATCTGAAAAAAGTGTAAAATCCAGAAAGGCAACAGGCCATTGAGAACTGGGAGCCTTGTTATGCTGATGGGCGGGATGTAAATTGCCAACAGACACTTGGGAGAAGTGTATGGTGTTTCCTGAAACATCTAAAAAACAAAGCAACAGAGCCTAGGGCACTTTCACTTATGGTCCTATAGCTTAGGGAAATTAAAATCAAAAAGACACAGCCACCCCAAAGTTTGGAACGGCTCTGTTTACAAGAACCTCGTTTACAGTACAAGTTCAACAT
Source organism: Delphinus delphis (assembly GCF_949987515.2). NCBI lineage: Eukaryota > Metazoa > Chordata > Mammalia > Artiodactyla > Delphinidae > Delphinus > Delphinus delphis. The sequence goes on from NW_027192722.1 coordinate 691,307, forward strand.
CGCAGAAAGTGAAAAATGGATAAAGAAGTTGTGGTATTCACTTACAAAGCAATATCACTCAGCAATGAAATCTATGTCATCAGGCCCTTAGCAGCACAATGAGTGGATTCAGGTATGATGATTCTAACTGAAATAAGTCACACAGAAAAAGAAACATCATAAGATATCAGTAATACACGGAATGGAAACTTGGCTACACAGGAACTGAATTACAGAACAGAACAGGGTCTCAAATTTAGAAAAACAACTTATGCTTGCTTAAGGGTAAAGGTGAGTTGGGGTGCTGCATAAAACCAGAGATTGAAATGAGCACAGATAAAGTTCCTTAAGCCAAATATGGAATAGACAAGAGCTACTCCTTGCTCAACGAAATGGACTCAACACCGCATATTAAACGCCTAAGAATGTACCTGACTTGTAAGTATCTTAAAACCTATGGATTGCTATGTCTCCGAAAGAGAATCAAGCATGTGTACAGGGGCATAAACGCAGCAGTGATAGGATTGGAGAGGTTCGGTGAGCAAATGAAGACCCTTTGAAGTCATATTGCATGGTACCCATTCCACGGGTTTCAACTACCCAGGTTTAAGGTATTCTTCCTTCAGCTAAAACATGCATGTGGAACCTAGAGTATGATCAACCATGTGATCGGGAGACGTGTTCAAATATGTCTCAGTTTTCCTCCCCTGGTACTCGGGTGCAACATTCCAGACGCTTTACTAACACTCTCCCCACTTGGAGAGTCAGTCCCTTTAACCTCCTGTTTGGCCCAGTTTGCAATTTCTGCGGAAGATGAACAGGAATAGCGAGAACCAATGAGAGGCTAGCTGGAGGTGTCTGGACGGGCAAATTTAACTCTCATTTCCCACCAGGAAGAGGAATTAACCAAAGGCTCAGCATGCCGGGTCGGAACCAGATTAGGGCCTGAAGCCATCCTGCGGTGTTGCGGCCAGGTCACAAGAAAGCGAGTTGAAGAAAGGAGCTCAGGGGCACTGTAATTCACAAACCTGCAGAGTTATAAATGACAGCTATCGTCCAAAAATAGACTGAAGTAAGGCTGCCAAGAGGACTTGAAAGCGGGGCAGAATTGCAGGAAACCGATTTCAGGAGGTAGACTGGAATTGCATTGAAAGCATAGGAAAAGAGGCAGAACGTCCACAATGATGCACTTGGCCAAAAAGGGCGTATGCGTTTTTTCCTGAATATATTCAGGAAAAAACGCATACGCCCTTTTTGGCCAACCAAGCAAGCTTGCAAAGGAATTCTGCAATACAATGAAGTCTCACTTCCCCCCGGTCAAAAGGGCCATCTGAAAAAAGTGTAAAATCCAGAAAGGCAACAGGCCATTGAGAACTGGGAGCCTTGTTATGCTGATGGGCGGGATGTAAATTGCCAACAGACACTTGGGAGAAGTGTATGGTGTTTCCTGAAACATCTAAAAAACAAAGCAACAGAGCCTAGGGCACTTCCACTTATGGTCCTATAGCTTAGGGAAATTAAAATCAAAAAGACACAGCCACCCCAAAGTTTGGAACGGCTCTGTTTACAAGAACCTCGTTTACAGTACAAGTTCAACATCGCAGAAAGTGAAAAATTGATAAAGAAGTTGTGGTATTCACTTACAAAGCAATATCACTCAGCAATGAAATCTATGTCATCAGGCCCTTAGCAGCACAATGAGTGGATTCAGGTATGATGATTCTAACTGAAATAAGTCACACAGAAAAAGAAACATCATAAGATATCAGTAATACACGGAATGGAAACTTGGCTACACAGGAACTGAATTACAGAACAGAACAGGGTCTCAAATTTAGAAAAACAACTTATGCTTGCTTAAGGGTAAAGGTGAGTTGGGGTGCTGCATAAAACCAGAGATTGAAATGAGCACAGATAAAGTTCCTTAAGCCAAATATGGAATAGACAAGAGCTACTCCTTGCTCAACGAAATGGACTCAACACCGCATATTAAACGCCTAAGAATGTACCTGACTTGTAAGTATCTTAAAACCTATGGATTGCTATGTCTCCGAAAGAGAATCAAGCATGTGTACAGGGGCATAAACACAGCAGTGATAGGATTGGAGAGGTTGGGTGGCAAATGAAGACCCTTTGAAGTCATATTGCATGGTACCCATTCCACGGGTTTCAACTACCCAGGTTTAAGGTATTCTTCCTTCAGCTAAAACATGCATGTGGAACCTAGAGTATGATCAACCATGTGATCGGGAGACGTGTTCAAATATGTCTCAGTTTTCCTCCCCTGGTACTCGGGTGCAACATTCCAGACGCTTTACTAACACTCTCCCCACTTGGAGAGTCAGTCCCTTTAACCTCCTGTTTGGCCCAGTTTGCAATTTCTGCGGAAGATGAACAGGAATAGCGAGAACCAATGAGAGGCTAGCTGGAGGTGTCTGGACGGGCAAATTTAACTCTCATTTCCCACCAGGAAGAGGAATTAACCAAAGGCTCAGCATGCCGGGCCGGAACAAGATTAGGGCCTGAAGCCATCCTGCGGTGTTGCGGCCAGGTCACAAGAAAGCGAGTTGAAGAAAGGAGCTCAGGGGCACTGTAATTCACAAACCTGCAGAGTTATAAATGACAGCTCTCGTCCAAAAATAGACTGAAGTAAGGCTGCCAAGAGGACTTGAAAGCGGGGCAGAATTGCAGGAAACCGATTTCAGGAGGTAGACTGGAATTGCATTGAAAGCATAGGAAAAGAGGCAGAACGTCCACAATGATGCACTTGGCCAAAAAGGGCGTATGCGTTTTTTCCTGAATATATTCAGGAAAAAACGCATACGCCCTTTTTGGCCAACCAAGCAAGCTTGCAAAGGAAATCTGCACTACAATGAAGTCTCACTTCCCCCCGGTCAAAAGGGCCATCTGAAAAAAGTGTAAAATCCAGAAAGGCAACAGGCCATTGAGAACTGGGAGCCTTGTTATGCTGATGGGCGGGATGTAAATTGCCAACAGACACTTGGGAGAAGTGTATGGTGTTTCCTGAAACATCTAAAAAACAAAGCAACAGAGCCTAGGGCACTTTCACTTATGGTCCTATAGCTTAGGGAAATTAAAATCAAAAAGACACAGCCACCCCAAAGTTTGGAACGGCTCTGTTTACAAGAACCTCGTTTACAGTACAAGTTCAACATCGCAGAAAGTGAAAAATGGATAAAGAAGTTGTGGTATTCACTTACAAAGCAATATCACTCAGCAATGAAATCTATGTCATCAGGCCCTTAGCAGCACAATGAGTGGATTCAGGTATGATGATTCTAACTGAAATAAGTCACACAGAAAAAGAAACATCATAAGATATCAGTAATACACGGAATGGAAACTTGGCTACACAGGAACTGAATTACAGAACAGAACAGGGTCTCAAATTTAGAAAAACAACTTATGCTTGCTTAAGGGTAAAGGTGAGTTGGGGTGCTGCATAAAACCAGAGATTGAAATGAGCACAGATAAAGTTCCTTAAGCCAAATATGGAATAGACAAGAGCTACTCCTTGCTCAACGAAATGGACTCAACACCGCATATTAAACGCCTAAGAATGTACCTGACTTGTAAGTATCTTAAAACCTATGGATTGCTATGTCTCCGAAAGAGAATCAAGCATGTGTACAGGGGCATAAACGCAGCAGTGATAGGATTGGAGAGGTTGGGTGGCAAATGAAGACCCTTTGAAGTCATATTGCATGGTACCCATTCCACGGGTTTCAACTACCCAGGTTTAAGGTATTCTTCCTTCAGCTAAAACATGCATGTGGAACCTAGAGTATGATCAACCATGTGATCGGGAGACGTGTTCAAATATGTCTCAGTTTTCCTCCCCTGGTACTCGGGTGCAACATTCCAGACGCTTTACTAACACTCTCCCCACTTGGAGAGTCAGTCCCTTTAACCTCCTGTTTGGCCCAGTTTGCAATTTCTGCGGAAGATGAACAGGAATAGCGAGAACCAATGAGAGGCTAGCTGGAGGTGTCTGGACGGGCAAATTTAACTCTCATTTCCCACCAGGAAGAGGAATTAACCAAAGGCTCAGCATGCCGGGCTGGAACCAGATTAGGGCCTGAAGCCATCCTGCGGTGTTGCGGCCAGGTCACAAGAAAGCGAGTTGAAGAAAGGAGCTCAAGGGCACTGTAATTCACAAACCTGCAGAGTTATAAATGACAGCTATCGTCCAAAAATAGACTGAAGTAAGGCTGCCAAGAGGACTTGAAAGCGGGGCAGAATTGCAGGAAACCGATTTCAGGAGGTAGACTGGAATTGCATTGAAAGCATAGGAAAAGAGGCAGAACGTCCACAATGATGCACTTGGCCAAAAAGGGCGTATGCGTTTTTTCCTGAATATATTCAGGAAAAAACGCATACGCCCTTTTTGGCCAACCAAGCAAGCTTGCAAAGGAAATCTGCACTACAATGAAGTCTCACTTCCCCCCGGTCAAAAGGGCCATCTGAAAAAAGTGTAAAATCCAGCAAGGCAACAGGCCATTGAGAACTGGGAGCCTTGTTATGCTGATGGGCGGGATGTAAATTGCCAACAGACACTTGGGAGAAGTGTATGGTGTTTCCTGAAACATCTAAAAAACAAAGCAACAGAACCTAGGGCACTTCCACTTATGGTCCTATAGCTTAGGGAAATTAAAATCAAAAAGACACAGCCACCCCAAAGTTTGGAACGGCTCTGTTTACAAGAACCTCGTTTACAGTACAAGTTCAACATCGCAGAAAGTGAAAAATGGATAAAGAAGTTGTGGTATTCACTTACAAAGCAATATCACTCAGCAATGAAATCTATGTCATCAGGCCCTTAGCAGCACAATGAGTGGATTCAGGTATGATGATTCTAACTGAAATAAGTCACACAGAAAAAGAAACATCATAAGATATCAGTAATACACGGAATGGAAACTTGGCTACACAGGAACTGAATTACAGAACAGAACAGGGTCTCAAATTTAGAAAAACAACTTATGCTTGCTTAAGGGTAAAGGTGAGTTGGGGTGCTGCATAAAACCAGAGATTGAAATGAGCACAGATAAAGTTCCTTAAGCCAAATATGGAATAGACAAGAGCTACTCCTTGCTCAACGAAATGGACTCAACACCGCATATTAAACGCCTAAGAATGTACCTGACTTGTAAGTATCTTAAAACCTATGGATTGCTATGTCTCCGAAAGAGAATCAAGCATGTGTACAGGGGCATAAACGCAGCAGTGATAGGATTGGAGAGGTTGGGTGGCAAATGAAGACCCTTTGAAGTCATATTGCATGGTACCCATTCCACGGGTTTCAACTACCCAGGTTTAAGGTATTCTTCCTTCAGCTAAAACATGCATGTGGAACCTAGAGTATGATCAACCATGTGATCGGGAGACGTGTTCAAATATGTCTCAGTTTTCCTCCCCTGGTACTCGGGTGCAACATTCCAGACGCTTTACTAACACTCTCCCCACTTGGAGAGTCAGTCCCTTTAACCTCCTGTTTGGCCCAGTTTGCAATTTCTGCGGAAGATGAACAGGAATAGCGAGAACCAATGAGAGGCTAGCTGGAGGTGTCTGGACGGGCAAATTTAACTCTCATTTCCCACCAGGAAGAGGAATTAACCAAAGGCTCAGCATGCCGGGCCGGAACAAGATTAGGGCCTGAAGCCATCCTGCGGTGTTGCGGCCAGGTCACAAGAAAGCGAGTTGAAGAAAGGAGCTCAGGGGCACTGTAATTCACAAACCTGCAGAGTTATAAATGACAGCTCTCGTCCAAAAATAGACTGAAGTAAGGCTGCCAAGAGGACTTGAAAGCGGGGCAGAATTGCAGGAAACCGATTTCAGGAGGTAGACTGGAATTGCATTGAAAGCATAGGAAAAGAGGCAGAACGTCCACAATGATGCACTTGGCCAAAAAGGGCGTATGCGTTTTTTCCTGAATATATTCAGGAAAAAACGCATACGCCCTTTTTGGCCAACCAAGCAAGCTTGCAAAGGAAATCTGCACTACAATGAAGTCTCACTTCCCCCCGGTCAAAAGGGCCATCTGAAAAAAGTGTAAAATCCAGAAAGGCAACAGGCCATTGAGAACTGGGAGCCTTGTTATGCTGATGGGCGGGATGTAAATTGCCAACAGACACTTGGGAGAAGTGTATGGTGTTTCCTGAAACATCTAAAAAACAAAGCAACAGAGCCTAGGGCACTTTCACTTATGGTCCTATAGCTTAGGGAAATTAAAATCAAAAAGACACAGCCACCCCAAAGTTTGGAACGGCTCTGTTTACAAGAACCTCGTTTACAGTACAAGTTCAACATCGCAGAAAGTGAAAAATGGATAAAGAAGTTGTGGTATTCACTTACAAAGCAATATCACTCAGCAATGAAATCTATGTCATCAGGCCCTTAGCAGCACAATGAGTGGATTCAGGTATGATGATTCTAACTGAAATAAGTCACACAGAAAAAGAAACATCATAAGATATCAGTAATACACGGAATGGAAACTTGGCTACACAGGAACTGAATTACAGAACAGAACAGGGTCTCAAATTTAGAAAAACAACTTATGCTTGCTTAAGGGTAAAGGTGAGTTGGGGTGCTGCATAAAACCAGAGATTGAAATGAGCACAGATAAAGTTCCTTAAGCCAAATATGGAATAGACAAGAGCTACTCCTTGCTCAACGAAATGGACTCAACACCGCATATTAAACGCCTAAGAATGTACCTGACTTGTAAGTATCTTAAAACCTATGGATTGCTATGTCTCCGAAAGAGAATCAAGCATGTGTACAGGGGCATAAACACAGCAGTGATAGGATTGGAGAGGTTGGGTGGCAAATGAAGACCCTTTGAAGTCATATTGCATGGTACCCATTCCACGGGTTTCAACTACCCAGGTTTAAGGTATTCTTCCTTCAGCTAAAACATGCATGTGGAACCTAGAGTATGATCAACCATGTGATCGGGAGACGTGTTCAAATATGTCTCAGTTTTCCTCCCCTGGTACTCGGGTGCAACATTCCAGACGCTTTACTAACACTCTCCCCACTTGGAGAGTCAGTCCCTTTAACCTCCTGTTTGGCCCAGTTTGCAATTTCTGCGGAAGATGAACAGGAATAGCGAGAACCAATGAGAGGCTAGCTGGAGGTGTCTGGACGGGCAAATTTAACTCTCATTTCCCACCAGGAAGAGGAATGAACCAAAGGCTCAGCATGCCGGGCCGGAACCAGATTAGGGCCTGAAGCCATCCTGCGGTGTTGCGGCCAGGTCACAAGAAAGCGAGTTGAAGAAAGGAGCTCAAGGGCACTGTAATTCACAAACCTGCAGAGTTATAAATGACAGCTCTCGTCCAAAAATAGACTGAAGTAAGGCTGCCAAGAGGACTTGAAAGCGGGGCAGAATTGCAGGAAACCGATTTCAGGAGGTAGACTGGAATTGCATTGAAAGCATAGGAAAAGAGGCAGAACGTCCACAATGATGCACTTGGCCAAAAAGGGCGTATGCGTTTTTTCCTGAATATATTCAGGAAAAAACGCATACGCCCTTTTTGGCCAACCAAGCAAGCTTGCAAAGGAAATCTGCACTACAATGAAGTCTCACTTCCCCCCGGTCAAAAGGGCCATCTGAAAAAAGTGTAAAATCCAGAAAGGCAACAGGCCATTGAGAACTGGGAGCCTTGTTATGCTGATGGGCGGGATGTAAATTGCCAACAGACACTTGGGAGAAGTGTATGGTGTTTCCTGAAACATCTAAAAAACAAAGCAACAGAGCCTAGGGCACTTTCACTTATGGTCCTATAGCTTAGGGAAATTAAATCAAAAAGACACAGCCACCCCAAAGTTTGGAACGGCTCTGTTTACAAGAACCTCGTTTACAGTACAAGTTCAACATCGCAGAAAGTGAAAAATGGATAAAGAAGTTGTGGTATTCACTTACAAAGCAATATCACTCAGCAATGAAATCTATGTCATCAGGCCCTTAGCAGCACAATGAGTGGATTCAGGTATGATGATTCTAACTGAAATAAGTCACACAGAAAAAGAAACATCATAAGATATCAGTAATACACGGAATGGAAACTTGGCTACACAGGAACTGAATTACAGAACAGAACAGGGTCTCAAATTTAGAAAAACAACTTATGCTTGCTTAAGGGTAAAGGTGAGTTGGGGTGCTGCATAAAACCAGAGATTGAAATGAGCACAGATAAAGTTCCTTAAGCCAAATATGGAATAGACAAGAGCTACTCCTTGCTCAACGAAATGGACTCAACACCGCATATTAAACGCCTAAGAATGTACCTGACTTGTAAGTATCTTAAAACCTATGGATTGCTATGTCTCCGAAAGAGAATCAAGCATGTGTACAGGGGCATAAACGCAGCAGTGATAGGATTGGAGAGGTTCGGTGAGCAAATGAAGACCCTTTGAAGTCATATTGCATGGTACCCATTCCACGGGTTTCAACTACCCAGGTTTAAGGTATTCTTCCTTCAGCTAAAACATGCATGTGGAACCTAGAGTATGATCAACCATGTGATCGGGAGACGTGTTCAAATATGTCTCAGTTTTCCTCCCCTGGTACTCGGGTGCAACATTCCAGACGCTTTACTAACACTCTCCCCACTTGGAGAGTCAGTCCCTTTAACCTCCTGTTTGGCCCAGTTTGCAATTTCTGCGGAAGATGAACAGGAATAGCGAGAACCAATGAGAGGCTAGCTGGAGGTGTCTGGACGGGCAAATTTAACTCTCATTTCCCACCAGGAAGAGGAATTAACCAAAGGCTCAGCATGCCGGGCCGGAACCAGATTAGGGCCTGAAGCCATCCTGCGGTGTTGCGGCCAGGTCACAAGAAAGCGAGTTGAAGAAAGGAGCTCAAGGGCACTGTAATTCACAAACCTGCAGAGTTATAAATGACAGCTATCGTCCAAAAATAGACTGAAGTAAGGCTGCCAAGAGGACTTGAAAGCGGGGCAGAATTGCAGGAAACCGATTTCAGGAGGTAGACTGGAATTGCATTGAAAGCATAGGAAAAGAGGCAGAACGTCCACAATGATGCACTTGGCCAAAAAGGGCGTATGCGTTTTTTCCTGAATATATTCAGGAAAAAACGCATACGCCCTTTTTGGCCAACCAAGCAAGCTTGCAAAGGAAATCTGCACTACAATGAAGTCTCACTTCCCCCCGGTCAAAAGGGCCATCTGAAAAAAGTGTAAAATCCAGAAAGGCAACAGGCCATTGAGAACTGGGAGCCTTGTTATGCTGATGGGCGGGATGTAAATTGCCAACAGACACTTGGGAGAAGTGTATGGTGTTTCCTGAAACATCTAAAAAACAAAGCAACAGAACCTAGGGCACTTCCACTTATGGTCCTATAGCTTAGGGAAATTAAAATCAAAAAGACACAGCCACCCCAAAGTTTGGAACGGCTCTGTTTACAAGAACCTCGTTTACAGTACAAGTTCAACATCGCAGAAAGTGAAAAATGGATAAAGAAGTTGTGGTATTCACTTACAAAGCAATATCACTCAGCAATGAAATCTATGTCATCAGGCCCTTAGCAGCACAATGAGTGGATTCAGGTATGATGATTCTAACTGAAATAAGTCACACAGAAAAAGAAACATCATAAGATATCAGTAATACACGGAATGGAAACTTGGCTACACAGGAACTGAATTACAGAACAGAACAGGGTCTCAAATTTAGAAAAACAACTTATGCTTGCTTAAGGGTAAAGGTGAGTTGGGGTGCTGCATAAAACCAGAGATTGAAATGAGCACAGATAAAGTTCCTTAAGCCAAATATGGAATAGACAAGAGCTACTCCTTGCTCAACGAAATGGACTCAACACCGCATATTAAACGCCTAAGAATGTACCTGACTTGTAAGTATCTTAAAACCTATGGATTGCTATGTCTCCGAAAGAGAATCAAGCATGTGTACAGGGGCATAAACGCAGCAGTGATAGGATTGGAGAGGTTGGGTGGCAAATGAAGACCCTTTGAAGTCATATTGCATGGTACCCATTCCACGGGTTTCAACTACCCAGGTTTAAGGTATTCTTCCTTCAGCTAAAACATGCATGTGGAACCTAGAGTATGATCAACCATGTGATCGGGAGACGTGTTCAAATATGTCTCAGTTTTCCTCCCCTGGTACTCGGGTGCAACATTCCAGACGCTTTACTAACACTCTCCCCACTTGGAGAGTCAGTCCCTTTAACCTCCTGTTTGGCCCAGTTTGCAATTTCTGCGGAAGATGAACAGGAATAGCGAGAACCAATGAGAGGCTAGCTGGAGGTGTCTGGACGGGCAAATTTAACTCTCATTTCCCACCAGGAAGAGGAATTAACCAAAGGCTCAGCATGCCAGGCCGGAACAAGATTAGGGCCTGAAGCCATCCTGCGGTGTTGCGGCCAGGTCACAAGAAAGCGAGTTGAAGAAAGGAGCTCAGGGGCACTGTAATTCACAAACCTGCAGAGTTATAAATGACAGCTCTCGTCCAAAAATAGACTGAAGTAAGGCTGCCAAGAGGACTTGAAAGCGGGGCAGAATTGCAGGAAACCGATTTCAGGAGGTAGACTGGAATTGCATTGAAAGCATAGGAAAAGAGGCAGAACGTCCACAATGATGCACTTGGCCAAAAAGGGCGTATGCGTTTTTTCCTGAATATATTCAGGAAAAAACGCATACGCCCTTTTTGGCCAACCAAGCAAGCTTGCAAAGGAAATCTGCACTACAATGAAGTCTCACTTCCCCCCGGTCAAAAGGGCCATCTGAAAAAAGTGTAAAATCCAGAAAGGCAACAGGCCATTGAGAACTGGGAGCCTTGTTATGCTAATGGGCGGGATGTAAATTGCCAACAGACACTTGGGAGAAGTGTATGGTGTTTCCTGAAACATCTAAAAAACAAAGCAACAGAGCCTAGGGCACTTTCACTTATGGTCCTATAGCTTAGGGAAATTAAAATCAAAAAGACACAGCCACCCCAAAGTTTGGAACGGCTCTGTTTACAAGAACCTCGTTTACAGTACAAGTTCAACATCGCAGAAAGTGAAAAATGGATAAAGAAGTTGTGGTATTCACTTACAAAGCAATATCACTCAGCAATGAAATCTATGTCATCAGGCCCTTAGCAGCACAATGAGTGGATTCAGGTATGATGATTCTAACTGAAATAAGTCACACAGAAAAAGAAACATCATAAGATATCAGTAATACACGGAATGGAAACTTGGCTACACAGGAACTGAATTACAGAACAGAACAGGGTCTCAAATTTAGAAAAACAACTTATGCTTGCTTAAGGGTAAAGGTGAGTTGGGGTGCTGCATAAAACCAGAGATTGAAATGAGCACAGATAAAGTTCCTTAAGCCAAATATGGAATAGACAAGAGCTACTCCTTGCTCAACGAAATGGACTCAACACCGCATATTAAACGCCTAAGAATGTACCTGACTTGTAAGTATCTTAAAACCTATGGATTGCTATGTCTCCAAAAGAGAATCAAGCATGTGTACAGGGGCATAAACGCAGCAGTGATAGGATTGGAGAGGTTCGGTGAGCAAATGAAGACCCTTTGAAGTCATATTGCATGGTACCCATTACACGGGTCTTAACTCTCCAGGTTTAAGGTATTCTTCCTTCAGCTAAAACATGCATGTGGAACCTAGAGTATGATCAACCATGTGATCGGGAGACGTGTTCAAATATGTCTCAGTTTTCCTCCCCTGGTACTCGGGTGCAACATTCCAGACGCTTTACTAACACTCTCCCCACTTGGAGAGTCAGTCCCTTTAACCTCCTGTTTGGCCCAGTTTGCAAATTCTGCGGAAGATGAACAGGAATAGCGAGAACCAATGAGAGGCTAGCTGGAGGTGTCTGGACGGGCAAATTTAACTCTCATTTCCCACCAGGAAGAGGAATTAACCAAAGGCTCAGCATGCCGGGCCGGAACCAGATTAGGGCCTGAAGCCATCCTGTGGTGTTGCGGCCAGGTCACAAGAAAGCGAGTTGAAGAAAGGAGCTCAGGGGCACTGTAATTCACAAACCTGCAGAGTTATAAATGACAGCTATCGTCCAAAAATAGACTGAAGTAAGGCTGCCAAGAGGACTTGAAAGCGGGGCAGAATTGCAGGAAACCGATTTCAGGAGGTAGACTGGAATTGCATTGAAAGCATAGGAAAAGAGGCAGAACGTCCACAATGATGCACTTGGCCAAAAAGGGCGTATGCGTTTTTTCCTGAATATATTCAGGCAAAAACGCATACGCCCTTTTTGGCCAACCAAGCAAGCTTGCAAAGGAACTCTGCACTACAATGAAGTCTCACTTCCCCCCGGTCAAAAGGGCCATCTGAAAAAAGTGTAAAATCCAGAAAGGCAGGACAGGCCATGGAGAACTGGGAGCCTTGTTATGCTGATGGGCGGGATGTAAATTGCCAACAGACACTCGGGAGAAGTGTATGGTGTTTCCTGAAACATCTAAAAAACAAAGCAACAGAGCCTAGGGCACTGCCACTTATGGTCCTATAGCTTAGGGAAATTAAAATCAAAAAGACACAGCCACCCCAAAGTTTGGGACGCCTCTGTTTACAAGAACCTCGTTTACAGTACAAGTTCAACATCGCAGAAAGTGAAAAATGGATAAAGAAGTTGTGGTATTCACTTACAAAGCAATATCACTCAGCAATGAAATCTATGTCATCAGGCCCTTAGCAGCACAATGAGTGGATTCAGGTATGATGATTCTAACTGAAATAAGTCACACAGAAAAAGAAACATCATAAGATATCAGTAATACACGGAATGGAAACTTGGCTACACAGGAACTGAATTACAGAACAGAACAGGGTCTCAAATTTAGAAAAACAACTTATGCTTGCTTAAGGGTAAAGGTGAGTTGGGGTGCTGCATAAAACCAGAGATTGAAATGAGCACAGATAAAGTTCCTTAAGCCAAATATGGAATAGACAAGAGCTACTCCTTGCTCAACGAAATGGACTCAACACCGCATATTAAACGCCTAAGAATGTACCTGACTTGTAAGTATCTTAAAACCTATGGATTGCTATGTCTCCGAAAGAGAATCAAGCATGTGTACAGGGGCATAAACGCAGCAGTGATAGGATTGGAGAGGTTGGGTGGCAAATGAAGACCCTTTGAAGTCATATTGCATGGTACCCATTCCACGGGTTTCAACTACCCAGGTTTAAGGTATTCTTCCTTCAGCTAAAACATGCATGTGGAACCTAGAGTATGATCAACCATGTGATCGGGAGACGTGTTCAAATATGTCTCAGTTTTCCTCCCCTGGTACTCGGGTGCAACATTCCAGACGCTTTACTAACACTCTCCCCACTTGGAGAGTCAGTCCCTTTAACCTCCTGTTTGGCCCAGTTTGCAATTTCTGCGGAAGATGAACAGGAATAGCGAGAACCAATGAGAGGCTAGCTGGAGGTGTCTGGACGGGCAAATTTAACTCTCATTTCCCACCAGGAAGAGGAATTAACCAAAGGCTCAGCATGCCAGGCCGGAACAAGATTAGGGCCTGAAGCCATCCTGCGGTGTTGCGGCCAGGTCACAAGAAAGCGAGTTGAAGAAAGGAGCTCAGGGGCACTGTAATTCACAAACCTGCAGAGTTATAAATGACAGCTCTCGTCCAAAAATAGACTGAAGTAAGGCTGCCAAGAGGACTTGAAAGCGGGGCAGAATTGCAGGAAACCGATTTCAGGAGGTAGACTGGAATTGCATTGAAAGCATAGGAAAAGAGGCAGAACGTCCACAATGATGCACTTGGCCAAAAAGGGCGTATGCGTTTTTTCCTGAATATATTCAGGCAAAAACGCATACGCCCTTTTTGGCCAACCAAGCAAGCTTGCAAAGGAACTCTGCACTACAATGAAGTCTCACTTCCCCCCGGTCAAAAGGGCCATCTGAAAAAAGTGTAAAATCCAGAAAGGCAGGACAGGCCATGGAGAACTGGGAGCCTTGTTATGCTGATGGGCGGGATGTAAATTGCCAACAGACACTCGGGAGAAGTGTATGGTGTTTCCTGAAACATCTAAAAAACAAAGCAACAGAGCCTAGGGCACTGCCACTTATGGTCCTATAGCTTAGGGAAATTAAAATCAAAAAGACACAGCCACCCCAAAGTTTGGGACGCCTCTGTTTACAAGAACCTCGTTTACAGTACAAGTTCAACATCACAGAAAGTGAAAAATAGATAAAGAAGTTGTGGTATTTACTTACAAAGCAATATCACTCAGCAATGAAATCTATGTCATCAGGCCCTTAGCAGCACAATGAGTGGATTCAGGTATGATGATTCTAACTGAAATAAGTCACACAGAAAAAGAAACATCATAAGATATCACTAATACACGGAATGTAAACTTGGCTACACAGGAACTGAATTACAGAACAGAACAGGGTCTCAAATTCAGAAAAACAACTTATGCTTGCTTAAGGGTAAAGGTGAGTTGGGGTGCTGCATAAAACCAGAGATTGAAATGAGCACAGATAAAGTTCCTTAAGTCAAATATGGAATAGACAAGAGCTACTCCTTGCTCAACGAAATGGACTCAACACCGCATATAAAACGCCTAAGAATGTACCTGACTAGTAAGTATCGTAAAACCTATGGATTGCTATGTCTCCAAAAGAGAATCAAGCATGTGTACAGGGGCATAAACGCAGCAGTGATAGGATTGGAGAGGTTCGGTGAGCAAATGAAGACCCTTTGAAGTCATATTGCATGGTACCCATTACACGAGTCTCAACTCTCCAGGTTTAAGGTATTCTTCCTTCAGCTAAAACATGCATGTGGAACCTAGAGTATGATCAACCATGTGAACGGGAGACGTGTTCAAATATGTCTCAGTTTTCCTCCCCTGGTACTCGGGTGCAACATTCCAGACGCTTTACTAACACTCTCCCCACTTGGAGAGTCAGCGCCTTTAACCTCCTGTTTGGCCCAGTTTGCAATTTCTGCGGAAGATGAACAGGAATAGCGAGAACCAATGAGAGACTAGCTGGAGGTGTCTGGACGGGCAAATTTAACTCTCATTTCCCAACAGGAAGAGGAAATAACCAAAGGCTCAGCGTGCCGTACCGGAACCAGATTAGGGCCTGAAGGCATCCTGCGGTGTTGCGGCCAGCTCAAAAGAAACCGAGTTGAAGAAAGGAGCTCAGGGGCACTGTAATTCACAAACCTGCAGAGTTATAAATGACAGCTATCGTCCAAAAATAGACTGAAGTAAGGCTGCCAAGAGGACTTGAAAGCGGGGCAGAATTGCAGGAAACCGATTTCAGGAGGTAGACTGGAATTGCATTGAAAGCATAGGAAAAGAGGCAGAACGTCCACAATGATGCACTTGGCCAAAAAGGGCGTATGCGTTTTTTCCTGAATATATTCAGGAAAAAACGCATACGCCCTTTTTGGCCAACCAAGCAAGCTTGCAAAGGAAATCTGCACTACAATGAAGTCTCACTTCCCCCCGGTCAAAACGGCCATCTGAAAAAAGTGTAAAATCCAGAAAGGCAGGACAGGCCATGGAGAACTGGGAGCCTTGTTATGCTGATGGGCGGGATGTAAATTGCCAACAGACACTCGGGAGAAGTGTATGGTGTTTCCTGAAACATCTAAAAAACAAAGCAACAGAGCCTAGGGCACTTCCACTTATGGTCCTATAGCTTAGGGAAATTAAAATCAAAAAGACACAGCCACCCCAAAGTTTGGAACGGCTCTGTTTACAAGAACCTCGTTTACAGTACAAGTTCAACATCGCAGAAAGTGAAAAATGGATAAAGAAGTTGTGGTATTTACTTACAAAGCAATATCACTCAGCAATGAAATCTGTGTCATCAGGCCCTTAGCAGCACAATGAGTGGATTCAGGTATGATGATTCTAACTGAAATAAGTCACACAGAAAAAGAAACATCATAAGATATCAGTAATACACGGAATGTAAACTTGGCTACACAGGAACTGAATTACAGAACAGAACAGGGTCTCAAATTTAGAAAACCAACTTATTCTTGCTTAAGGGTAAAGGTGAGTTGGGGTGCTGCATAAAACCAGAGATTGAAATGAGCACAGATAAAGTTCCTTAAGCCAAATATGGAATACACAAGAGCTACTCCTTGCTCAACGAAATGGACTCAACATCCCATATTAAACGCCTAAGAATGTACCTGACTAGTAAGTATCTTAAAACCTATGGATTGCTATGTCTCCGAAAGAGAATCAAGCATGTGTACAGGGGCATAAACGCAACAGTGATAGGATTGGAGAGGTTCGGTGAGCAAATGAAGACCCTTTGAAGTCATATTGCATGGTACCCATTCCACGGGTTTCAACTACCCAGGTTTAAGGTATTCTTCCTTCAGCTAAAACATGCATGTGGAACCTAGAGTATGATCAACCATGTGATCGGGAGACGTGTTCAAATATGTCTCAGTTTTCCTCCCCTGGTACTCGGGTGCAACATTCCAGACGCTTTACTAACACTCTCCCCACTTGGAGAGTCAGTCCCTTTAACCTCCTGTTTGGCCCAGTTTGCAATTTCTGCGGAAGATGAACAGGAATAGCGAGAACCAATGAGAGGCTAGCTGGAGGTGTCTGGACGGGCAAATTTAACTCTCATTTCCCACCAGGAAGAGGAATTAACCAAAGGCTCAGCATGCCGGGCCGGAACCAGATTAGGGCCTGAAGCCATCCTGCGGTGTTGCGGCCAGGTCACAAGAAAGCGAGTTGAAGAAAGGAGCTCAGGGGCACTGTAATTCACAAACCTGCAGAGTTATAAATGACAGCTCTCGTCCAAAAATAGACTGAAGTAAGGCTGCCAAGAGGACTTGAAAGCGGGGCAGAATTGCAGGAAACCGATTTCAGGAGGTAGACTGGAATTGCATTGAAAGCATAGGAAAAGAGGCAGAACGTCCACAATGATGCACTTGGCCAAAAAGGGCGTATGCGTTTTTTCCGGAATATATTCAGGAAAAAACGCATACGCCCTTTTTGGCCAACCAAGCAAGCTTGCAAAGGAAATCTGCACTACAATGAAGTCTCACTTCCCCCCGGTCAAAAGGGCCATCTGAAAAAAGTGTAAAATCCAGAAAGGCAGGACAGGCCATGGAGAACTGGGAGCCTTGTTATGCTGATGGGCGGGATGTAAATTGCCAACAGACACTCGGGAGAAGTGTATGGTGTTTCCTGAAACATCTAAAAAACAAAGCAACAGAGCCTAGGGCACTGCCACTTATGGTCCTATAGCTTAGGGAAATTAAAATCAAAAAGACACAGCCACCCGAAAGTTTGGGACACCTCCGTTTACAAGAACCTCGTTTACCGTACAAGTTCAATATCACAGAAAGTGAAAAATGGATAAAGAACTTGTGGTACTTACGTACAATGCAGTATCACTCAGCAATGAAATCTATGTCATCAGGCCCGTAGCAGCATAATGAGTGGATTCAGGTACGATGATTCTAACTGAAATAAGTCACACAGAAAAAGAAACATCATAAGATATCAGTAATACACGGAATGTAAACTTGGCTACACAGGAACTGCATTCCAAAACAGAACAGGGTCTCAAATTTAGAAAACCAACTTATGCTTGCTTAAGGGGAAAGGTGAGTTGGGGTGCTGCATAAAACCAGAGATTGAAATGAGCACAGATAAAGTTCCTTAAGTCAAATATGGAATAGACAAGAACTACTCCTTGCTCAACGACATGGACTCAACACCGCATATTAAACGCCTAAGAATGTACCTGACTAGTAAGTATCTTAAAAGCTATGGATTGCTATGTCTCCAAAAGAGAATCAAGCGTGTGTACAGGGGCATAAACGCAGCAGTGATAGGATTGGAGAGGTACGGTGAGCAAATGAAGACCCTTTGAAGTCATATTGCATGGTACCCATTCCACGGGTCTCAACTCTCCAGGTTGAAGGTATTCTTCCTTCAGCTAAAACATGCATGTGGAACCCAGAGTATGATCAACCATGTGAACGGGAGACGTGTTCAAATATGTCTCAGTTTTCCTCCCCTGGTACTCGGGTGCAACATTCCAGACGCTTTACTAACACTCTCCCGACTTGGAGAGTCAGTCCCTTTAACCTCCTGTTTGGCCCAGTTTGCAATTTCTGCGGAAGATGAACAGGAATAGCGAGAACCAATGAGAGACTAGCTGGAGGTGTCTGAACGGGCAAATTTAACTCTCATTTCCCACCAGGAAGAGGAATTAACCAAAGGCTCAGCATGCCGGGCCGGAACCAGATTAGGGCCTGAAGCCATCCTGCGGTGTTGCGGCCAGGTCACAAGAAAGCGAGTTGAAGAAAGGAGCTCAGGGGCACTGTAATTCACAAACCTGCAGAGTTATAAATGACAGCTATCGTCCAAAAATAGACTGAAGTAAGGCTGCCAAGAGGACTTGAAAGCGGGGCAGAATTGCAGGAAACCGATTTCAGGAGGTAGACTGGAATTGCATTGAAAGCATAGGAAAAGAGGCAGAACGTCCACAATGATGCACTTGGCAAAAAAGGGCGTATGCGTTTTTTCCTGAATATATTCAGGAAAAAACGCATACGCCCTTTTTGGCCAACCAAGCAAGCTTGCAAAGGAAATCTGCACTACAATGAAGTCTCACTTCCCCCCGGGCAAAAGGGCCATCTGAAAAAAGTGTAAAATCCAGAAAGGCAACAGGCCATTGAGAACTGGGAGCCTTGTTACGCTGATGGGCGGGATGTAAATTGCCAACAGACACTCGGGAGAAGTGTATGGTGTTTCCTGAAACATCTAAAAAACAAAGCAACAGAGCCTAGGGCACTTCAACTTATGGTCTTATAGCTTAGGGAAATTAAAATCAAAAAGACACAGCCACCCCAAAGTTTGGAACGGCTCTGTTTACAAGAACCTCGTTTACAGTACAAGTTCAACATCGCAGAAAGTGAAAAATGGATAAAGAACTTGTTGTACTTACGTACAATACAGTATCACTCAGCAATGAAATCTAAGTCATCAGGCCCGTAGCAGCATAATGAGTAGATTGAGATACGATGATTCTAACTGAAATAAGTCACACAGAAAAAGAAACATCATAAGATATCACTAATACACGGAATGTAAACTTGGCTACACAGGAACTGAATTCCAAAACAGAACAGGTTCTCAAATTTAGAAAACCAACTTATGCTTGCTTAAGGGGAAAGGTGAGTTAGGTTGCTGCATAAAACCAGAGATTGAAATGAGCACAGATAAAGTTCCTTAAGCCAAATATGGAATAGACAAGAGCTACTCCTTGCTCAACGAAATGGACTCAACACCGCATATTAAACGCCTAAGAATGTACCTGACTAGTAAGTATCTTAAAACCTATGGATTGCTATGTCTCCGAAAGAGAATCAAGCGTGTGTACAGGGGCATAAACGCAGCAGTGATAGGATTGGAGAGGTTCGGTGAGCAAATGAAGACCCTTTGAAGTCATATTGCATGGTACCCATTACACGGGTCTTAACTCTCCAGGTTTAAGGTATTCTTCCTTCAGCTAAAACATGCATGTGGAACCCAAGTATGATCAACCATGTGAACGGGAGACGTGTTCAAATATGTCTCAGTTTTCCTCCCCTGGTACTCGGGTGCAACATTCCAGACGCTTTACTAACACTCTCCCCACTTGGAGAGTCAGCGCCTTTAACCTCCTGTTTGGCCCAGTTTGCAATTTCTGCGGAAGATGAACAGGAATAGCGAGAACCAATGAGAGGCTAGCTGGAGGTGTCTGGACGGGCAAATTTAACTCTCATTTCCCACCAGGAAGAGGAATTAACAAAAGGTTCAGCATGCCGGGCCGGAACCAGATTAGGGCCTGAAGCCATCCTGCGGTGTTGCGGCCAGGTCACAAGAAAGCAAGTTGAAGAAAGGAGCTCAGGGGCACTGTAATTCACAAACCTGCAGAGATATAAATGACAGCTATCGTCCAAAAATAGACTGAAATAAGGCTGCCAAGAGGACTTGAAAGCGGGGCAGAATTGCAGGAAACCGATTTCAGGAGGTAGACTGGAATTGCATTGAAAGCATAGGAAAAGAGGCAGAACGTCCACAATGATGCACTTGGCCAAAAAGGGCGTATGCGTTTTTTCCTGAATATATTCAGGAAAAAACGCATACGCCCTTTTTGGCCAACCAAGCAAGCTTGCAAAGGAAATCTGCACTACAATGAAGTCTCACTTCCCCCGGTCAAAAGGGCCATCTGAAAAAAGTGTAAAATCCAGAAAGGCAACAGGCCATTGAGAACTGGGAGCCTTGTTATGCTGATGGGCGGGATGTAAATTGCCAACAGACACTTGGGAGAAGTGTATGGTGTTTCCTGAAACATCTAAAAAACAAAGCAACAGAGCCTAGGGCACTTCCACTTATGGTCCTATAGCTTAGGGAATTTAAAATCAAAAAGACACAGCCACCCCAAAGTTTGGAACGGCTCTGTTTACAAGAACCTCGTTTACAGTACAAGTTCAACATCGCAGAAAGTGAAAAATGGATAAAGAAGTTGTGGTATTTACTTACAAAGCAATATCACTCAGCAATGAAATCTGTGTCATCAGGCCCTTAGCAGCACAATGAGTGGATTCAGGTATGATGATTCTAACTGAAATAAGTCACACAGAAAAAGAAACATCATAAGATATCGGTAATACACGGAATGGAAACTTGGCTACACAGGAACTGAATTACAGAACAGAACAGGGTCTCAAATTTAGAAAAACAACTTATGCTTGCTTAAGGGTAAAGGTGAGTTGGGGTGCTGCATAAAACCAGAGATTGAAATGAGCACAGATAAAGTTCCTTAAGCCAAATATGGAATAGACAAGAGCTACTCCTTGCTCAACGAAATGGACTCAACACCGCATATTAAACGCCTAAGAATGTACCTGACTTGTAAGTATCTTAAAACCTATGGATTGCTATGTCTCCAAAAGAGAATCAAGCATGTGTACAGGGGCATAAACGCAGCAGTGATAGGATTGGAGAGGTTCGGTGAGCAAATGAAGACCCTTTGAAGTCATATTGCATGGTACCCATTACACGGGTCTCAACTCTCCAGGTTTAAGGTATTCTTCCTTCAGCTAAAACATGCATGTGGAACCCAAGTATGATCAACCATGTGATCGGGAGACGTGTTCAAATATGTCTCAGTTTTCGTACCCTGGTCCTCGGGTGCAACATTCCAGACGCTTTACTAACACTCTCCCGACTTGGAGAGTCAGTCCCTTTAACCTCCTGTTTGGCCCAGTTTGCAATTTCTGCGGAAGATGAACAGGAATATCGAGAACCAATGGAGACTAGCTGGAGGTGTCTGGACGGGCAAATTTAACTCTCATTTCCCACCAGGAAGAGGAATTAACCAAAGGCTCAGTGTGCCGTGCCAGAACCAGATTAGAGCCTGAAGACATCCTGCGGTGTTGCGGCCAGCTCAAAAGAAAGCGAGTTGAAGAAAGGAGCTCAGGGTCTCTGTAATTCACAAACCTGCAGAGTTATAAATGACAGCTATCGTCCAAAAATAGACTGAAGTAAGGCTGCCAAGAGGATTTGAAAGCGGGGCAAAATTGCAGGAAACCGATTTCAGGAGGTAGACTGGAATTGCATTGAAAGCATAGGAAAAGAGGCAGAACGTCCACAATGATGCACTTGGCCAAAAAGGGCGTATGCGTTTCTTCCTGAATATATTCAGGAAGAAACGCATACGCCCTTTTTGGCCAACCAAGCAAACTTGCAAAGGAAATCTGCACTACAATGAAGTCTCACTTCCCCCCGGTCAAAAGGGCCATCTGAAAAAAGTGTAAAATCCAGAAAGGCAGGACAGGCCATGGAGAACTGGGAGCCTTGTTATGCTGATGGGCGGGATGTAAATTGCCAACAGACACTCAGGAGAAGTGTATGGTGTTTCCTGAAACATCTAAAAAACAAAGCAACAGAGCCTAGGGCACTTCCACTTATGGTCCTATAGCTTAGGGAAATTAAAATCAAAAAGACACAGCCACCCCAAAGTTTGGGACGCCTCCGTTTACAAGAACCTCGTTTACCGTACAAGTTCAATATCACAGAAAGTGAAAAATGGATAAAGAACTTGTGGTACTTACGTACAATGCAGTATCACTCAGCAATGAAATCTATGTCATCAGGCCCGTAGCAGCATAATGAGTGGATTCAGGTACGATGATTCTAACTGAAATAAGACACACAGAAAAAGAAACATCATAAGATATCACTAATACACGGAATGTAAACTTGGCTACACAGGAACTGAATTACAGAACAGAACAGGGTCTCAAATTTAGAAAACCAACTTATGCTTGCTTAAGGGTAAAGGTGAGTTGGGGTGCTGCATAAAACCAGAGACTGAAATGAGCACAGATAAAGTTCCTTAAGCCAAATATGGAATAGACAAGAGCTACTCCTTGCTCAACGAAATGGACTCAACACCGCATATTAAATGCCTAAGAATGTACCTGACTAGTAAGTATCTTAAAACCTATGGATTGCTATGTCTCCGAAAGAGAATCAAGCATGTGTACAAGGGCATAAACGCAGCAGTGATAGGATTGGAGAGGTTCGGTGAGCAAATGAAGACCCTTTGAAGTCATATTGCATGGTACCCATTCCTCGGGTTTCAACTACCCAGGTTTAAGGTATTCTTCCTTCAGCTAAAACATGCATGTGGAACCTAGAGTATGATCAACCATGTGATCGGGAGACGTGTTCAAATATGTCTCAGTTTTCGTACCCCGGTACTCGGGTGCAACATTCCAGACGCTTTACTAACACTCTCCCCACTTGGAGAGTCAGTCCCTTTAACCTCCTGTTTGGCACAGTTTGCAATTTCTGCGGAAGATGAACAGGAATAGCGAGAACCAATGAGAGGCTAGCTGGAGGTGTCTGGACGGGCAAATTTAACTCTCATTTCCCACCAGGAAGAGGAAATAACCAAAGGCTCAGCGTGCCGGGCCGGAACCAGATTAGGGCCTGAAGCCATACTGCGGTGTTGCGGCCAGGTCACAAGAAAGCGAGTTGAAGAAAGGAGCTCAGGGGCACTGTAATTCACAAACCTGCAGAGTTATAAATGACAGCTATCGTCCAAAAATAGACTGAAGTAAGGCTGCCAAGAGGACTTGAAAGCGGGGCAGAATTGCAGGAAACCGATTTCAGGAGGTAGACTGGAATTGCATTGAAAGCATAGGAAAAGAGGCAGAACGTCCACAATGATGCACTTGGCCAAAAAGTGCGTATGCGTTTTTTCCTGAATATATTCAGGAAAAAACGCATACGCCCTTTTTGGCCAACCAAGCAAGCTTGCAAAGGAAATCTGCACTACAATGAAGTCTCACTTCCCCCCGGTCAAAAGGGCCATCTGAAAAAAGTGTAAAATCCAGAAAGGCAGGACAGGCCATGGAGAACTGGGAGCCTTGTTATGCTGATGGGCGGGATGTAAATTGCCAACAGACACTCGGGAGAAGTGTATGGTGTTTCCTGAAACATCTAAAAAACAAAGCAACAGAGCCTAGGGCACTGCCACTTATGGTCCTATAGCTTAGGGAAATTAAAATCAAAAAGACACAGCCACCCCAAAGTTTGGGACGCCTCTGTTTACAAGAACCTCGTTTACAGTACAAGTTCAACATCGCAGAAAGTGAAAAATGGATAAAGAACTTGTGGTATTTACTTACAAAGCAATATCACTCAGCAATGAAATCTATGTCATCAGGCCCTTAGCATCACAATGAGTGGATTCAGGTACGATGATTCTAACTGAAATAAGTCACACAGAAAAAGAAACATCATAAGATATCACTAATACACGGAATGTAAACTTGGCTACACAGGAACTGAATTCCAAAACAGAACAGGGTCTCAAATTTAGAAAACCAACTTATGCTTGCTTAAGGAGAAAGGTGAGTTGTGGTGCTGCATAAAACCAGAGATTGAAATGAGCACAGATAAAGTTCCTTAAGCCAAATATGGAATAGACAAGAGCTACTCCTTGCTCAACGAAATGGACTCAACACCCCATATTAAATGCCTAAGAATGTACCTGACTAGTAAGTATCTTAACCTATGGATTGCTATGTCTCCAAAAGAGAATCAAGCGTGTGTACAGGGGCATAAACGCAGCAGTGATAGGATTGGAGAGGTTCGGTGAGCAAATGAAGACCCTTTGAAGTCATATTGCATGGTACCCATTCCACGGGTCTCAACTCTCCAGGTTTTAGGTATTCTTCCTTCAGCTAAAACATGCATGTGGAACCCAAGTATGATCAACCGTGTGAATGGGAGACGTGTTCAAATATGTCTCAGTTTTCCTCCCCTGGTACTCGGGTGCAACATTCCAGACGCTTTACTAACACTCTCCCCACTTGGAGAGTCAGCGCCTTTAACCTCCTGTTTGGCCCAGTTTGCAATTTCTGCGGAAGATGAACAGGAATAGCGAGAACCAATGAGAGACTAGCTGGAGGTGTCTGGACGGGCAAATTTAACTCTCATTTCCCACCAGGAAGAGGAAATAACCAAAGGCTCAGCGTGCCGTGCCGGAACCAGATTAGGGCCTGAAGCCATCCTGCGGTGTTGCGGCCAGCTCACAAGAAAGCGAGTTGAAGAAAGGAGCTCAGGGACACTGTAATTCACAAACCTGCAGAGTTATAAATGACAGCTATCGTCCAAAAATAGACTGAAGTAAGGCTGCCAAGAGGACTTGAAAGCGGGGCAGAATTGCAGGAAACCGATTTCAGGAGGTAGACTGGAATTGCATTGAAAGCATAGGAAAAGAGGCAGAACGTCCACAATGATGCACTTGGCCAAAAAGGGCGTATGCGTTTTTTCCTGAATATATTCAGGAAAAAACGCATACGCCCTTTTTGGCCAACCAAGCAAGCTTGCAAAGGAAATCTGCACTACAATGAAGTCTCACTTCCCCCCGGTCAAAAGGGCCATCTGAAAAAAGTGTAAAATCCAGAAAGTCAGGACAGGCCATGGAGAACTGGGAGCCTTGTTATGCTGATGGGCGGGATGTAAATTGCCAACAGACACTCAGGAGAAGTGTATGGTGTTTCCTGAAACATCTAAAAAACAAAGCAACAGAGCCTAGGGCACTTCCACTTATGGTCCTATAGCTTAGGGAAATTAAAATCAAAAAGACACAGCCACCCCAAAGTTTGGGACGCCTCTGTTTACAAGAACCACCTTTACCGTACAAGTTCAATATCACAGAAAGTGAAAAATGGATAAAGAACTTGTGGTACTTACGTACAATGCAGTATCACTCAGCAATGAAATCTATGTCATCAGGCCCGTAGCAGCATAATGAGTGGATTCAGGTACGATGATTCTAACTGAAATAAGTCACACAGAAAAAGAAACATCATAAGATATCACTAATACACGGAATGTAAACTTGGCTACACAGGAACTGAATTCCAAAGCAGAACAGGGTCTCAAATTTAGAAAACCAACTTATGCTTGCTTAAGGGGAAAGGTGAGTTGTGGTGCTGCATAAAACCAGAGATTGAAATGAGCACAGATAAAGTTCCTTAAGCCAAATATGGAATAGACAAGAGCTACTCCTTGCTCAACGAAATGGACTCAACACCCCATATTAAATGCCTAAGAATGTACCTGACTAGTAAGTATCTTAAAACCTATGGATTGCTATGTCTCCAAAAGAGAATCAAGCGTGTGTACAGGGGCATAAACGCAGCAGTGATAGGATTGGAGAGGTTCGGTGAGCAAATGAAGACCCTTTGAAGACATATTGCATGGTACCCATTCCACGGGTCTCAACTCTCCAGGTTTAAGGTATTCTTCCTTCAGCTAAAACATGCATGTGGAACCCAGAGTATGATCAACCGTGTGAACGGGAGACGTGTTCAAATATGTCTCAGTTTTCCTCCCCTGGTACTCGGGTGCAACATTCCAGACGCTTTACTAACACTCTCCCCACTTGGAGAGTCAGCGCCTTTAACCTCCTGTTTGGCCCAGTTTGCAATTTCTGCGGAAGATGAACAGTAATAGCGAGAACCAATGAGAGACTACCTGGAGGTGTCTGGACGGGCAAATTTAACTCTCATTTCCCACCAGGAAGAGGAATTAACCAAAGGCTCAGCGTGCCGTGCCGGAACCAGATTAGGGCCTGAAGCCATCCTGCGGAGTTGCGGCCAGCTCACAAGAAAGCGAGTTGAAGAAAGGAGCTCAGGGGCACTGTAATTCACAAACCTGCAGAGTTATAAATGACAGCTATCGTCCAAAAATAGACTGAAGTAAGGCTGCCAAGAGGACTTGAAAGCGGGGCAGAATTGCAGGAAACCGATTTCAGGAGGTAGACTGGAATTGCATTGAAAGCATAGGAAAAGAGACAGAACGTCCACAATGATGCACTTGGCCAAAAAGGGCGTATGCATTTTTTCCTGAATATATTCAGGAAAAAACGCATACGCCCTTTTTGGCCAACCAAGCAAGCTTGCAAAGGAAATCTGCACTACAATGAAGTCTCACTTCCCCCCGGTCAAAAGGGCCATCTGAAAAAAGTGTAAAATCCAGAAAGGCAGGACAGGCCATGGAGAACTGGGAGCCTTGTTATGCTGATGGGCGGGATGTAAATTGCCAACAACCACTCGGGAGAAGTGTATGGTGTTTCCTGAAACATCTAAAAAACAAAGCAACAGAGCCTAGGGCACTGCCACTTATGGTCCTATAGCTTAGGGAAATTAAAATCGAAAAGACACAGCCACCCCAAAGTTTGGAATGGCTCTGTTTACAAGAACCTCGTTTTCAGTACAAGTTCAACAGCTCAGAAAGTGAAAAATGGATAAAGAAGTTGCGGTATTTACTTACAAAGCAATATCACTCAGCAATGAAATCTATCTCACCAGGCCCTTAGCAGCACAATGACTGGATTCAGGTATGATAATTCTAACTGAAATAAGTCACACAGAAAAAGAAACATCATAAGATATCAGTAATACACGGAATGTAAACTTGGCTACACAGGAACTGAATTACAGAACAGAACAGGGACTCAAATTTAGAAAACCAACTTATGCTTGCTTAAGGGTAAAGGTGAGTAGGGGTGCTGCATAAAACCAGAGATTGAAATGAGCACAGATAAAGTTCCTTAAGCCAAATATGGAATAGACAAGAGCTACTCCTTGCTCAACGAAATGGACTCAACACCCCATATTAAACGCGTAAGAATGTACCTGACTAGTAAGTATCTTAAAACCTATGGATTGCTATGTCTCCAAAAGAGAATCAAGCGTGTGTACAGGAGCATAAACGCAGCAGTGATAGGATTGCAGAGGTTCGGTGAGCAAATGAAGACCGTTTGAAGTCATATTGCATGGTACCCATTCCACGGGTTTCAACTACCCAGGTTTAAGGTATTCTTCCTTCAGCTAAAACATGCATGTGGAACCCAGAGTATGATCAACCGTGTGAACGGGAGACGTGTTCAAATATGTCTCAGTTTTCCTCCCCTGGTACTCGGGTGCAACATTCCAGACGCTTTACTAACACTCTCCCCACTTGGAGAGTCAGCGCCTTTAACCTCCTGTTTGGCCCAGTTTGCAATTTCTGCGGAAGATGAACAGGAATAGCGAGAACCAATGAGAGACTAGCTGGAGGTGTCTGGACGGGCAAATTAAATCTCATTTCCCACCAGGAAGAGGAAATAACCAAAGGCTCAGCGTGCCGTGCCGGAACCAGATTAGGGCCTGAAGCCATCCTGCGGTGTTGCGGCCAGCTCACAAGAAAGCGAGTTGAAGAAAGGAGCTCAGGGACACTGTAATTCACAAACCTGCAGAGTTATAAATGACAGCTATCGTCCAAAAATAGACTGAAGTAAGGCTGCCAAGAGGACTTGAAAGCGGGGCAGAATTGCAGGAAACCGATTTCAGGAGGTAGACTGGAATTGCATTGAAAGCATAGGAAAAGAGGCAGAACGTCCACAATGATGCACTTGGCCAAAAAGGGTGTATGCGTTTTTTCCTGAATATATTCAGGAAAAAACGCATACGCCCTTTTTGGCCAACCAAGCAAGCTTGCAAAGGAAATCTGCACTACAATGAAGTCTCACTTCCCCCCGGTCAAAAGGGCCATCTGAAAAAAGTGTAAAATCCAGAAAGTCAGGACAGGCCATGGAGAACTGGGAGCCTTGTTATGCTGATGGGCGGGATGTAAATTGCCAACAGACACTCGGGAGAAGTGTATGGTGTTTCCTGAAACATCTAAAAAACAAAGCAACAGAGCCTAGGGCACTTCCACTTATGGTCCTATAGCTTAGGGAAATTAAAATCAAAAAGACACAGCCACCCCAAAGTTTGGGACGCCTCTGTTTACAAGAACCACCTTTACCGTACAAGTTCAATATCACAGAAAGTGAAAAATGGATAAAGAACTTGTGGTACTTACGTACAATGCAGTATCACTCAGCAATGAAATCTATGTCATCAGGCCCGTAGCAGCATAATGAGTGGATTCAGGTACGATGATTCTAACTGAAATAAGTCACACAGAAAAAGAAACATCATAAGATATCACTAATACACGGAATGTAAACTTGGCTACACAGGAACTGAATTCCAAAACAGAACAGGGTCTCAAATTTAGAAAACCAACTTATGCTTGCTTAAGGGGAAAGGTGAGTTGTGGTGCTGCATAAAACCAGAGATTGAAATGAGCACAGATAAAGTTCCTTAAGCCAAATATGGAATAGACAAGAGCTACTCCTTGCTCAACGAAATGGACTCAACACCCCATATTAAATGCCTAAGAATGTACCTGACTAGTAAGTATCTTAAAACCTATGGATTGCTATGTCTCCAAAAGAGAATCAAGCGTGTGTACAGGGGCATAAACGCAGCAGTGATAGGATTGGAGAGGTTCGGTGAGCAAATGAAGACCCTTTGAAGACATATTGCATGGTACCCATTCCACGGGTCTCAACTCTCCAGGTTTAAGGTATTCTTCCTTCAGCTAAAACATGCATGTGGAACCCAGAGTATGATCAACCGTGTGAACGGGAGACGTGTTCAAATATGTCTCAGTTTTCCTCCCCTGGTACTCGGGTGCAACATTCCAGACGCTTTACTAACACTCTCCCCACTTGGAGAGTCAGCGCCTTTAACCTCCTGTTTGGCCCAGTTTGCAATTTCTGTGGAAGATGAACAGGAATAGCGAGAACCAATGAGAGACTAGCTGGAGGTGTCTGGACGGGCAAATTTAACTCTCATTTCCCACCAGGAAGAGGAATTAACCAAAGGCTCAGTGTGCCGTGCCAGAACCAGATTAGAGCCTGAAGACATCCTGCGGTGTTGCGGCCAGCTCAAAAGAAAGCGAGTTGAAGAAAGGAGCTCAGGGTCTCTGTAATTCACAAACCTGCAGAGTTATAAATGACAGCTATCGTCCAAAAATAGACTGAAGTAAGGCTGCCAAGAGGATTTGAAAGCGTGGCAAAATTGCAGGAAACCGATTTCAGGAGGTAGACTGGAATTGCATTGAAAGCATAGGAAAAGAGGCAGAACGTCCACAATGATGCACTTGGCCAAAAAGGGCGTATGCGTTTCTTCCTGAATATATTCAGGAAGAAACGCATACGCCCTTTTTGGCCAACCAAGCAAACTTGCAAAGGAAATCTGCACTACAATGAAGTCTCACTTCCCCCCGGTCAAAAGGGCCATCTGAAAAAAGTGTAAAATCCAGAAAGGCAGGACAGGCCATGGAGAACTGGGAGCCTTGTTATGCTGATGGACGGGATGTAAATTGCCAACAGACACTCAGGAGAAGTGTATGGTGTTTCCTGAAACATCTAAAAAACAAAGCAACAGAGCCTAGGGCACTTCCACTTATGGTCCTATAGCTTAGGGAAATTAAAATCAAAAAGACACAGCCACCCCAAAGTTTGGGACGCCTCCGTTTACAAGAACCTCGTTTACCGTACAAGTTCAATATCACAGAAAGTGAAAAATGGATAAAAAACTTGTGGTACTTACGTACAATGCAGTATCACTCAGCAATGAAATCTATGTCATCAGGCCCGTAGCAGCATAATGAGTGGATTCAGGTACGATGATTCTAACTGAAATAAGACACACAGAAAAAGAAACATCATAAGATATCACTAATACACGGAATGTAAACTTGGCTACACAGGAACTGAATTACAGAACAGAACAGGGTCTCAAATTTAGAAAACCAACTTATGCTTGCTTAAGGGTAAAGGTGAGTTGGGGTGCTGCATAAAACCAGAGACTGAAATGAGCACAGATAAAGTTCCTTAAGCCAAATATGGAATAGACAAGAGCTACTCCTTGCTCAACGAAATGGACTCAACACCGCATATTAAATGCCTAAGAATGTACCTGACTAGTAAGTATCTTAAAACCTATGGATTGCTATGTCTCCGAAAGAGAATCAAGCATGTGTACAAGGGCATAAACGCAGCAGTGATAGGATTGGAGAGGTTCGGTGAGCAAATGAAGACCCTTTGAAGTCATATTGCATGGTACCCATTCCACGGGTTTCAACTACCCAGGTTTAAGGTATTCTTCCTTCAGCTAAAACATGCATGTGGAACCTAGAGTATGATCAACCATGTGATCGGGAGACGTGTTCAAATATGTCTCAGTTTTCGTACCCCGGTACTCGGGTGCAACATTCCAGACGCTTTACTAACACTCTCCCCACTTGGAGAGTCAGTCCCTTTAACCTCCTGTTTGGCCCAGTTAGCAATTTCTGTGGAAGATGAACAGGAATAGCGAGAACCAATGAGAGACTAGCTGGAGGTGTCTGGATGGGCAAATTTAACTCTCATTTCCCACCAGGAAGAGGAATTAACCAAAGGCTCAGCGTGCCGTGCCAGAACCAGATTAGGGCCTGAAGACATCCTGCGGTGTTGCGGCCAGGTCACAAGAAAGCGAGTTGAAGAAAGGAGCTCAGGGGCACTGTAATTCACAAACCTGCAGAGTTATAAATGACAGCTATCGTCCAAAAATAGACTGAAGTAAGGCTGCCAAGAGGACTTGAAAGTGGGGCAGAATTGCAGGAAACCGATTTCAGGAGGTAGACTGGAAATGCATTGAAAGCATAGGAAAAGAGGCAGAACGTCCACAATGATGCACTTGGCCAAAAAGGGCGTATGCGTTTTTTCCTGAATATATTCAGGAAAAGACGCATACGCCCTTTTTGGCCAACCAAGCAAGCTTGCAAAGGAAATCTGCACTACAATGAAGTCTCACTTCCCCCCGGTCAAAAGGGCAATCTGAAAAAAGTGTAAAATCCAGAAAGGCAGGACAGGCCATGGAGAACTGGGAGCCTTGCTATGCTGAAGGGCGGGATGTGAATTGCCAACCAACACTCGGGAGAAGTGTATGGTGTTTCCTGAAACATCTAAAAAACAAAGCAACAGAGCCTAGGGCACTTCCACTTATGGTCCTATAGCTTAGGGAATTTAAAATCAAAAAGACACAGCCACCCCAAAGTTTCGAACGGCTCTGTTTACAAGAACCTCGTTTTCAGTACAAGTTCAACATCACAGAAAGTGAAAAATGGATAAAGAACTTGTGGTACTTACGTACAATGCAGTATCACTCAGCAATGAAATCTATGTCATCAGGCCCTTAGCAGCACAATGAGTGGATTCAGGTACGATGATTCTAACTGAAATAAGTCACACAGAAAAAGAAACATCATACGATATCAGTAATACACGGAATGTAAACTTGGCTACACAGGAACTGAATTACAGAACAGAACAGGGTCTCAAATTTAGAAAACCAACTTATGCTTGCTTAAGGGGAAAGGTGAGTTGGGGTGCTGCATAAAACCAGAGATTGAAATGAGCACAGATAAAGTTCCTTAAGCCAAATATGGAATAGACAAGAGCTACTCCTTGCTCAACGAAATGGACTCAACACCGCATATTAAACGCCTAAGAATGTACCTGACTAGTAAGTATCTTAAAACCTATGGATTGCTATGTCTCCGAAACAGAATCAAGCATGTGTACAGGGGCATAAACGCAGCAGTGATAGGATTGGAGAGGTTCGGTGAGCAAATGAAGACCCTTTGAAGTCATATTGCATGGTACCCATTCCACGGGTTTCAACTACACAGGTTTTAGGTATTCTTCCTTCAGCTAAAACATGCATGTGGAACCCAAGTATGATCAACCATGTGAACGGGAGACGTGTTCAAATATGTCTCAGTTTTCCTCCCCTGGTACTCGGGTGCAACATTCCAGACGCTTTACTAACACTCTCCCCACTTGGAAAGTCAGCGCCTTTAACCTCCTGTTTGTCCCAGTTTGCAATTTCTGCGGAAGATGAACAGGAATAGCGAGAACCAATGAGAGGCTAGCTGGAGGTGTCTGGACGGGCAAATTTAACTCTCATTTCCCACCAGGAAGAGGAAATAACCAAAGGCTCAGCGTGCCGTACCGGAACCAGATTAGGGCCTGAAGCCATCCTGCGGTGTTGCGGCCAGCTCAAAAGAAAGCGAGTTGAAGAAAGGAGCTCAGGGGCACTGTAATTCACAAACCTGCAGAGTTATAAATGACAGCTATCGTCCAAAAATAGACTGAAGTAAGGCTGCCAGGAGGACTTGAAAGCGGGGCAGAATTGCAGGAAACCGATTTCAGGAGGTAGACTGGAATTGCATTGAAAGCATAGGAAAAGAGGCAGAACGTCCACAATGATGCACTTGGCCAAAAAGGGCGTATGCGTTTTTTCCTGAATATATTCAGGAAAAAACGCATACGCCCTTTTTGGCCAACCAAGCAAGCTTGCAAAGGAAATCTGCACTACAATGAAGTCTCACTTCCCCCCGGTCAAAAGGGCCATCTGAAAAAAGTGTAAAATCCAGAAAGGCAGGACAGGCCATGGAGAACTGGGAGCCTTGTTATGCTGATGGGCGGGATGTAAATTGCCAACAGCCACTCCGGAGAAGTGTATGGTGTTTCCTGAAACATCTAAAAAACAAAGCAACAGAGCCTAGGGCACTTCCACTTATGGTCCTATAGCTTAGGGAATTTAAAATCAAAAAGACACAGCCACCCCAAAGTTTGGAGCGGCTCTGTTTACAAGAACCTCGTTTACAGTACAAGTTCAACATCGCAGAAAGTGAAAAATGGATAAAGAAGTTGTGGTATTTACTTACAAAGCAATATCACTCAGCAATGAAATCTGTGTCATCAGGCCCTTAGCAGCACAATGAGTGGATTCAGGTATGATGATTCTAACTGAAATAAGTCACACAGAAAAAGAAACATCATAAGATATCAGTAATACAAGGAATGTAAACTTGGCTACACAGGAACTGAATTACAGAACAGAACAGGGTCTCAAATTTAGAAAACCAACTTATGCTTGCTGAAGGGGAAAGGTGAGTTGGGGTGCTGCATAAAACCAGAGATTGAAATGAGCACAGATAAAGTTCCTTAAGCCAAATATGGAATAGACAAGAGCTACTCCTTGCTCAACGAAATGGACTCAACACCGCATATTAAACGCCTAAGAATGTACCTGACTAGTAAGTATCTTAAAACCTATGGATTGCTATGTCTCCGAAAGAGAATCAAGCATGTGTACAGGGGCATAAACGCAGCAGTGATAGGATTGGAGAGGTTCGGTGAGCAAATGAAGACCCTTTGAAGTCATATTGCATGGTACCCATTCCACGGGTTTCAAATACACAGGTTTAAGGTATTCTTCCTTCAGCTAAAACATGCATGTGGAACCCAAGTATGATCAACCATGTGAACGGGAGACATGTTCAAATATGTCTCAGTTTTCCTCCCCTGGTACTCTGGTGCAACATTCCAGGCGCTTTACTAACACTCTCCCAACTTAGAAAGTCATCGCCTTTAACCTCCTGTTTGGCCCAGTTTGCAATTTCTGCGGAAGATGAACAGGAATAGCGAGAACCAATGAGAGACTAGCTGGAGGTGTCTGGATGGGCAAATTTAACTCTCATTTCCCACCAGGAAGAGGAAATAACCAAAGGCTCAGCTTGCCGTGCCGGAACCAGATTAGGGCCTGAAGACATCCTGCGGTGTTGCGGCCAGCTCAAAAGAAAGCGAGTTGAAGAAAGGAGCTCAGGGGCACTGTAATTCACAAACCTGCAGAGTTATAAATGACAGCTATCGTCCAAAAATAGACTGAAGTAAGGCTGCCAAGAGGACTTGAAAGCGGGGCAGAATTGCAGGAAACCGATTTCAGGAGGTAGACTGGAATTGCATTGAAAGCATAGGAAAAGAGGCAGAACGTCCACAATGATGCACTTGGCCAAAAAGGGCGTATGCGTTTTTTCCTGAATATATTCAGGAAAAAACGCATACGCCCTTTTTGGCCAACCAAGCAAGCTTGCAAAGGAAATCTGCACTACAATGAAGTCTCACTTCCCCCCGGTCAAAAGGGCCATCTGAAAAAAGTGTAAAATCCAGAAAGGCAGGACAGGCCATGGAGAACTGGGAGCCTTGTTATGCTGATGGGCGGGATGTAAATTGCCAAGAACCACTCGGGAGAAGTGTATGGTGTTTCCTGAAACATCTAAAAAACAAAGCAACAGAGCCTAGGGCACTTCCACTTATGGTCCTATAGCTTAGGGAAATTAAAATCAAAAAGACACAGCCACCCCAAAGTTCGGAACAGCTCTGTTTACAAGAACCTCGTTTAAAGTACAAGTTCAACATCGCAGAAAGTGAAAAATGGATAAAGAAGTTGTGGTATTCACTTACAAAGCAATATCACTCAACAATGAAATCTATGTCATCAGGCCCTTAGCAGCACAATGAGTGGATTCAGGTATGATGATTCTAACTGAAATAAGTCACACAGAAAAAGAAACATCATAAGATATCACTAATACACGGAATGGAAACTTGGCTACACAGGAACTGAATTACAGAACAGAACAGGGTCTCAAATTTAGAAAACCAACTTATGCTTGCTTAAGGGTAAAGGTGAGTTGGGGTGCTGCATAAAACCAGAGATTGAAATGAGCACAGATAAAGTTCCTTAAGCCAAATATGGAATAGACAAGAGCTACTCCTTGCTCAACGAAATGGACTCAACACCGCATATTAAACGCCTAAGAATGTACCTGACTAGTAAGAATCTTAAAACCTATGGATTGCTATGTCTCCGAAAGAGAATCAAGCATGTGTACAGGGGCATAAACGAAGCAGTGATAGGATTGGAGTGGTTCGGTGAGCAAATGAAGACCCTTTGAAGTCATATTGCATGGTACCCATTCCACGGGTTTCAACTACCCAGGTTTTAGGTATACTTCCTTCAGCTAAAACATGCATGTGGAACCCAAGTATGATCAACCATGTGAACGGGAGACGTGTTCAAATATGTCTCAGTTTTCCTCCCCTGGTACTCGGGTGCAACATTCCAGACGCTTTACTAACACTCTCCCCACTTGGAAAGTCAGCGCCTTTAACCTCCTGTTTGGCCCAGTTTGCAATTTCTGCGGAAGATGAACAGGAATAGCGAGAACCAATGAGAGGCTAGCTGGAGGTGTCTGGACGGGCAAATTTAACTCTCATTTCCCACCAGGAAGAGGAATTAACCAAAGGCTCAGTGTGCCGTACCGGAACCAGATTAGGGCCTGAAGCCATCCTGCGGTGTTGCGGCCAGCTCAAAAGAAAGCGAGTTGAAGAAAGGAGCTCAGGGGCACTGTAATTCACAAACCTGCAGAGTTATAAATGACAGCTATCGTCCAAAAATAGACTGAAGTAAGGCTGCCAAGAGGACTTGAAAGCGGGGCAGAATTGCAGGAAACCGATTTCAGGAGGTAGACTGGAATTGCATTGAAAGCATAGGAAAAGAGGCAGAACGTCCACAATGATGCACTTGGCCAAAAAGGGCGTATGCGTTTTTTCCTGAATATATTCAGGAAAAAACGCATACGCCCTTTTTGGCCAACCAAGCAAGCTTGCAAAGGAAATCTGCACTACAATGAAGTCTCACTTCCCCCCGGTCAAAAGGGCCATGTGAAAACAGTGTAAAATCCAGAAAGGCAGGACAGGCCATGGAGAACTGGGAGCCTTGTTATGCTGATGGGCGGGATGTAAATTCCCAACAGACACTTGGCAGAAGTGTATGGTGTTTCCTGAAACATCTAAAAAACAAAGCAACAGAGGCTAGGGCACTGCCACTTATGGTCCTATAGCTTAGGGAAATTAAAATCAAAAACACACAGCCACCCCAAAGTTTGGGACGCCTCTGTTTACAAGAACCTCGTTTACAGTACAAGTTCAACATCGCAGAAAGTGAAAAATGGATAAAGAAGTTGTGGTATTTACTTACAAAGCAATATCACTCAGCAATGAAATCTGTGTCATCAGGCCCTTAGCAGCACAATGAGTGGATTCAGGTATGATGATTCTAACTGAAATAAGTCACACAGAAAAAGAAACATCATAAGATATCAGTAATACACGGAATGTAAACTTGGCTACACAGGAACTGAATTACAGAACAGAACAGGGTCTCAAATTTAGAAAACCAACTTATGCTTGCTTTAGGGGAAAGGTGAGTTGGGGTGCTGCATAAAACCAGAGATTGAAATGAGCACAAAGTTCCTTAAGCCAAATATGGAATAGACAAGTGCTATTCCTTGCTCAACGAAATGGACTCAACACCGCATATTAAACGCCTAAGAATGTACCTGACTAGTAAGTATCTTAAAACCTATAGATTGCTATGTCTCCGAAAGAGAATCAAGCATGTGTACAGGGGCATAAACGCAGCAGTGATAGGTTTGGAGAGGTTCAGTGAGCAAATGAAGACCCTTTGAAGTCATATGGTATGGTACTCATTCCACGGGTTTCAACTACGCAGATTTTAGGTATTCGTCCTTCAGCTAAAACATGCATGTGGAACCCAGAGTATGATCAACCATGAGATCGGGAGACGTGTTCAAATATGTCTCAGTTTTCCTCCCCTGGTACTCGGGTGCAACATTCCAGACGCTTTACTAACACGCTCCCCACTTGGAGAGTCAGTCCCTTTAACCTCCTGTTTGGCCCAGTTTGCAATTTCTGCGGAAGATGAACAGGAATAGCGAGAACCAATGAGAGGCTAGCTGGAGGTGTCTGGACGGGCAAATTTAACTCTCATTTCCCACCAGGAAGAGGAAATAACCAAAGGCTCAGCATGCCGTACCGGAACCAGATTAGGGCCTGAAGCCATCCTGCGGTGTTGCGGCCAGCTCAAAAGAAAGCGAGTTGAAGAAAGGAGCTCAGGGGCACTGTAATTCACAAACCTGCAGAGTTATAAATGACAGCTATCGTCCAAAAATAGAATAAAGTAAGGCTGCCAAGAGGACTTGAAAGCGGGGCAGAATTGCAGGAAACCGATTTCAGGAGGTAGACTGGAATTGCATTGAAAGCATAGGAAAAGAGGCAGAACGTCCACAATGATGCACTTGGCCAAAAAGGGCGTATGCGTTTTTTCCTGAATATATTCAGGAAAAAACGCATACGCCCTTTTTGGCCAACCAAGCAAGCTTGCAAAGGAAATCTGCACTACAATGAAGTCTCACTTCCCCCCGGTCAAAAGGGCCATCTGAAAAAAGTGTAAAATCCAGAAAGGCAGGACAGGCCATGGAGAACTGGGAGCCTTGTTATGCTGATGGGCGGGATGTAAATTGCCAACAGACACTTGGGAGAAGTGTATGGTGTTTCCTGAAACATCTAAAAAACAAAGCAACCGAGCCTAGGGCACTTCCACTTATGGTCCTATAGCTTAGGGAAATTAAAATCAAAAAGACACAGCCACCCCAAAGTTTGGGACGCCTCCGTTTACAAGAACCTTGTTTACCGTACAAGTTCAATATCACAGAAAGTGAAAAATGGATAAAGAACTTGTGGTACTTACGTACAATGCAGTATCACTCAGCAATGAAATCTATGTCATCAGGTCCGTAGCAGCATAATGAGTGGATTCAGGTACGATGATTCTAACTGAAATAAGTCACACAGAAAAAGAAACATCCTAAGATATCACTAATACACGGAATGTAAACTTGGCTACACAGGAACTGCATTCCAAAACAGAACAGGGTCTCAAATTTAGAAAACCAACTTATGCTTGCTTAAGGGTAAAGGTGAGTTGGGGTGCTGCATAAAACCAGAGATTGAAATGAGCACAGATAAAGTTCCTTAAGCCAAATATGGAATAGACAAGAGCTACTCCTTGCTCAACGAAATGGACTCAAAACCCCATATTAAACGCCTAAGAATGTACCTGACTAGTAAGTATCTTAAAACCTATGGATTGCTATGTCTCCGAAAGAGAATCAAGCATGTGTACAGGGGCATAAACGCAGCAGTGATAGGATTGGAGAGGTTCGGTGAGCAAATGAAGACCCTTTGAAGTCATATTGCATGGTACCCATTCCACGGGTTTCAACTACCCAGGGTTAAGGTATTCTTCCTTCAGCTAAAACATGCATGTGGAACCTAGAATATGATCAACCATGTGATCGGGAGACGTGTTCAAATATGTCTCAGTTTTCGTACCCTGGTACTCGGGTGCAACATTCCAGACGCTTTTCTAACACTCTCCCCACTTGGAGAGTCAGTCCCTTTAACCTCCTGTTTGGCCCAGTTTGCAATTTCTGCGGAAGATGAACAGGAATAGCGAGAACCAATGAGAGGCTAGCTGGAGGTGTCTGGACGGGCAAATTTAACTCTCATTTCCCACCAGGAAGAGGAATTAACCAAAGGCTCAGCGTGCCCTGCCAGAACCAGATTAGGGCCTGAAGACATCCTGCGGTGTTGCGGCCAGGTCACAAGAAAGCGAGTTAAAGAAAGGAGCTCAGGAGCACTGTAATTCACAAACCTGCAGAGTTATAAATGACAGCTATCGTCCAAAAATAGACTGAAGTAAGGCTGCCAAGAGGACTTGAAAGCGGGGCAGAATTGCAGGAAAACGATTTCAGGAGGTAGACTGGAATTGCATTGAAAGCATAGGAAAAGAGGCAGAACATCCACAATGATGCACTTGGCCAAAAAGGGCGTATGCGTTTTTTCCTGAATATATTCAGGAAAAAACGCATACGCCCTTTTTGGCCAACCAAGCAAGCTTGCAAAGGAAATCTGCACTACAATGAAGTCTCACTTCCCCCCGGTCAAAAGGGCCATCTGAAAAAAGTGTAAAATCCAGAAAGGCAGGACAGGCCATGGAGAACTGGGAGCCTTGTTATGCTGATGGGCGGGATGTAAATTGCCAACAACCACTCGGGAGAAGTGTATGGTGTTTCCCGAAACATCTAAAAAACAAAGCAACAGAGCCTAGGGCACTTCCACTTATGGTCCTATAGCTTAGGGAAATTAAAATCAAAAAGACACAGCCACCCCAAAGTTTGGGACGCCTCCGTTTACAAGAACCTCGTTTACCGTGCAAGTTCAATATCACAGAAAGTGAAAAATGGATAAAGAACTTGAGGTACTTACGTACAATGCAGTATCACTCAGCAATGAAATCTATGTCATCAGGCCCTTAGCAGCACAATGAGTGGATTCAGGTACGATGATTCTAACTGAAATAAGTCACACAGAAAAAGAAACATCATAAGATATCACTAATACACGGAATGTAAACTTGGCTACACAGGAACTGCATTCCAAAACAGAACAGGGTCTCAAATTTAGAAAACCAACTTATGCTTGCTTAAGGGGAAAGGTGAGTTGGGGTGCTGCATAAAACCAGAGATTGAAATGAGCACAGATAAAGTTCCTTAAGCCAAATATGGAATAGACAAGAGCTACTCCTTGCTCAACGAAATGGACTCAACACCCCATATTAAACGCCTAAGAATGTACCTGACTAGTAAGTATCTTAAAACCTATGGATTGCTATGTCACCAAAAGAGAATCAAGCGTGTGTACAGGGGCATAAACGCAGCAGTGATAGGATTGGAGAGGTTCGGTGAGCAAATGAAGACCCTTTGAAATCATATTGCATGGTACCCATTACACGGGTCTCAACTCTCCAGGTTTTAGGTATTCTTCCTTCAGCTAAAACATGCATGTGGAACCCAGAGTATGATCAACCATGTGAACGTGAGACGTGTTCAAATATGTCACAGTTTTCCTCCCCTGGTACTCGGGTGCAACATTCCAGACGCTTTACTAACACTCTCCCGACTTGGAGAGTCAGTGCCTTTAACCTCCTGTTTGGCCCAGTTTGCAATTTCTGCGGAAGATGAACAGGAATAGCGAGAACCAATGAGAGGCTAGCTGGAGGTGTCTGAACGGGCAAATTTAACTCTCATTTCCCACCAGGAAGAGGAATTAACCAAAGGCTCAGCATGCCGGGCCGGAACCAGATTAGGGCCTGAAGCCATCCTGCGGTGTTGCGGCCAGCTCACAAGAAAGCGAGTTGAAGAAAGGAGCTCAGGGGCACTGTAATTCACAAACCTGCAGAGTTATAAATGACAGCTATCGTCCAAAAATAGACTGAAGTAAGGCTGCCAAGAGGACTTGAAAGCGGGGCAGAATTGCAGGAAACCGATTTCAGGAGGTAGACTGGAATTGCATTGAAAGCATAGGAAAAGAGGCAGAACGTACACAATGATGCACTTGGCCAAAAGGGCGTATGCGTTTTTTCCTGAATATATTCAGGAAAAAACGCATACGCCCTTTTTGGCCAACCAAGCAAGCTTGCAAAGGAAATCTGCACTACAATGAAGTCTCACTTCACCCCGGTCAAAAGGGCCATCTGAAAAAAGTGTAAAATCCAGAAAGGCAGGACAGGCCATGGAGAACTGGGAGCCTTGTTATGCTGATGGGCGGGATGTAAATTGCCAACAGACACTCGGGAGATGTGTATGGTGTTTCCTGAAACATCTAAAAAACAAAGCAACAGAGCCTAGGGCACTTCCACTTATGGTCCTATAGCTTAGGGAAATTAATATCAAAAAGACACAGCAACCCCAAAATTTGGGATGGCTCTTTTTACAGAAATCTCTTCTATGGCACAAGTTAAATATCCCAGAGAGCAAATAATGGATAAAGAAGTTGCGGTACTTATGTACAACAGAATACCACTCAGCAATGAAATCTATGTCACCAGGCCCGTACCAGCATAATGAGTGCATTGAGGCACGATGATTCTAAGTGAAATAAGTCACACAGAAAAAGAAACATCATAAGGTATCACTAATACTAGGAATGTGAACTTGGCTACACATGAACTGAATTACAAAACAGAACAGGGTCTCAAGTTTAGAAAACCAACTTATGCCTGCGTAAGGGGGAAGGTGAGTTGGGGTGCTGCATAAAAGCAGAGTTTGAAATTAGCACAGATACCGTTCCATAAGCCAAATATGTAATAGACAAGAGCTACCCCTTGCTCAACGAAATGGATTCAACAATGAGGTATCACCTCACACCTGGTAGAATAGGCATCATTGAAAATCTACAAACAAAAAATGCTGGAAAGGGTGTGGAGAAAGGAACCCTCTTCCACTATTGTTGGGAATATAAATTGATACAGTCATTATGGAGAACAATATGGAATTTCTTAAGAAACTAACAATAGAATTACCATATGATACAGCAATCCCAGTACTGGACATATACCCAGACAAAACCATAAATCAAAAAGAGTCATTCACCGCAATGTTCATTGCATCACTATTTACAATATCGAGGTAATGGAAGCAACCTAAATGCCCACAGACAGACGAATGCATAAAGCTGTGGTACATATATAAAATGGAATATTACTAAGCCATGAAAAGGAATGAAATTGGGTCATTTGTAGAGACGTCGATGGATCTAGAGACTGTCATACAGAGTGAAGTAAGTCAGAAAGAGAAAAACAAATCTTGTATATTCATGCATATATGTGGAACCTAGAAAAACTGTACAGATTAACCATTTTGCAAGGCATAAATAGAGCAACAGATGTAGACAACAAACGTATGGACAACAAGGGGGGAAAGCTGTTGGGGGGGTGGTGGTGGGAGGAGTTGAGAGACTGGGATTGGCATGTATACATTTATATGTATAAAATAGATAACCAATAAGAACCTGCTGTATAAAAATATAAAATAAAATTCAAAATTAAAAAGAAATAAAATTTAAAAAATAAAACAGAAAAAACAATTATTCCCTGCACATACATGTATTTATATGAATAAATTATTTCCATGCTTATATCTGTAAATACAAAAAAGAGGAATAAAATCTACCTTGAACCAAAAACGAAAAAGAGAAAAAAAACACAGAACCCACCAGTTACACAGAGGAAAACCGTATCAGGGCACTTGCTCCAGTTGTAAACAATTCTGAAGTTGGTCAGTGGTGGGGAATCGTCTCCCATTCAGCCAGCAGCCCCCACGCAACAAGCGTCCTCATTGCAAAGCTGGGGCACCGTGCCGAGGCATCTGTGAGTAAACGTGAGCTGAGCCCCAGGCCAGTTGCTGCTGAACTATTCCCACCCGTCCCAGGTAAAACACCTGAATATATACAAGGACTTGAAAGCCTAGAGGAAGGGCCATAGAGCCACACGAGTGACAGCATGCCGGCCGACTTGGTGCCTGCAGGCCAGCCAGGATGGTCCTGGCCCTGGGTGCTCTTCTGGAAGATTTCCATTTCCCTGCCTGAGATACCCGTCCTGTCCCTGCCCCCACTGCTTTTTTCCTTCCTCACCTCTGCCCAGGGAGAAATTCCAGCAGCAGGTATGGGTGACACATCCTCTTCTTTAGCAGGTGGCAGCCTGGCAACTGCTGCAGAAAGTCCAGCAGAGCCCCACTCACACTGGGCCACCCACAAAGCCGTGGCCTCTCACTCCCTCCCACCAGCCCAGCCCCGAGACTGCTGACAGGGCAGAGAAAATGCCGTCAGGCACGGCTGCAGGGGCTCTTGCTGCCTGGAGTGGTATTTATATTGATCTCAACCCAGGCACACCTGGGGAGGGCTGGCCGGCACGGTAAGGCTGCCCAGGTCAGCCAATCATCACCCCTCAGGGGCTCACAGTTGCAGAAAATGGAACTTGCTGAACCGGCCAGGTCCAAGGAACAGGTGTGGGCTCCTGAGAGTCAGGATAGACAAGGGGCTGCAGCTTTGGCTTGTTTTCTAATCATTTTATCTGGCCCATGAGTGGGAGACAACTTCAAGAAAACCCTCTCCTAATGAGAGGAACCCAGGAGTAAGGGAGAGGAGTGGTGGGTGGTGGTTGGAGACAGAGGCCTGGTGCCCCGGGTGCAGTGGAAGTCTCTGGAAGACCAGGTGGAGGGAGGCCTCACGGAGTGATGCCCAGGGTCACAGACCTGTCGCAGCTGCTGTTTGTTAGTTCAAGTCCTGCTCTGAGGTGCTCTGTGTCAGCTCTGAGCGACAGGTGAGCTGGGGGTGCTCTGCAATGAGGGCTATGTGCACGGTTCCTGTGTGCCCAGCCCTGCCACGGTACCTGCAAGGGTAGCTCTGTATCCTGGGAGGGGCCTGACCACGAGAGCCCCGTGGGCTGGGGTGGGGGTGGGGTACCTGCCCAGGTGAGCTCCATATTCTGGGATTGGTCTGACCACGAGAGCCCCATGGGCTGCTGGGGACCTGGTAAAGGATGTCAGGACAGTCAGTGAAGCCACCGAGGATATACCTCCAGTTGCTCCTAATTCCTACACCCTGCTGGTCATTCTACCAACCACCAGGACATGGTATTCTGTATTAGTCTTCAATGATGCCTTCTTTTGTATTCCATTAGTCCCAGAGTCACAAGAAATTTTGGCTTGTGAGTGGCAGGACTCAACATACAACTAAAACAATACTTCCGGGCCGTCTGGCCCCAAGGGTGCAAAAATTCCCACACCATCTTTGGGGAAAGCTTAGCTAAAGACCTAAAAGTTCTACCTCTGGAAAAGGAAACCCTCCTTCAATATGCAGACGACATTCTGATCACCAGCCCTACTAAGGAGGCCTCTGAACTACCAAGCCAATAAAGGATAGAAGTTGTCCAAGAAAAAGCTCAAATATCACAGACTGCGGTGACCTGCCTGGGCTTCATTCTCACAGAAGGTCAGAGAAGCCCATCCCAGGAAAGGGAAGAAACCATTTTCAGCCTTACCCCTTTCTAAAACTAGAAGACAGCTTAGGGGTTCCTGGGGAGGCCAGGGTTTGCTGCTTCTGGATCCCTAGCTACAGTCTACTAGCTGGGCCTCTATATGAAACACTGAAAGGAAAAGATGATGATCCTTTTGAATAGAATCCAGAAGTGGCCTTTCAAGAATGGAAAGAGCAGTCAATTCAGACCCTTGCCCTGGAACTCCCTAATTTAGCTAAACCCTTTGACCTTTACATTCCCGGTGAAAGGTGAATCGCCATTGGAGAATTAGTGCAAAAACTGGGACCACTTGAAATGGAACAATGCAAGAATGCCATCCAGGTAGGATAAACTACGGTCACTAAGGGGCTTGGCCCACTGCCACATCTGGCCAAGATACTGGCGGTATCTAAAAACCTGGAAATCAGCAGCCCAAAAGGCCACCTCCCTCCTAAGGGAAAAGGACCCCACGTGGTGATCCTAACCACCAACCATGCCCTGAAGTTGCAGGGTTCGCTCCGTGGGCACACCGACCTCGAGTGAGGAGGCCCTCCAACTCCAACATCCAGAGAGATAACCGGGGGCAACAGGGCACCATGACGACTCGTGTGAACATCACTTGACCTGGAGTTTCTCTCATAAAACAACAAGAGTGTGTCCCAAAAGAGTAGACTACTGCTTGCAGGACTTACTGCACCCAGAGGGGAGCTAATAATCTTGGCGGGGGAACAGTATACCACACTGTCACCATAGAAAAGCCTACAGACACCGTGATGATGGTGGCCAATAAGACCGGCTGGACTCCTGTTTA
Source organism: Delphinus delphis (assembly GCF_949987515.2). Classification (NCBI taxonomy): domain Eukaryota; kingdom Metazoa; phylum Chordata; class Mammalia; order Artiodactyla; family Delphinidae; genus Delphinus; species Delphinus delphis. The sequence continues at coordinate 736,207 of NW_027192722.1, forward strand.
CTTCAAAAGGCTGTTGACTCAGTAGCCATCATGGTCCTTGATCACCACTGACCCTGGACTGTCTGGGAGTTGAGCGGGCAGGGCTCTGACACCTGGTGCTGTTTGTACGTTAATTCAGGGGCCTAACTGAAGAAAGCGCAGACTACTGGTCAGAGCATCTAGGCTGGCAGAGACGGTCAGCCTAAGGTGGCCGAACAAATGTGGGGCGGGGTGAAACCGGCCCCCACAGCGTCTCTGCACATCTCTTTCCTGGACCCTTAAAGGTCATTAGAATCTATAACACTTCCAATGCTGGTGCTCAGGTGGACGAGCAGGGAGGCAGGGGTCCTGGGGACAATCAACGTCACCGGGAGGCTGCTGGGGAGAAGCTCTGACCCTCGCCCCAGGGTATGAGGGCTCCCAACTCAGCACTCAGCAGTTACAGAAGAAGGGTCTGCACCCTCAGCACTCCAAGAATGAGGAACGGGACAAAAGGCAGAGGAGGGGTTTGTCCCCAGCAAAACCCATTAAAAATCCCTGGGAGATAAAAATAGAATCTGGGCAATAAAGTCAAGTCTAACCTTTTTTATCCTTTGTGCTTTGTCTAATTTCACGTGCTCCTAGGGTCCCGCATGCAGAGGTTCCACACCCGGCACTTCAGACCAGATTTCCTAGTGCAGAATGGCTGGGTCGACACCTCAGCTCCTGGGGCCCAGTGCAGACTCCACGATATAGAGCCTGAGCTACAGCCAACCCGGCCCTCGAGAGCTCCGCCGCCTCCCTCCCTCCCGCTGACTCTGACAGGATCTCTACACAGCAGCCCAGCCCACAGCCCACGGGGTAGTGCATGCTCTCACCTCTCCATTCTCTGATCAAAATATAAAGTTTCCTTTGCTTGTGAACCAAACTCAGTCTCGATCTGTTGGCCCCAATGACACTGGGCAGGGGGACACTTGTTGGGGTCCACTCTGGAGGATCAGTAACAGAAATTGAGACTATTGTAACCTCAATGAACAGATGTGTGAGCCAAACTGTAGTTAACATAGAACAGTGTATAAGGCTCGGGTAAAATAAGATGTTTTTAACACTTCCATTTGATATTTCCATCACTTTTTATAAGCAAGTTCAGTGAAAAGGTTTGTCTTATTTGTCAGGTCAATATTAGAGAAACGAAGTGATTTCTTTCCAAGGATGTACAGCTAATAATCTTGGTTAAACCTTCAATCTTGTTTTAAATGCTTTTCCATTGAAAATGATACCTCTCTTTCAGCTCCCCCATTTCTGAGAAGTATAAAATCTTATAATTTATTATTACCAAAGGGGAAAGGTGGGAGGAGGGATAAATTAACAGTTTGGAATGAACACATACACACTGCTATGTATAAAATAGATCATCAACAAGGAACTACTGTATAGCACAGGGAACTACACTCAACATTTTGCAATAACCTATAAGGGGAAATAATCTGAAAAAGAATAGATATTTTTATTGACATCATCTATCAATGACAGTTAAAGTGTAGCCTAAGGGAAGCTGGTGGTGAGTGCTTCTGACCCTGAAGACTTCAATCATCTAAAGTTTGGACTCTGCCTACTTCCCAAGGCCCTTAATGAACATATGTGTAGCCGTAGCTTAAAAACTTCCCCAGTTTGGGTTTCGGGGAGACACTGATTTTGAAAAAGCCCTGGTGTTCTCCTTACATGAATGGGACTCTTCCTACTGCTAAAACATGTCTGTCACACCCAGAGGATGGTATACCGTCTGATCGGGAAGAGTTTGGAAAAGGCATCTCATCTCCTCATCTCCTGGTGCTCGGGTTCACCCCTCCAGCGTCTTTACTAACAGTCTCCCCACTTGGAGATGTCAGCACTGTCAACATCCTGTTGCGTACAGTTTGGAATTTGTCCAGAGGATGAAGCAGAAGGATGAGGAACAATGAGAGACAAGTCCTAGGTGTTCAGACAGGCACATGTCACTCTAATTTCCAATCAGGAAGACGAATTGACCAAAGGCTAGGGTTGCCCATGGAAACAGTATAGGGCTTGAGGAAATCCCGCTGCTTTGTGGCCAGTTCCCATAAACACGAGTTGAACAATGGAACTCAGGGGCAGTAAAATTCACAAAACTGCAGAGTTGAAAATATCCATCACTGAAAAATGTCTTGAGGAAAGTCAGAGAAAAGGACTTGTAAGCAAGGGAGAATGGCAGGAAAGGGATTTGAGGAGGTAGAAAGGACTCACCATTAAGCACAAGAAAAGGAGCTGAACATTGCCAACATTGCAGTTGGCCAAAAAGGGTGTATGCGTTCTTTTCTGTATATATTCAAGAAAAGGGCATACACTTTTTTAGCCAACCAAACAGGTGGGCACTGGAAGTCAATACCACAAAAGATATCACTTCGCATCAGTCAGAAGAGCCATCCTCATAAAGCGTAAACAACAGAAATGCAGGACAGGGCAACGAGAAGAGGGAGCCCTGTGAGACTTATAGTGGAAATGTATATTGCCAACGGCCATTCTGGAGAAGTGTATTGTGTTTACTAAAGCATCTAAAAAATGAGCTACAGAGCATAGGGCACTTGCACTCACGGGTGTATATCTTGGGAAAAACAAAAATCGAGAGGACACAGGCACCCCAATGTTTACCCCCTCTCTGTTTAAAAGATCCTCGACTAGGATATAACTTAAATGTCTCTGGAGGGAAAAAATGGATAGAGATGTGGTACTTAGGTAGAGTGGAATATTATTCAGCCTGGAAATCAATGAAATATGGCCAGTTGTAACAACTCCGGAGGAGTTACGTATGATCATTCTAAGTGACAGAATTCAAAAAGAAAAAGACACATATCATAAGATATCACTTAAAGGTGGAATCCAAAATGGCTACACATGAAATAAATTACAAAACAAAAACATAGTCAAATATGTAGAAAACACGCATAAGGCTGCTAAACGGGAAAGGTGGGGAGGGGTGAGGCATCATCCAGGAGGTTGAAATTAGCAAAGATACCATTGCAAATACCAAACTGATAATCAACAAGGCCTACACGGTAGCTAAAAGAACTGCACTCAGCACACTCAAGTCACCGGAAAAGAATATATACGACTGGTAAGAATCTGAAAAAGAATTTATTGATGTCTCTCTGTACGCGAATCAAGTGGATGTACAGCAGCAAGAAACAGAGCTTTGAAAATCAGCTGTAACCAATATAGTAATAAATTGAAAAAAATAAACGACAGAGAGACAGAGAAAACCTCTTACAACTTTTCCTCAGGGACGGTGATGCAACATGGATTGAATACATCTAGACCCACAGCAGGATGAGACATAAGGCTGGAAACTGTTTGCGCTAAGAGAAATGTGAGGTTGGGTGAGGAAATGCACACCCTTTAAAGTAATACTACCTGGTACCCATTCAATGGGTCCCAAATTTGCAGGTTCAAGGGATCTTCCTACAGCTAAAACATGCATGGAAAACCCAGAGGACTGTACACCATGTGATTGGGAGATGTGTCTAAAATGCACCTCATTTATCCTCTCCTGGTGCCCCTGTTCACCATTCCAGCCACGCTACTTAGAATCTCCCCACTTGGAGAATCAGCACATTTAAACTTCTGTTTCACACATTTTGCAAATTGTGAGGAGGATGAACGGGAAGAGGGGGAACCAATGAGAGAAGAGTTGTAGGGGTTTGGACGGGCACATATCACTCTAATTTCCCATTAAGAATAAGAATTAAAGAAAGGCTCAGCCTGCCTCGCCGGAGCCAAAATAGGGCCTGAAGCAATCCTGCGGGTTTGAGGCCAGCTCACAAAAGAGCAACTTAAAAAATGGAGCTCAGGGTCACTGCAATTCACAAACCTGCAGAGTTATAAATGAAAACTAACGTCCAAAAATATGTTGAGGTAAGGCAAAGAAGAGGATCTGAATGCAAGACAGAATTGCAAGAAACAGATTTCAAGAGATAGATTGGACTCGTCTTTAACGCACATGAAAAGCGGCAGAATTTCGACAATGATGCAGTTGGCCCAAAAGGGCGTATGCGTTTCTTCCTGATTATATCCAGGAAAAAATGCATACGCACTTTATGGGCAACGAAGCAAGCAAGCAATGCAAATGTGCACAACAAAGAAGTCTCACTTCCCACCGGTCAAAAGGGCCATCCTAAAAAATTGTAAAAACCAGAAATGCAGGACAGGCCATGGAGAACAGGGAGCCTTTATACGCTGATGGGCAGTGTGTGAACTGCCGAGAGCCACTCTGGAGAAGTGTATGGTGGTTCCTAAATCATCTAAAAAACAGAGCTACAGAGCATAGGACACTTCCAATCATGGGAGTATATCTAGGGAAGTCTAAAAATCAACAAGACACAAGCACACCACAGTTTAGGGCTACTCTGTTTACAAGAACCTCAACTTCAGTACACCTTAAATATCCCAGGAAAGAGAACAATGGATAAAGAAGATGTGGTACTTATGTACAATGGAATATCTCTTCACCATGAAATCAATGTAATAAGGCTAGTAGAAGGATAAAGAGTGGATTTAGGTCCGATAATACTACTTGAAATAAGTCAAACAGAAAAAGAAACATATCATAAGATATCACTTATAGAGGGAGGGTAAATATGGCTGCACAAGAAATGAATTACAGAACAGAACAGTGTCTCACATTTAGAAAACACACTTATGTCAGCTTAAGGGGAAAGGAGAGGTGGGGTGATGCATAAAACCAGAGTTTGAAATTAGCACAGATACCGTTCAATAAACCAAATAGGTATTAGACAAGATCTACACCTTGCTCAATGAACAGGCCTCAACACACCCTATACACCGCAGAGAAATATATCTGAGGAATAAGAATCTTAAAACCCATGTATTGATATATCTCCATAAGGGAATCAAGTGTGTGCAGAGCGGCACAAACACAGCAGTGAAAAGGAGCTAAACCCCATTATAGAAATAAATTTTAAAAACAAAACGCTGAAACAATGAAAGAGAGAAAAATTCTTACAAAATTCGCTCAGGGGCTGTGATGCAACCTGGATTGACCACATATAAACCCACAGCTGGATAAGACATAAGGCTGGACACTTGGGGCTGACAGGATTGGTGAGCTTTGGTGAGCAACTGCCGAAAGTTTAATGCAATACTTCATGCTACTCAGTCCAAGGGTCCCAACACTCCAGGTTGAAGGGAATCTTCCTACAGCTAAACCATGCTTGGGAAACCCAGCGACTGGTATACCATATGATCGGGAAAGGTTTCTAAAACGCACCTCATTTTTCCTCTCCTGGGGCTCCGGATCGACATTCCAGCCGCTTTACTAACAACATCCCCACATGGAGTCAATGCCTTTAAGTTCTGGTATCGCACAGTCTGCAGTTAGTGCAGAGGATGAATGGGAATAGGGGGAACCAGTGAGAAACTAGCTGTAGCGGTTTCAATGGGCACATGTCACTCTAATATCACATCAGTAAGAAGAATTAACCAAAGGCACAGCAGGTGCCCCAGAAGAAAAATAGGGCTTCAAGGAATCCTTTGGTTATGGGGCAATACCACAAAAATAAGAGCTAAAAAATGGAGCTAAGGGCCACTGCAATTCAAAAACCTGCAGAGTTATAAAGGCCAACTATTTTTAAAAAATATATTGAGGTAAGGCTATGAAGAGGCATTGAAAGCAAGGCAGAATTGCAGGAAACCGATTTCAGCAGGTAGACTGGAATTGCATTGAAAGCATATGAAGAGAGTCAGAAACTCGACAATGATGCACATGGCCAAAAAGGGCGTATGTGTTTTTTCCTGAATATATTCAGGAAAAAACGCATACGCACTTTTTGGCCAACCAAGCAAGCTTGCAAAGGAAATCTGCACTACAATGAAGTCTCACTTCCCCCCGGTCAAAAGAGCCATCTGAAAAAAGTGTAAAATCCATAAAGGCACGACAGGCCATGGAGAACTGGGAGCCTTCTTATGCTGATGGGCGGGATGTAAATTGCCAACAGCCACTCTGGAGAAGTGTATGGTGTTTCCTGAAACATCTAAAAAACAAAGCAACAGAGCCTAGGGCACTTCCACTTATGGTCCTATAGCTTAGGGAAATTAAAATCAAAAAGACACAGCCACCCCAAAGTTTGGGACGGCTCTGTTTACAAGAACCTCGTTTACAGTACAAGTTCAATATCGCAGAAAGTGAAAAATGGATAAAGAACTTGTGGTACTTACGTACAATGCAATATCACTCAGCAATGAAATCTATGTCATCAGGCCCGTAGCAGCATAATGAGTGGATGCAGGTATGATGATTCGAACTGAAATAAGTCACACAGAAAAGAAACATCATAAGGTATCACTAATACACAGAATGTGAACTTGGCTACACATGAACTGAATTACAAAACAGAACAGTGTCTCAAGTTTAGAAAACCAACTTATGCTTGCTTAAGGGGGAAGGTGAGTTGGGGTGCTGCATAAAACCAGAGATTGAAATGAGCACAGATAAAGTTCCTTAAGCCAAATATGGAATAGACAAGAGCTACTCCTTGCTCAACGAAATGGACTCAACACCCCATATTAAACGCCTAAGAATGTACCTGACTAGTAAGTATCTTAAAACCTATGGATTGCTATGTCTCCAAAAGAGAATCAAGCGTGTGTACAGGGGCATAAACGCAGCAGTGATAGGATTGGAGAGGTTCGGTGAGCAAATGAAGACCCTTTGAAGTCATATTGCATGGTACCCATTACACGGGTCTCAACTCTCCAGGTTTAAGGTATTCTTCCTTCAGCTAAAACATGCATGTGGAACCCAGAGTATGATCAACCGTGTGAACGGGAGACGTGTTCAAATATGTCTCAGATTTCCTCCCCTGGTACTCGGGTGCAACATTCCAGACGCTTTACTAACACTCTCCCCACTTGGAGAGTCAGCACCTTTAACTTCCTGTTTGGCCCACTTTGCAATTTCTGTGGAAGATGAACAAGAATAGGGAGAACCAATGAGAGACTAGCTGGAGGTGTCTGGACGGGCAAATTTAACTCTCATTTCCCACCAGAAAGAGGAAATAACCAAAGGATCAGCATGCCGTGCCGGAACCAGATTAGGGCCTGAAGCCATCCTGCGGTGTTGCAGCCAGCTCACAAGAAAACGAGTTGAAGAAAGGAGCTCAGGGGCACTGTAATTCACAAACCTGCAGAGTTATAAATGACAGCTATCGTCCAAAAATAGACTAAAGTAAGGCTGCCAAGAGGACTTGAAAGCGGGGCAGAATTGCAGGAAACCGATTTCAGGATGTAGACTGGAATTGCATTGAAAGCATAGGAAAAGAGGCAGAACGTCCACAATGATGCACTTGGCCAAAAAGGGCGTATGCGTTTTTTCCTGAATATATTCAGGAAAAAACGCATACGCCCTTTTTGGCCAACCAAGCAAGCTTGCAAAGGAAATCTGCACTACAATGAAGTCTCACTTCCCCCCGGTCAAAAGGGCCATCTGAAAAAAGTGTAAAATCCAGAAAGGCAGGACAGGCCATGGAGAACTGGGAGCCTTGTTATGCTGATGGGCGGGATGTAAATTGCCAACAACCACTTGGGAGAAGTGTATGGTGTTTCCCGAAACATCTAAAAAACAAAGCAACAGAGCCTAGGGCACTTCCACTTATGGTCCTATAGCTTAGGGAATTTAAAATCAAAAAGACACAGCCACCCCAAAGTTTGGAACGGCTCTGTTTACAAGAACCTCGTTTAGAGTACAAGTTCAACATCGCAGAAAGTGAAAAATGGATAAAGAAGTTGTGGTATTTACTTACAAAGCAATATCACTCAGCAATGAAATCTGTGTCATCAGGCCCTTAGCAGCACAATGAGTGGATTCAGGTATTATGATTCTAACTGAAATAAGTCACACAGAAAAAGAAACATCATAAGATATCAGTAATACACGGAATGTAAACTTGGCTACACAGGAACTGAATTACAGAACAGAACAGGGTCTCAAATTTAGAAAACCAACTTATGCTTGCTTAAGGGGAAAGGTGAGTTGGGGTGCTGCATAAAACCAGAGATAGAAATGAGCACAGATAAAGTTCCTTAAGCCAAATATGGAATAGACAAGAGCTACTCCTTGCTCAACGAAATGGACTCAACACCGCATATTAAACGCCTAAGAATGTACCTGACTAGTAAGTATCTTAAAACCTATGGATTGCTATGTCTCCGAAAGAGAATCAAGCATGTGTACAGGGGCATAAACGCAGCAGTGATAGGATTGGAGAGGTTCGGTGAGCAAATGAAGACCCTTTGAAGTCATATTGCATGGTACCCATTCCACGGGTCTCAACTCTCCAGGTTTAAGGTATTCTTCCTTCAGCTAAAACATGCATGTGGAACCCAGAGTATGATCAACCATGTGAACGGGAGACGTGTTCAAATATGTCTCAGTTTTCCTCCCCTGGTACTCGGGTGCAACATTCCAGACGCTTTACTAACACTCTCCCCACTTGGAGAGTCAGCACCTTTAACCTCCTGTTTGGCCCCGTTTGCAATTTCTGCGGAAGATGAACAGGAATAGGGAGAACCAATGAGAGACTAGCTGGAGGTGTCTGGACGGGCAAATTTAACTCTCATTTCCCACCAGAAAGAGGAAATAACCAAAGGATCAGCATGCCGTGCCGGAACCAGATTAGGGCCTGAAGCCATCCAGCGGTGTTGCAGCCAGCTCACAAGAAAACGAGTTGAAGAAAGGAGCTCAGGGGCACTGTAATTCACAAACCTGCAGAGTTATAAATGACAGCTATCGTCCAAAAATAGACTGAAGTAAGGCTGCCAAGAGGACTTGAAAGCGGGGCAGAATTGCAGGAAACCGATTTCAGGAGGTAGACTGGAATTGCATTGCAAGCATAGGAAAAGAGGCAGAACGTCCACAATGATGCACTTGGCCAAAAAGGGCGTATGCGTTTTTTCCTGAATATATTCAGGAAAAAACGCATACGCCCTTTTTGGCCAACCAAGCAAGCTTGCAAAGGAAATCTGCACTACAATGAAGTCTCACTTCTCCCCGGTCAAAAGGGCTATCTGAAAAAAGTGTAAAATCCAGAAAGGCAGGACAGGCCATGGAGAACTGGGAGCCTTGTTATGCTGATGGGCGGGATGTAAATTGCCAACAACCACTCGGGAGAAGTGTATGGTGTTTCCTGAAACATCTAAAAAACAAAGCAACAGAACCTAGGGCACTTCCACTTATGGTCCTATAGCTTAGGGAAATTAAAATCAAAAAGACACAGCCACCCCAAAGTTTGGAACGGCTCTGTTTACAAGAACCTCGTTTACAGTACAAGTTCAACATCGCAGAAAGTGAAAAATGGATAAAAAAGTTGTGGTATTTACTTACAAAGCAATATCACTCAGCAATGAAATCTGTGTCATCAGGCCCTTAGCAGCACAATGAGTGGATTCAGGTATGATGATTCTAACTGAAATAAGTCACACAGAAAAATAAACATCATAAGATATCAGTAATACACGGAATGTAAACTTGGCTACACAGGAACTGAATTACAGAACAGAACAGGGTCTCAAATTTAGAAAACCAACTTATGCTTGCTTAAGGGTAAAGGTGAGTTGGGGTGCTACATAAAACCAGAGATTGAAATGAGCACAGATAAAGTTCCTTAAGTCAAATATGGAATAGACAAGAGCTACTCCTTGCTCAACGAAATGGACTCAACACCGCATATTAAACGCCTAAGAATGTACCTGACTAGTAAGTATCTTAAAACCTATGGATTGCTATGTCTCCGAAAGAGAATCAAGCATGTGTACAGGGGCATAAACGCAGCAGTGATAGGATTGGAGAGGTTCGGTGAGCAAATGAAGACCCTTTGAAGTCACATTGCATGGTACCCATTCCACGGGTTTCAACTACCCAGGTTTTAGGTATTCTTCCTTCAGCTAAAACATGCATGTGGAACCCAGAGTATGATCAACCATGTGATCGGGAGACGTGTTCAAATATGTCTCAGTTTTCCTCCCCTGGTACTCGGGTGCAACATTCCAGACGCTTTACTAACACTCTCCCCACTTGGAGAGTCAGCGCCTTTAATCTCCTGTTTGGCCCAGTTTGCTATTTCTGCGGAAGATGAACAGGAATAGCGAGAACCAATGAGAGGCTAGCTGGAGGTGTCTGGACGGGCAAATTTAACTCTCATTTCCCACCAGGAAGAGGAAATAACCAAAGGCTCAGCGTGCCGTACCGGAACCAGATTAGGGCCTGAAGCCATCCTGCGGTGTTGCGGCCAGCTCACAAGAAAGCGAGTTGAAGAAAGGAGCTCAGGGGCACTGTAATTCACAAACCTGCAGAGTTATAAATGACAGCTATCGTCCAAAAATAGACTGAAGTAAGGCTGCCAAGAGGACTTGAAAGCGGGGCAGAATTGCAGGAAACCGATTTCAGGAGGTAGACTGGAATTGCACTGAAAGCATAGGAAAAGAGGCAGAACGTCCACAATGATGCACTTGGCCAAAAAGGGCGTATGCGTTTTTTCCTGAATATATTCAGGAAAAAACGCATACGCCCTTTTTGGCCAACCAAGCAAGCTTGCAAAGGAAATCTGCACTACAATGAAGTCTCACTTCCCCCCGGTCAAAAGTGCCATTTGAAAAAAGTGTAAAATCCAGAAAGGCAGGACAGGCCATGGAGAACTGGGAGCCTTGTTATGCTGATGGGCGGGATGTAAATTGCCAACAACCACTCGGGAGAAGTGTATGGTGTTTCCTGAAACATCTAAAAAACAAAGCAACAGAACCTAGGGCACTTCCACTTATGGTCCTATAGCTTAGGGAAATTAAAATCAAAAAGACACAGCCACCCCAAAGTTTGGAACGGCTCTGTTTACAAGAACCTCGTTTACAGTACAAGTTCAACATTGCAGAAAGTGAAAAATGGATAAAGAAGTTGTGGTATTTACTTACAAAGCAATATCACTCAGCAATGAAATCTGTGTCATCAGGCCCTTAGCAGCACAATGAGTGGATTCAGGTATGATGATTCTAACTGAAATAAGTCACACAGAAAAAGAAACATCATAAGATATCAGTAATACACGGAATGTAAACTTGGCTACACAGGAACTGAATTACAGAACAGAACAGGGTCTCAAATTTAGAAAACCAACTTATGCTTGCTTAAGGGTAAAGGTGAGTTGGGGTGCTGCATAAAACCAGAAATTGAAATGAGCACAGATAAAGTTCCTTAAGTCAAATATGGAATAGACAAGAGCTACTCCTTGCTCAACGAAATGGACTCAACACCGCATATTAAACGCCTAAGAATGTACCTGACTAGTAAGTATCTTAAAACCTATGGATCGCTATGTCTCCGAAAGAGAATCAAGCATGTGTACAGTGGCATAAACGCAGCAGTGATAGGATTGGAGAGGTTCGGTGAGCAAATGAAGACCCTTTGAAGTCATATTGCATGGTACCCATTACACGGGTCTTAACTCTCCAGGTTTAAGGTATTCTTCCTTCAGCTAAAACATGCATGTGGAACCCAAGTATGATCAACCATGTGAACGGGAGACGTGTTCAAATATGTCTCAGTTTTCCTCCCCTGGTACTCGGGTGCAACATTCCAGACGCTTTACTAACACTCTCCCCACTTGGAGAGTCAGCGCCTTTAACCTCCTGTTTGGCCCAGTTTGCAAATTCTGCGGAAGATGAACAGGAATAGCGAGAACCAATGAGAGACTAGCTGGAGGTGTCTGGACGGGCAAATTTAACTCTCATTTCCCACCAGGAAGAGGAAATAACCAAAGGCTCAGCGTGCCGTACCGGAACCAGATTAGGGCCTGAAGCCATCCTGCGGTGTTGCGGCCAGCTCAAAAGAAACCGAGTTGAAGAAAGGAGCTCAGGGGCACTGTAATTCACAAACCTGCAGAGTTATAAATGACAGCTATCGTCCAAAAATAGACTGAAGTAAGGCTGCCAAGAGGACTTGAAAGCGGGGCAGAATTGCAGGATACCGATTTCAGGAGGTAGACTGGAATTGCATTGAAAGCATAGGAAAAGAGGCAGAACGTCCACAATGATGCACTTGGCCAAAAAGGGCGTATGCGTTTTTTCCTGAATATATTCAGGAAAAAACGCATACGCCCTTTTTGGCCAACCAAGCAAGCTTGCAAAGGAAATCTGCACTACAATGAAGTCTCACTTCCCCCCGGTCAAAAGGGCCATCTGAAAAAAGTGTAAAATCCAGAAAGGCAGGACAGGCCATGGAGAACTGGGAGCCTTGTTATGCTGATGGGCGGGATGTAAATTGCCAACAACCACTCGGGAGAAGTGTATGGTGTTTCCTGAAACATCTAAAAAACAAAGCAACAGAACCTAGGGCACTTCCACTTATGGTCCTATAGCTTAGGGAAATTAAAATCAAAAAGACACAGCCACCCCAAAGTTTGGGACGGCTCTGTTTACAAGAACCTCGTTTACAGTACAAGTTCAACATCGCAGAAAGTGAAAAATGGATAAAGAAGTTGTGGTATTTACTTACAAAGCAATATCACTCAGCAATGAAATCTGTGTCATCAGGCCCTTAGCAGCACAATGAGTGGATTCAGGTATGATGATTCTAACTGAAATAAGTCACACAGAAAAAGAAACATCATAAGATATCAGTAATACACGGAATGTAAACTTGGCTACACAGGAACTGAATTACAGAACAGAACAGGGTCTCAAATTTAGAAAACCAACTTATGCTTGCTTAAGGGTAAAGGTGAGTTGGGGTGCTGCATAAAACCAGAGATTGAAATGAGCACAGATAAAGTTCCTTAAGTCAAATATGGAATAGACAAGAGCTACTCCTTGCTCAACGAAATGGACTCAACACCCCATATTAAACGCCTAAGAATGTACCTGACTAGTAAGTATCTTAAAACCTATAGATTGCTATGTCTCCGAAAGAGAATCAAGCATGTGTACAGGGGCATAAACGCAGCAGTGATAGGATTGGAGAGGTTCGGTGAGCAAATGAAGACCCTTTGAAGTCATATTGCATGGTACCCATTCCACGGGTTTCAACTACCCAGGTTTAAGGTATTCTCCCTTCAGCTAAAACATGCATGTGGAACCTAGAGTATGATCAACCATGTGATCGGGAGACATGTTCAAATATGTCTCAGTTTTCGTACCCTGGTACTCGGGTGCAACATTCCAGACGCTTTACTAACACTCTCCCGACTTGGAGAGTCAGTCCCTTTAACCTCCTGTTTGGCCCAGTTTGCAATTTCTGCGGAAGATGAACAGGAATAGCGAGAACCAATGAGAGACTAGCTGGAGGTGTCTGGACGGGCAAATTTAACTCTCATTTCCCACCAGGAAGAGGAATTAACCAAAGGCTCAGCGTGCCGTGCCGGAACCAGATTAGGGCCTGAAGCCATCCTGGGTGTTGCGGCCAGGTCACAAGAAAGCGAGTTGAAGAAAGGAGCTCAGGGGCACTGTAATTCACAAACCTGCAGAGTTATAAATGACAGCTATCGTCCAAAAATAGACTGAAGTAAGGCTGCCAAGAGGACTTGAAAGCGGGGCAGAATTGCAGGAAACCGATTCCAGGAGGTAGACTGGGATTGCATTGAAAGCATAGGAAAAGAGGCAGAACGTCCACAATGATGCACTTGGCCAAAAAGGGCGTATGCGTTTTTTCCTGAATATATTCAGGAAAAAACGCATACGCCCTTTTTGGCCAACCAAGCAAGCTTGCAAAGGAAATCTGCACTACAATGAAGTCTCACTTCCCCCCGGTCAAAAGGGCTATCTGAAAAAAGTGTAAAATCCAGAAAGGCAGGACAGGCCATGGAGAACTGGGAGCCTTGTTATGCTGATGGGCGGGATGTAAATTGCCAACAACCACTCGGGAGAAGTGTATGGTGTTTCCTGAAACATCTAAAAAACAAAGCAACAGAACCTAGGGCACTTCGACTTATGGTCCTATAGCTTAGGGAAATTAAAATCAAAAAGACACAGCCACCCCAAAGTTTGGAACGGCTCTGTTTACAAGAACCTCGTTTACAGTACAAGTTCAACATCGCAGAAAGTGAAAAATGGATAAAGAAGTTGTGGTATTTACTTACAAAGCAATATCACTCAGCAATGAAATCTGTGTCATCAGGCCCTTAGCAGCACAATGAGTGGATTCAGGTATGATGATTCTAACTGAAATAAGTCACACAGAAAAAGAAACATCATAAGATATCAGTAATACACGGAATGGAAACTTGGCTACACAGGAACTGAATTACAGAACAGAACAGGGTCTCAAATTTAGAAAACCAACTTATGCTTGCTTAAGGGGAAAGGTGAGTTGGGGTGCTGCATAAAACCAGAGATTGAAATGAGCACAGATAAAGTTCCTTAAGCCAAATATGGAATAGACAAGAGCTACTCCTTGCTCAACGAAATGGACTCAACACCGCATATTAAACGCCTAAGAATGTACCTGACTAGTAAGTATCTTAAAACCTATGGATCGCTATGTCTCCGAAAGAGAATCAAGCATGTGTACAGGGGCATAAACGCAGCAGTGATAGGATTGGAGAGGTTCGGTGAGCAAATGAAGACCCTTTGAAGTCATATTGCATGGTACCCATTCCACGGGTTTCAACTACCCAGGTTTTAGGTATTCTTCCTTCAGCTAAAACATGCATGTGGAACCCAGAGTATGATCAACCGTGTGATCGGGAGACGTGTTCAAATATGTCTCAGTTTTCCTCCCCTGGTACTCGGGTGCAACATTCCAGACGCTTTACTAACACTCTCCCCACTTGGAGAGTCAGCGCCTTTAACCTCCTGTTTGGCCCAGTTTGCAATTTCTGCGGAAGATGAACAGGAATAGCGAGAACCAATGAGAGGCTAGCTGGAGGTGTCTGGACGGGCAAATTTAACTCTCATTTCCCACCAGGAAGAGGAATTAAACAAAGGCTCAGCGTTCCGTGACGGAACCAGATTAGGGCCTGAAGCCATCATGCAGTGTTGCAGCTAGCTCACAAGAAAGCGAGTTGAACAAAGGAGCTCAGGGGCACTGTAATTCACAAACCTGCAGACTTATAAATGACAGCTATCGTCCAAAAATATACTGAAGTAAGGCTGCCAAGAGGACTTGAAAGCGGGGCAGAATTGCAGGAAACCGATTTCAGGAGGTAGACTGGAATTGCATTGAAAGCATAGGAAAAGAGGCAGAACGTCCACAATGATGCACTTGGACAAAAAGGGCGTATGCGTTTTTTCCTTAATATATTCAGGAAAAAACGCATACGCCCTTTTTGGCCAACCAAGCAAGCTTGCAAAGGAAATCTGCACTACAATGAAGTCTCACTTCCCCCAGGTCAAAAGGGCCATCTGAAAAAAGTGTAAAATCCAGAAAGGCAGGACAGGCCATGGAGAACTGGGAGCCTTGTTATGCTGAAGGGCGGGATGTAAATTGCCAACAAACACTCGGGAGAAGTGTATGGTGTTTCCTGAAACATCTAAAAAACAAAGCAACAGAGCCTAGGGCACTTCCACTTATGGTCCTATAGCTTAGGGAATTTAAAATCAAAAAGACACAGCCACCCCAATGTTTGGAACGGCTCTGTTTACAAGAACCTCGTTTAAAACACAAGTTCAACATCGCAGAAAGTGAAAAATGGATAAAAAAGATGTGGTATTTACTTACAAAGCAATATCACTCAGCAATGAAACCTGTGTCATCAGGCCCTTAGCAGCACAATGAGTGGATTCAGGTATGATGATTCTAACTGAAATAAGTCACACAGAAAAAGAAACATCATAAGATATCAGTAATACACGGAATGTAAACTTGGCTACACAGGAACTGAATTACAGAACAGAACAGGGTCTCAAATTTAGAAAACCAACTTATTCTTGCTTAAGGGTAAAGGTGAGTTGGGGTGCTGCATAAAACCAGAGATTGAAATGAGCACAGATAAAGTTCCTTAAGCCAAATATGGAATAGACAAGAGCTACTCCTTGCTCAACGAAATGGACTCAACACCGCATATTAAACGCCTAAGAATGTACCTGACTAGTAAGTATCTTAAAACCTATGGATTGCTATGTCTCCGAAAGAGAATCAAGCATGTGTACAGGGGCATAAACGCAGCAGTGATAGGATTGGAGAGGTTCGGTGAGCAAATGAAGACCCTTTGAAGTCATATTGCATGGTACCCATTCCACGGGTTTCAAATACACAGGTTTAAGGTATTCTTCCTTCAGCTAAAACATGCATGTGGAACCCAAGTATGATCAACCATGTGAACGGGAGACGTGTTCAAATATGTCTCAGTTTTCCTCCCCTGGTACTCGGGTGCAACATTCCAGACGCTTTACTAACACTCTCCCCACTTGGAAAGTCAGCGCCTTTAACCTCCTGTTTGGCCCAGTTTGCAATTTCTGCGGAAGATGAACAGGAATAGCGAGAACCAATGAGAGACTAGCTGGAGGTGTCTGGACGGGCAAATTTAACTCTCATTTCCCACCAGGAAGAGGAATTAACCAAAGGCTCAGCGTGCCGTGCCGGAACCAGATTAGGGCCTGAAGCCATCCTGGGTGTTGCGGCCAGGTCACAAGAAAGCGAGTTGAAGAAAGGAGCTCAGGGGCACTGTAATTCACAAACCTGCAGAGTTATAAATGACAGCTATCGTCCAAAAATAGACTGAAGTAAGGCTGCCAAGAGGACTTGAAAGCGGGGCAGAATTGCAGGAAACCGATTTCAGGAGGTAGACTGGAATTGCATTGAAAGCATAGGAAAAGAGGCAGAACGTCCACAATGATGCACTTGGCCAAAAAGGGCGTATGCGTTTTTTCCTGAATATATTCAGGAAAAAACGCATACGCCCTTTTTGGCCAACCAAGCAAGCTTGCAAAGGAAATCTGCACTACAATGAAGTCTCACTTCCCCCCGGTCAAAAGGGCCATCTGAGAAAAGTGTAAAATCCAGAAAGGCAGGACAGGCCATGGAGAACTGGGAGCCTTGTTATGCTGATGGGCGGGATGTAAATTGCCAACAACCACTCGGGAGAAGTGTATGGTGTTTCCTGAAACATCTAAAAAACAAAGCAACAGAACCTAGGGCACTTCCACTTATGGTCCTATAGCTTAGGGAAATTAAAATCAAAAAGACACAGCCACCCCAAAGTTTGGAACGGCTCTGTTTACAAGAACCTCGTTTACAGTACAAGTTCAACATCGCAGAAAGTGAAAAATGGATAAAGAAGTTGTGGTATTTACTTACAAAGCAATATCACTCAGCAATGAAATCTGTGTCATCAGGCCCTTAGCAGCAGAATGAGTGGATTCAGGTACGATGACTCTAACTGAAATAAGTCACACAGAAAAAGAAACATCATAAGATATCAGTAATACACGGAATGTAAACTTGGCTACACAGGAACTGAATTACAGAACAGAACAGGGTCTCAAATTTAGAAAACCAACTTATGCTTGCTTAAGGGTAAAGGTGAGTTGGGGTGCTGCATAAAACCAGAGATTGAAATGAGCACAGATAAAGTTCCTTAAGTCAAATATGGAATAGACAAGAGCTACTCCTTGCTCAATGAAATGGACTCAACACCGCATATTAAACGCCTAAGAATGTACCTGACTAGTAAGTATCTTAAAACCTATGGATCGCTATGTCTCCGAAAGAGAATCAAGCATGTGTACAGGGGCATAAACGCAGCAGTGATAGGATTGGAGAGGTTCGGTGAGCAAATGAAGACCCTTTGAAGTCATATTGCATGGTACCCATTACACGGGTCTTAACTCTCCAGGTTTAAGGTATTCTTCCTTCAGCTAAAACATGCATGTGGAACCCAAGTATGATCAACCATGAGAACGGGAGACGTGTTCAAATATGTCTCAGTTTTCCTCCCCTGGTACTCGTGTGCAGCATTCCAGACGCTTTACTAACACTCTCCCGACTTGGAGAGTCAGCGCCTTTAACCTCCTGTTTGGCCCAGTTTGCAAATTCTGCGGAAGATGAACAGGAATAGCGAGAACCAATGAGAGACTAGCTGGAGGTGTCTGGACGGGCAAATTTAACTCTCATTTCCCACCAGGAAGAGGAAATAACCAAAGGCTCAGCGTGCCGTGCCGGAACCAGATTAGGGCCTGAAGCCATCCTGCGGTGTTGCGGCCAGGTCACAAGAAAGCAAGTTGAAGAAAGGAGCTCAGGGGCACTGTAATTCACAAACCTGCAGAGTTATAAATGACAGCTGTCGTCCAAAAATAGACTGAAGTAAGGCTGCCAAGAGGACTTGAAAGCGGGGCAGAATTGCAGGATACCGATTTCAGGAGGTAGACTGGAATTGCATTGAAAGAATAGGAAAAGAGGCAGAACGTCCACAATGATGCACTTGGCCAAAAAGGGCGTATGCGTTTTTTCCTGAATATATTCAGGAAAAAACGCATACGCCCTTTTTGGCCAACCAAGCAAGCTTGCAAAGGAAATCTGCACTACAATGAAGTCTCACTTCCCCCCGGTCAAAAGGGCCAACTGAAAAAAGTGTAAAATCCAGAAAGGCAGGACAGGCCATGGAGAACTGGGAGCCTTGTTATGCTGATGGGCGGGATGTAAATTGCCAAGAACCACTCGGGAGAAGTGTATGGTGTTTCCTGAAACATCTAAAAAACAAAGCAACAGAACCTAGGGCACTTCCACTTATGGTCCTATAGCTTAGGGAAATTAAAATCAAAAAGACACAGCCACCCCAAAGTTTGGGACGCCTCCGTTTACAAGAACCTTTTTTACAGTACAAGTTCAACATCGCAGAAAGTGAAAAATGGATAAAGAAGTTGTGGTATTTACTTACAAAGCAATATCACTCAGCAATGAAATCTGTGTCATCAGGCCCTTAGCAGCACAATGAGTGGATTCAGGTATGATGATTCTAACTGAAATAAGTCACACAGAAAAAGAAACATCATAAGATATCAGTAATACACGGAATGGAAACTTGGCTACACAGGAACTGAATTACAGAACAGAACAGGGTCTCAAATTTAGAAAACCAACTTATGCTTGCTTAAGGGGAAAGGTGAGTTGGGGTGCTGCATAAAACCAGAGATTGAAATGAGCACAGATAAAGTTCCTTAAGCCAAATATGGAATAGACAAGAGCTACTCCTTGCTCAACGAAATGGACTCAACACCGCATATTAAACGCCTAAGAATGTAACTGACTAGTAAGTATCTTAAAACCTATAGATTGCTATGTCTCCGAAAGAGAATCAAGCATGTGTACAGGGGCATAAACGCAGCAGTGATAGGATTGGAGAGGTTCGGTGAGCAAATGAAGACCCTTTGAAGTCATATTGCATGGTACCCATTCCACGGGTTTCAACTACCCAGGTTTTAGGTATTCTTCCTTCAGCTAAAACATGCATGTGGAACCCAGAGTATGATCAACCGTGTGATCGGGAGACGTGTTCAAATATGTCTCAGTTTTCCTCCCCTGGTACTCGGGTGCAACATTCCAGATGCTTTACTAACACTCTCCCCACTTGGAGAGTCAGCGCCTTTAACCTCCTGTTTGGCCCAGTTTGCAATTTCTGCGGAAGATGAACAGGAATAGCGAGAACCAATGAGAGGCTAGCTGGAGGTGTCTGGACGGGCAAATTTAACTCTCATTTCCCACCAGGAAGAGGAATTAAACAAAGGCTCAGCGTTCCGTGACGGAACCAGATTAGGGCCTGAAGCCATCATGCGGTGTTGCAGCTAGCTCACAAGAAAGCGAGTTGAACAAAGGAGCTCAGGGGCACTGTAATTCACAAACCTGCAGACTTATAAATGACAGCAATCGTCCAAAAATATACTGAAGTAAGGCTGCCAAGAGGACTTGAAAGCGGGGCAGAATTGCAGGAAACCGATTTCAGGAGGTAGACTGGAATTGCATTGAAAGCATAGGAAAAGAGGCAGAACGTCCACAATGATGCACTTGGACAAAAAGGGCGTATGCGTTTTTTCCTTAATATA
Source organism: Delphinus delphis (assembly GCF_949987515.2). NCBI lineage: Eukaryota > Metazoa > Chordata > Mammalia > Artiodactyla > Delphinidae > Delphinus > Delphinus delphis. The sequence goes on from NW_027192722.1 coordinate 756,211, forward strand.
TTCAGGAAAAAACGCATACGCCCTTTTTGGCCAACCAAGCAAGCTTGCAAAGGAAATCTGCACTACAATGAAGTCTCACTTCCCCCAGGTCAAAAGGGCCATCTGAAAAAAGTGTAAAATCCAGAAAGGCAGGACAGGCCATGGAGAACTGGGAGCCTTGTTATGCTGAAGGGCGGGATGTAAATTGCGAACAACCACTCGGGAGAAGTGTATGGTGTTTCCTGAAACATCTAAAAAACAAAGCAAGAGAGCCTAGGGCACTTCCACTTATGGTCCTATAGCTTAGGGAATTTAAAATCAAAAAGACACAGCCACCCCAAAGTTTGGAACGGGTCTGTTTACAAGAACCTCGTTTAAAACAAAAGTTCAACATCGCAGAAAGTGAAAAATGGATAAAAAAGTTGTGGTATTTACTTACAAAGCAATATCACTCAGCAATGAAATCTGTGTCATCAGGCCCTTAGCAGCACAATGAGTGGATTCAGGTATGATGATTCTAACTGAAATAAGTCACACAGAAAAAGAAACATCATAAGATATCAGTAATACACGGAATGTAAACTTGGCTACACAGGAACTGAATTACAGAACAGAACAGGGTCTCAAATTTAGAAAACCAACTTATGCTTGCTTACGGGTAAAGGTGAGTTGGGGTGCTGCATAAAACAAGAGATTGAAATGAGCACAGATAAAGTTCCTTAAGCCAAATATGGAATAGACAAGAGCTACTCCTTGCTCAACGAAATGGACTCAACACCGCATATTAAACGCCTAAGAATGTACCTGACTAGTAAGTATCTTAAAACCTATAGATTGCTATGTCTCCGAAAGAGAATCAAGCATGTGTACAGGGGCATAAACGCAGCAGTGATAGGATTGGAGAGGTTCGGTGAGCAAATGAAGACCCTTTGAAGTCATATTGCATGGTACCCATTCCACGGGTTTCAAATACACAGGTTTAAGGTATTCTTCCTTCAGCTAAAACATGCATGTGGAACCCAAGTATGATCAACCATGTGAACGGGAGACGTGTTCAAATATGTCTCAGTTTTCCTCCCCTGGTACTCGGGTGCAACATTCCAGACGCTTTACTAACACTCTCCCCACTTGGAAAGTCAGCGCCTTTAACCTCCTGTTTGGCCCAGTTTGCAATTTCTGCGGAAGATGAACAGGAATAGCGAGAACCAATGAGAGGCTAGCTGGAGGTGTCTGGACGGGCAAATTTAACTCTCATTTCCCACCAGGAAGAGGAAATAACCAAAGGCTCAGCATGCTGTGCCGGAACCAGATTAGGGCCTGAAGACATCCTGCGGTGTTGCGGCCAGCTCAAAAGAAAGCGAGTTGAAGAAAGGAGCTCAGGGGCACTGTAATTCACAAACCTGCAGAGTTATAAATGACAGTTATCGTCCAAAAATAGACTGAAGTAAGGCTGCCAAGAGGACTTGAAAGCGGGGCAGAATTGCAGGAAACCGATTTCAGGAGGTAGACTGGAATTGCATTGAAAGCATAGGAAAAGAGGCAGAACGTCCACAATGATGCACTTGGCCAAAAAGGGCGTCTGTGTTTTTTCCTGAATATATTCAGGAAAAAATGCATACGCCCATTTTGGCCAACCAAGCAAGCTTGCAAAGGAAATCTGCACTACAATGAAGTCTCACTTCCCCCCGGTCAAAAGGACCATCTGAAAAAAGTGTAAAATCCAGAAAGGCAGGACAGGCCATGGAGAACTGGGAGCCTTGTTATGCTGATGGGCGGGATGTAAATTGCCAACAACCACTGGGGAGAAGTGTATGGTGTTTCCTGAAACATCTAAAAAACAAAGCAACAGAACCTAGGGCACTTCCACTTATGGTCCTATAGCTTAGGGAAATTAAAATCAAAAAGACACAGCCACCCCAAAGTTTGGAACGGCTCTGTTTACAAGAACCTCGTTTACAGTACAAGTTCAACATCGCAGAAAGTGAAAAATGGATAAAGATCTTGTGGTACATACGTACAATGCAGTATCACTCAGCAATGAAATCTATGTCATCAGGCCCGTAGCAGCATAATGAGTGGATTCAGGTACGATGATTCTAACTGAAATAAGTCACACAGAAAAAGAAACATCATAAGATATCAGTAATACACGGAATGTAAACTTGGCTACACAGGAACTGAATTACAGAACAGAACAGGGTCTCAAATTTAGAAAACCAACTTATGCTTGCTTAAGGGTAAAGGTGAGTTGGGGTGCTGCATAAAACCAGAGATTGAAATGAGCACAGATAAAGTTCCTTAAGCCAAATATGGAATAGACAAGAGCTACTCCTTGCTCAACGAAATGGACTCAACACCGCATATTAAATGCCTAAGAATGTACCTGACTAGTAAGTATCTTAAAACCTATGGATTGCTATGTCTCCGAAAGAGAATCAAGCATGTGTACAGGGGCATAAACGCAGCAGTGATAGGATTGGAGAGGTTCGGTGAGCAAATGAAGACCCTTTGAAGTCATATTGCATGGTACCCATTCCACGGGTTTCAACTACCCAGGTTTAAGGTATTCTTCCTTCAGCTAAAACATGCATGTGGGACCTAGAGTATGATCAACCATGTGATCGGGAGACGTGTTCAAATATGTCTCAGTTTTCCTCCCCTGGTACTCGGGTGCAACATTCCAGACGCTTTACTAACACTCTCCCCACTTGGAGAGTCAGTCCCTTTAACCTCCTGTTTGGCCCAGTTTGCAATTTCTGTGGAAGATGAACAGGAATAGCGAGAACCAATGAGAGACTAGCTGGAGGTGTCTGGATGGGCAAATTTAACTCTCATTTCCCACCAGGAAGAGGAATTAACCAAAGGCTCAGCGTGCCGTGCCAGAACCAGATTAGGGCCTGAAGACATCCTGCGGTGTTGCGGCCAGCTCACAAGAAAGCGAGTTGAAGAAAGGAGCTCAGGGGCACTGTAATTCACAAACCTGCAGAGTTATAAATGACAGCTATTGTCCAAAAATAGACTGAAGTAAGGCTGCCAAGAGGACTTGAAAGCGGGGCAGAATTGCAGGAAACCGATTTCAGGAGGTAGACTGGAATTGCATTGCAAGCATAGGAAAAGAGGCAGAACGTCCACAATGATGCACTTGGCCAAAAAGTGCGTATGCGTTTTTTCCTGAATATATTCAGGAAAAAACGCATACGCCCTTTTTGGCCAACCAAGCAAGCTTGCAAAGGAAATCTGCACTACAATGAAGTCTCACTTCCCCCCCGTCAAAAGGGCCATCTGAAAAAAGTGTAAAATCCAGAAAGGCAGGACAGGCCATGGAGAACTGGGAGCCTTGTTATGCTGATGGGCGGGATGTAAATTGCCAACAACCACTCGGGAGAAGTGTATGGTGTTTCCTGAAACATCTAAAAAACAAAGCAACAGAGCCTAGGGCACTGCCACTTATGGTCCTATAGCTTAGGGAATTTAAAATCAAAAAGACACAGCCACCCCAAAGTTTGGAACGGCTCTGTTTACAAGAACCTCGTTTACAGTACAAGTTCAACATCGCAGAAATTGAAAAATGGATAAAGAAGTTGTGGTATTTACTTACAAAGCAATATCACTCAGCAATGAAATCTGTGTCATCAGGCCCTTAGCAGCACAATGAGTGGATTCAGGTATGATGATTCTAACTGAAATAAGTCACACAGAAAAAGAAACATCATAAGATATCAGTAATACACGGAATGTAAACTTGGCTACACAGGAACTGAATTACAGAACAGAACAGGGTCTCAAATTTAGAAAACCAACTTATGCTTGCTTAAGGGGAAAGGTGAGTTGGGGTGCTGCATAAAACCAGAGATTGAAATGAGCACAGATAAAGTTCCTTAAGCCAAATATGGAATAGACAAGAGCTACTCCTTGCTCAACGAAATGGACTCAACACCGCATATTAAACGCCTAAGAATGTACCTGACTAGTAAGTATCTTAAAACCTATGGATTGCTATGTCTCCGAAACAGAATCAAGCATGTGTACAGGGGCATAAACGCAGCAGTGATAGGATTGGAGAGGTTCGGTGAGCAAATGAAGACCCTTTGAAGTCTTATTGCATGGTACCCATTCCACGGGTTTCAACTACCCAGGTTTTAGGTATTCTTCCTTCAGCTAAAACATGCATGTGGAACCCAAGTATGATCAACCATGTGAACGGGAGACGTGTTCAAATATGTCTCAGTTTTCCTCCCCTGGTACTCGGGTGCAACATTCCAGACGCTTTACTAACACTCTCCCCACTTGGAAAGTCAGCGCCTTTAACCTCCTGTTTGGCCCAGTTAGCAATTTCTGCGGAAGATGAACAGGAATAGCGAGAACCAATGAGAGGCTAGCTGGAGGTGTCTGGACGGGCAAATTTAACTCTCATTTCCCACCAGGAAGAGGAAATAACCAAAGGCTCAGCGTGCCGTGCCGGAACCAGATTAGGGCCTGAAGCCATCCTGCGGTGTTGCGGCCAGCTCAAAAGAAAGCGAGTTGAAGAAAGGAGCTCAGGGGCACTGTAATTCACAAACCTGCAGAGTTATAAATGACAGCTATCGTCCAAAAATAGACTGAAGTAAGGCTGCCAAGAGGACTTGAAAGCGGGGCAGAATTGCAGGAAACCGATTTCAGGAGGTAGACTGGAATTGCATTGAAAGCATAGGAAAAGAGGCAGAACGTCCACAATGATGCACTTGGCCAAAAAGGGCGTATGCGTTTTTTCCTGAATATATACAGGAAAAAACGCATACGCCCTTTTTGGCCAACCAAGCAAGCTTGCAAAGGAAATCTGCACTACAATGAAGTCTCACTTCCCCCCGGTCAAAAGGGCCATCTGAAAAAAGTGTAAAATCCAGAAAGGCAGGACACGCCATGGAGAACTGGGAGCCTTGTTATGCTGAAGGGCGGGATGTAAATTGCCAACAAACACTCGGGAGAAGTGTATGGTGTTTCCTGAAACATCTAAAAAACAAAGCAACAGAGCCTAGGGCACTTCCACTTATGGTCCTATAGCTTAGGGAATTTAAAATCAAAAAGACACAGCCACCCCAAAGTTTCGAACGGCTCTGTTTACAAGAACCTCGTTTACAGTACAAGTTCAACATCGCAGAAAGTGAAAAATGGATAAAGAAGTTGTGGTATTTACTTACAAAGCAATATCACTCAGCAATGAAATCTGTGTCATCAGGCCCTTAGCAGCACAATGAGTGGATTCAGGTATGATGATTCTAACTGAAATAAGTCACACAGAAAAAGAAACATCATAAGATATCAGTAATACACGGAATGTAAACTTGGCTACACAGGAACTGAATTACAGAACAGAACAGGGTCTCAAATTTAGAAAACCAACTTATGCTTGCTTAAGGGGAAAGGTGAGTTGGGGTGCTGCATAAAACCAGAGATTGAAATGAGCACAGATAAAGTTCCTTAAGCCAAATATGGAATAGACAAGAGCTACTCCTTGCTCAACGAAATGGACTCAACACCGCATATTAAACGCCTAAGAATGTACCTGACTAGTAAGTATCTTAAAACCTATGGATTGCTATGTCTCCGAAAGAGAATCAAGCATGTGTACAGGGGCATAAACGCAGCAGTGATAGGATTGGAGAGGTTCGGTGAGCAAATGAAGACCCTTTGAATTCATATTGCATGGTACCCATTCCACGGGTTTCAACTACCCAGGTTTAAGGTATTCTTCCTTCAGCTAAAACATGCATGTGGAACCTAGAGTATGATCAACCATGTGATCGGGAGACGTGTTCAAATATGTCTCAGTTTTCGTACCCTGGTACTCGGGTGCAACATTCCAGACGCTTTACTAACACTCTCCCCACTTGGAGAGTCAGCGCCTTTAACCTCCTGTTTGGCCCAGTTTGCAATTTCTGCGGAAGATGAACAGGAATAGCGAGAACCAATGAGAGGCTAGCTGGAGGTGTCTGGACGGGCAAATTTAACTCTCATTTCCCACCAGGAAGAGGAAATAACCAAAGGCTCAGCATGCCGTGCCGGAACCAGATTAGGGCCTGAAGACATCCTGCGGTGTTGCGGCCAGGTCACAAGAAAGTGAGTTGAAGAAAGGAGCTCAGGGGCACTGTAATTCACAAACCTGCAGAGTTATAAATGACAGCTATCGTCCAAAAATAGACTGAAGTAAGGCTGCCAAGAGGACTTGAAAGCGGGGCAGAATTGCAGGAAACCGATTTCAGGAGGTAGACTGGAATTGCATTGAAAGCATAGGAAAAGAGGCAGAACGTCCACAATGATGCACTTGGCCAAAAAGGGCGTATGCGTTTTTTCCTGAATATATTCAGGAAAAAACGCATACGCCCTTTTTGGCCAACCAAGCAAGCTTGCAAAGGAAATCTGCACTACAATGAAGTCTCACTTCCCCCCGGTCAAAAGGGCCATCTGAAAAAAGTGTAAAATCCAGAAAGGCAGGACAGGCCATGGAGAACTGGGAGCCTTGTTATGCTGATGGGCGGGATGTAAACTGCCAACAACCACTCGGGAGAAGTGTATGGTGTTTCCTGAAACATCTAAAAAACAAAGCAACAGAGCCTAGGGCACTTCCACTTATGGTCCTATAGCTTAGGGAAATTAAATTCAAAAAGACACAGCCACCCCAAAGTTTGGAACGGCTCTGTTTACAAGAACCTCGTTTACAGTACAAGTTCAACATCGCAGAAAGTGAAAAATGGATAAAGAACTTGTGGTACTTACGTACAATGCAGTATCACTCAGCAATGAAATCTATGTCATCAGGCCCGTAGCAGCATAATGAGTGGATTCAGGTACGATGATTCTAACTGAAATAAGTCACACAGAAAAAGAAACATCATAAGATATCACTAATACACGGAATGTAAACTTGGCTACACAGGAACTGAATTACAGAACAGAACAGGGTCTCAAATTTAGAAAACCAACTTATGCTTGCTTAAGGGGAAAGGTGAGTTGGGGTGCTGCATAAAACCAGAGATTGAAATGAGCACAGATAAAGTTCCTTAAGCCAAATATAGAATAGACAAGAGCTACTCCTTGCTCAACGAAATGGACTCAACACCGCAAATTAAACGTCTAAGAATGTACCTGTCTAGTAAGTATCTTAAAACCTATGGATTGCTATGTCTCCGAAAGAGAATCAAGCATGTGTACAGGGGCATAAACGCAGCAGTGATAGGATTGGAGAGGTTCGGTGAGCAAATGAAGACCGTTTGAAGTCATATTGCATGGTACCCATTACACGGGTCTCAACTCTCCAGGTTTAAGGTATTCTTCCTTCAGCTAAAACATGCATGTGGAACCCAGAGTATGATCAACCATGTGAACGGGAGACGTGTTCAAATATGTCTCAGTTTTCCTCCCCTGGTACTCTGGTGCAACATTCCAGACGCTCTACTAACACTCTCCCGACTTGGAGAGTCAGTCCCTTTAACCTCCTGTTTGGCCCAGTTTGCAATTTCTGCGGAAGATGAACAGGAATAGCGAGAACCAATGAGAGACTAGCTGGAGGTGTCTGGACGGGCAAATTTAACTCTCATTTCCCACCAGGAAGAGGAATTAACGAAAGGCTCAGCGTGCCGTGCCAGAACCAGATTAGGGCCTGAAGCCATCCTGCGGTGTTGCGGCCAGCTCACAAGAAAGCGAGTTGTAGAAAGGAGCTCAGGGGCACTGTAATTCACAAACCTGCAGAGTTATAAATGACAGCTATCGTCCAAAAATAGACTGAAGTAAGGCTGCCAAGAGGACTTGAAAGCGAGGCAGAATTGCAGGAAACCGATTTCAGGAGGTAGACTGGAATTGCATTGCAAGCATAGGAAAAGAGGCAGAACGTCCACAATGATGCACTTGGCCAAAAAGGGCGTATGCGTTTTTTCCTGAATATATTCAGGAAAAAACGCATACGCCCTTTTTGGCCAACCAAGCAAGCTTGCAAAGGAAATCTGCACTACAATGAAGTCTCACTTCCACCTGGTCAAAAGGGCCATCTGAAAAAAGTGTAAAATCCATAAAGGCACGACAGGCCATGGAGAACTGGGAGCCTTCTTATGCTGATGGGTGGGATGTAAATTGCCAACAACCACTCTGGAGAAGTGTATGGTGTTTCCTGAAACATCTAAAAAACAAAGCAACAGAGCCTAGGGCACTTCCACTTATGGTCCTATAGCTTAGGGAAATTAAAATCAAAAAGACACAGCCACCCCAAAGTTTGGGACGCCTCCGTTTACAAGAACCTCGTTTACCGTACAAGTTCAATATCACAGAAAGTGAAAAATGGATAAAGAACTTGAGGTACTTACGTACAATGCAGTATCACTCAGCAATGAAATCTATGTCATCAGGCCCTTAGCAGCATAATGAGTGGATTCAGGTACGATGATTCTAACTGAAATAAGTCACACAGAAAAAGAAACATCATAAGATATCAGTAATACACGGAATGTAAACTTGGCTACACAGGAACTTCATTCCAAAACAGAACAGGGTCTCAAATTTAGAAAACCAACTTATGCTTGCTTAAGGGGAAAGGTGAGTTGGGGTGCTGCATAAAACCAGAGATTGAAATGAGCACAGATAAAGTTCCTTAAGCCAAATATGGAATAGACAAGAGGTACTCCTTGCTCAACGAAATGGACTCAACACCCCATATTAAACGCCTAAGAATGTACCTGACTAGTAAGTATCTTAAAACCTATGGATTGCTATGTCTCCAAAAGAGAATCAAGCGTGTGTACAGGGGCATAAACGCAGCAGTGATAGGATTGGAGAGGTTCGGTGAGCAAATGAAGACCCTTTGAAGTCATATTGCATGGTACCCATTCCACGGGTCTCAACTCTCCAGGTTTTAGGTATTCTTCCTTCAGCTAAAACATGCATGTGGAACCCAGAGTATGATCAACCATGTGAACGGGAGACGTGTTCAAATATGTATCAGTTTTCCTCTCCTGGTACTCGGGTGCAACATTCCAGACGCTTTACTAACACTCTCCCGACTTGGAGAGTCAGTCCCTTTAACCTCCTGTTTGGCCCAGTTTGCAATTTCTGCGGAAGATGAACAGGAATAGCGAGAACCAATGAGAGGCTAGCTGCAGGTGTCTGAACGGGCAAATTTAACTCTCATTTCCCACCAGGAAGAGGAATTAACCAAAGGCTCAGCGTGCCGGGCCGGAACCAGATTAGGGCCTGAAGCCATCCTGCGGTGTTGCGGCCAGGTCACAAGAAAGCGAGTTGAAGAAAGGAGCTCAGGGGCACTGTAATTCACAAACCTGCAGAGTTATAAATGACAGCTATCGTCCAAAAATAGACTGAAGTAAGGCTGCCAAGAGGACTTGAAAGCGGGGCAGAATTGCAGGAAACCGATTTCAGGAGGTAGACTGGAATTGCATTGAAAGCATAGGAAAAGAGGCAGAACGTCCACAATGATGCACTTGGCCAAAAAGGGCGTATGCGTTTTTTCCTGAATATATTCAGGAAAAAACGCATACGCCCTTTTTGGCCAACCAAGCAAGCTTGCAAAGGAAATCTGCACTACAATGAAGTCACACTTCCCCCCGGTCAAAAGGGCCATCTGAAAAAAGTGTAAAATCCAGAAAGGCAGGACAGGCCATGGAGAACTGGGAGCCTTGTTATGCTGATGGGCGGGATGTAAATTACCAACAACCACTCGGGAGAAGTGTATGGTGTTTCCTGAAACATCTAAAAAACAAAGCAACAGAGCCTAGGGCACTTCCACTTATGGTCCTATAGCTTAGGGAAATTAAATTCAAAAAGACACAGCCACCCCAATGTTTGGAACGGCTCTGTTTACAAGAACCTCGTTTACAGTACAAGTTCAACATCGCAGAAAGTGAAAAATGGATAAAGAACTTGTGGTACTTACGTACAATGCAGTATCACTCAGCAATGAAATCTATGTCATCAGGCCCGTAGCAGCATAATGAGTGGATTCAGGTACGATGATTCTAACTGAAATAAGTCACACAGAAAAAGAAACATCATAAGATATCACTAATACACGGAATGTAAACTTGGCTACACAGGAACTGAATTACAGAACAGAACAGGGTCTCAAATTTAGAAAACCAACTTATGCTTGCTTAAGGGTAAAGGTGAGTTGGGGTGCTGCATAAAACCAGAGATTGAAATGAGCACAGATAAAGTTCCTTAAGCCAAATATGGAATAGACAAGAGCTACTCCTTGCTCAACGAAATGGACTCAACACCGCATATTAAATGCCTAAGAATGTACCTGACTAGAAAGTATCTTAAAACCTATGGATTGCTATGTCTCCGAAAGAGAATCAAGCATGTGTACAGGGGCATAAACGCAGCAGTGATAGGATTGGAGAGGTTCGGTGAGCAAATGAAGACCCTTTGAAGTCATATTGCATGGTACCCATTCCACGGGTCTCAACTACCCAGGTTTTAGGTATTCTTCCTTCAGCTAAAACATGCATGTGGGACCTAGAGTATGATCAACCATGTGAACGGGAGAAGTGTTCAAATATGTCTCAGTTTTCCACCCCTGGTACTCGGGTGCAACATTCCAGACGCTTTACTAACACTCTCCCCACTTGGAAAGTCAGCGCCTTTAACCTCCTGTTTGGCCCAGTTTGCAATTTCTGCGGAAGATGAACAGGAATAGCGAGAACCAATGAGAGGCTAGCTGGAGGTGTCTGGACGGGCAAATTTAACTCTCATTTCCCACCAGGAAGAGGAATTAACCAAAGGCTCAGCTTGCCGTGCCGGAACCAGATTAGGGCCTGAAGCCATCCTGCGGTGTTGCGGCCAGCTCACAAGAAAGCGAGTTGTAGAAAGGAGCTCAGGGGCACTGTAATTCACAAACCTGCAGAGTTATAAATGACAGCTATCGTCCAAAAATATACTGAAGTAAGGCTGCCAAGAGGACTTGAAAGCGGGGCAGAATTGCAGGAAACCGATTTCAGGAGGTAGACTGGAATTGCATTGCAAGCATAGGAAAAGAGGCAGAACGTCCACAATGATGCACTTGGCCAAAAAGGGCGTATGCGTTTTTTCCTGCATATATTCAGGAAAAAACGCATACGCCCTTTTTGGCCAACCAAGCAAGCTTGCAAAGGAAATCTGCACTACAATGAAGTCTCACTTCCACCTGGTCAAAAGGGCCATCTGAAAAAAGTGTAAAATCCATAAAGGCACGACAGGCCATGGAGAACTGGGAGCCTTCTTATGCTGATGGGTGGGATGTAAATTGCCAACAACCACTCTGGAGAAGTGTATGGTGTTTCCTGAAACATCTAAAAAACAAAGCAACAGAGCCTAGGGCACTTCCACTTATGGTCCTATAGCTTAGGGAAATTAAAATCAAAAAGACACAGCCACCCCAAAGTTTGGGACGCCTCCGTTTACAAGAACCTCGTTTACCGTACAAGTTCAATATCACAGAAAGTGAAAAATGGATAAAGAACTTGAGGTACTTACGTACAATGCAGTATCACTCAGCAATGAAATCTATGTCATCAGGCCCGTAGCAGCATAATGAGTGGATTCAGGTACGATGATTCTAACTGAAATAAGTCACACAGAAAAAGAAACATCATAAGATATCAGTAATACACGGAATGTAAACTTGGCTACACAGGAACTGCATTCCAAAACAGAACAGGGTCTCAAATTTAGAAAACCAACTTATGCTTGCTTAAGGGGAAAGGTGAGTTGGGGTGCTGCATAAAACCAGAGATTGAAATGAGCACAGATAAAGTTCCTTAAGCCAAATATGGAATAGACAAGAGGTACTCCTTGCTCAACGAAATGGACTCAACACCCCATATTAAACGCCTAAGAATGTACCTGACTAGTAAGTATCTTAAAACCTATGGATTGCTATGTCTCCAAAAGAGAATCAAGCGTGTGTACAGGGGCATAAACGCAGCAGTGATAGGATTGGAGAGGTTCGGTGAGCAAATGAAGACCCTTTGAAGTCATATTGCATGGTACGCATTCCACGGGTCTCAACTCTCCAGGTTTTAGGTATTCTTCCTTCAGCTAAAACATGCATGTGGAACCCAGAGTATGATCAACCATGTGAACGGGAGACGTGTTCAAATATGTCTCAGTTTTCCTCCCCTGGTACTCGGGTGCAACATTCCAGACGCTTTACTAACACTCTCCCGACTTGGAGAGTCAGTCCCTTTAAGCTCCTGTTTGGCCCAGTTTGCAATTTCTGCGGAAGATGAACAGGAAAAGCGAGAAACAATGAGAGGCTAGCTGGAGGTGTCTGAACGGGCAAATTTAACTCTCATTTCCCACCAGGAAGAGGAATTAACCAAAGGCTCAGCGTGCCGGGCCGGAACCAGATTAGGGCCTGAAGCCATCCTGCGGTGTTGCGGCCAGGTCACAAGAAAGCGAGTTGAAGAAAGGAGCTCAGGGGCACTGTAATTCACAAACCTGCAGAGTTATAAATGACAGCTATCGTCCAAAAATAGACTGAAGTAAGGCTGCCAAGAGGACTTGAAAGCGGGGCAGAATTGCAGGAAACCGATTTCAGGAGGTAGACTGGAATTGCATTGAAAGCATAGGAAAAGAGGCAGAACGTCCACAATGATGCACTTGGCCAAAAAGGGCGTATGCGTTTTTTCCTGAATATATTCAGGAAAAAACGCATACGCCCTTTTTGGCCAACCAAGCAAGCTTGCAAAGGAAATCTGCACTACAATGAAGTCTCACTTCCCCCCGGTCAAAAGGGCCATCTGAAAACAGTGTAAAATCCAGAAAGGCAGGACAGGCCATTGAGAACTGGGAGCCTTGTTATGCTGATGGGCTGGATGTAAATTGCCAACAGACACTTGGGAGAAGTGTATGGTGTTTCCTGAAACATCTAAAAAACAAAGCAACAGAGCCTAGGGCACTTCCACTTATGGTCCTATAGCTTAGGGAAATTAAAATCAAAAACACACAGCCACCCCAAAGTTTGGGACGCCTCTGTTTACAAGAACCTCGTTTACAATACAAGTTCAACATCGCAGAAAGTGAAAAATGGATAAAGAAGTTGTGGTATTCACTTACAAAGCAATATCACTCAGCAATGAAATCTGTGTCATCAGGCCCTTAGCAGCACAATGAGTGGATTCAGGTATGATGATTCTAACTGAAATAAGACACACAGAAAAAGAAACATCATAAGATATCAGTAATACACGGAATGTAAACTTGGCTACACAGGAACTGAATTACAGAACAGAACAGGGTCTCAAATTTAGAAAACCAACTTATGCTTGCTTAAGGGGAAAGGTGAGTTGGGGTGCTGCATAAAACCAGAGATTGAAATGAGCACAGATAAAGTTCCTTAAGCCAAATATGGAATAGACAAGAGCTACTCCTTGCTCAACGAAATGGACTCAACACCGCATATTAAACGCCTAAGAATGTACCTGACTAGTAAGTATCTTAAAACCTATGGATTGCTATGTCTCCGAAAGAGAATCAAGCGTGTGTACAGCGGCATAAACGCAGCAGTGATAGGATTGGAGAGGTTTGGTGAGGAAATGAAGACCCATTGAAGTCATATTGCATGGTACCCATTCCACGGGTTTCAACTACCCAGGTTTAAGGTATTCTTCCTTCAGCTAAAACATGCATGTGGAACCCAGAGTATGATCAGCCATGTGATCGGGAGACGTGTTCAAATATGTCTCAGTTTTCGTACCCTGGTACTCGGGTGCAACATTCCAGACGCTTTACTAACACTCTCCCCACTTGGAGAGTCAGCGCCTTTAACCTCCTGTTTGGCCCAGTTTGCAATTTCTGCGGAAGATGAACAGGAATAGCGAGAACCAATGAGAGGCTAGCTGGAGGTGTCTGGACGGGCAAATTTAACTCTCATTTCCCACCAGGAAGAGGAAATAACCAAAGGCTCAGCATGCCGTGCCGGAACCAGATTAGGGCCTGAAGACATCCTGCGGTGTTGCGGCCAGGTCACAAGAAAGTGAGTTGAAGAAAGGAGCTCAGGGGCACTGTAATTCACAAACCTGCAGAGTTATAAATGACAGCTATCGTCCAAAAATAGACTGAAGTAAGGCTGCCAAGAGGACTTGAAAGCGGGGCAGAATTGCAGGAAACCGATTTCAGGAGGTAGACTGGAATTGCATTGAAAGCATAGGAAAAGAGGCAGAACGTCCACAATGATGCACTTGGCCAAAAAGGGCGTATGCGTTTTTTCCTGAATATATTCAGGAAAAAACGCATACGCCCTTTTTGGCCAACCAAGCAAGCTTGCAAAGGAAATCTGCACTACAATGAAGTCTCACTTCCCCCCGGTCAAAAGGGCCATCTGAAAAAAGTGTAAAATCCAGAAAGGCAGGACAGACCATGGAGAACTGGGAGCCTTGTTATGCTGATGGGCGGGATGTAAACTGCCAACAACAACTCGGGAGAAGTGTATGGTGTTTCCTGAAACATCTAAAAAACAAAGCAACAGAGCCTAGGGCACTTCCACTTATGGTCCTATAGCTTAGGGAAATTAAATTCAAAAAGACACAGCCACCCCAAAGTTTGGAACGGCTCTGTTTACAAGAACCTCGTTTACAGTACAAGTTCAACATCGCAGAAAGTGAAAAATGGATAAAGAACTTGTGGTACTTACGTACAATGCAGTATCACTCAGCAATGAAATCTATGTCATCAGGCCCGTAGCAGCATAATGAGTGGATTCAGGTACGATGATTCTAACTGAAATAAGTCACACAGAAAAAGAAACATCATAAGATATCACTAATACACGGAATGTAAACTTGGCTACACAGGAACTGAATTACAGAACAGAACAGGGTCTCAAATTTAGAAAACCAACTTATGCTTGCTTAAGAGGAAAGGTGAGTTGGGGTGCTGCATAAAACCAGAGATTGAAATGAGCACAGATAAAGTTCCTTAAGCCAAATATGGAATAGACAAGAGCTACTCCTTGCTCAACGAAATGGACTCAACACCGCAAATTAAACGTCTAAGAATGTACCTGTCTAGTAAGTATCTTAAAACCTATGGATTGCTATGTCTCCGAAAGAGAATCAAGCATGTGTACAGGGGCATAAACGCAGCAGTGATAGGATTGGAGAGGTTCGGTGAGCAAATGAAGACCGTTTGAAGTCATATTGCATGGTACCCATTCCACGGGTTTCAACTACCCAGGTTTAAGGTATTCTTCCTTCAGCTAAAACATGCATGTGGAACCTAGAGTATGATCAACCATGTGATCGGGAGACGTGTTCAAATATGTCTCAGTTTTCGTACCCTGGTTCTCGGGTGCAACATTCCAGACGCTTACTAACACTCTCCCCACTTGGAGAGTCAGTCCCTTTAACCTCCTGTTTGGCCCAGTTTGCAATTTCTGCGGAAGATGAACAGGAATAGCGAGAATCAATGAGAGACTAGCTGGAGGTGTTAGGATGGGCAAATTTAACTCTCATTTCCCACCAGGAAGAGGAATTAACCAAAGGCTCAGCGTGCCGTGCCAGAACCAGATTAGGGCCTGAAGACATCCTGCGGTGTTGCGGCCAGGTCACAAGAAAGCGAGTTGAAGAAAGGAGCTCAGGGGCACTGTAATTCACAAACCTGCAGAGTTATAAATGACAGCTATCGTCCAAAAATAGACTGAAGTAAGGCTGCCAAGAGGACTTGAAAGCGGGACAGAATTGCAGGAAACCGATTTCAGGAGGTAGACTGGAATTGCATTGAAAGCATAGGAAAAGAGGCAGAACGTCCACAATGATGCACTTGGCCAAAAAGGGCGTATGCGTTTTTTCCTGAATATATTCAGGAAAAAACGCATACGCCCTTTTTGGCCAACCAAGCAAGCTTGCAAAGGAAATCTGCACTACAATGAAGTCTCACTTCCCCCCGGTCAAAAGGGCCATCTGAAAAAAGTGTAAAATCCAGAAAGGCAGGACAGGCCATGGAGAACTGGGAGCCTTGTTATGCTGAAGGGCGGGATGTAAATTGCCAACAAACACTCGGGAGAAGTGTATGGTGTTTCCTGAAACATCTAAAAAACAAAGCAACAGAGCCTAGGGCACTTCCACTTATGGTCCTATAGCTTAGGGAATTTAAAATCAAAAAGACACAGCCACCCCAAAGTTTGGAACGGCTCTGTTTACAAGAACCTCGTTTACAGTACAAGTTCAACATCGCAGAAAGTGAAAAATGGATAAAGAAGTTGTGGTATTTACTTACAAAGCAATATCACTCAGCAATGAAATCTGTGTCATCAGGCCCTTAGCAGCACAATGAGTGGATTCAGGTATGATGATTCTAACTGAAATAAGTCACACAGAAAAAGAAACATCATAAGATATCAGTAATACACGGAATGTAAACTTGGCTACACAGGAACTGAATTACAGAACAGAACAGGGTCTCAAATTTAGAAAACCAACTTATGCTTGCTTAAGGGGAAAGGTGAGTTGGGGTGCTGCATAAAACCAGAGATTGAAATGAGCACAGATAAAGTTCCTTAAGCCAAATATGGAATAGACAAGAGCTACTCCTTGCTCAACGAAATGGACTCAACACCGCATATTAAACGCCTAAGAATGTACCTGACTAGTAAGTATCTTAAAACCTATGGATTGCTATGTCTCCGAAAGAGAATCAAGCATGTGTACAGGGGCATAAACGCAGCAGTGATAGGATTGGAGAGGTTCGGTGAGCAAATGAAGACCCTTTGAAGTCATATTGCATGGTACCCATTCCACGGGTTTCAACTACCCAGGTTTAAGGTATTCTTCCTTCAGCTAAAACATGCATGTGGAACCCAAGTATGATCAACCATGTGAACGGGAGACGTGTTCAAATATGTCTCAGTTTTCCTCCCCTGGTACTCGGGTGCAACATTCCAGACGCTTTACTAACACTCTCCCCACTTGGAAAGTCAGCGCCTTTAACCTCCTGTTTGGCCCAGTTTGCAATTTCTGCGGAAGATGAACAGGAATAGCGAGAACCAATGAGAGGCTAGCTGGAGGTGTCTGGACGGGCAAATTTAACTCTCATTTCCCACCAGGAAGAGGAAATAACCAAAGGCTCAGCGTGCCGTGCCGGAACCAGATTAGGGCCTGAAGCCATCCTGCGGTGTTGCGGCCAGCTCACAAGAAAGCGAGTTGAAGAAAGGAGCTCAGGGGCACTGTAATTCACAAACCTGCAGAGTTATAAATGACAGCTATCGTCCAAAAATAGACTGAAGTAAGGCTGCCAAGAGGACTTGAAAGCGGGGCAGCATTGCAGGAAACCGATTTCAGGAGGTAGACTGGAATTGCATTGAAAGCATAGGAAAAGAGGCAGAACGTCCACAATGATGCACTTGGCCAAAAAGGGCGTATGCGTTTTTTCCTGAATATATTCAGGAAAAACGCATACGCCCTTTTTGGCCAACCAAGCAAGCTTGCAAAGGAAATCTGCACTACAATGAAGTCTCACTTCCCCCCGGTCAAAAGGGCCATCTGAAAAAAGTGTAAAATCCAGAAAGGCAGGACAGGCCATGGAGAACTGGGAGCCTTGTTATGCTGATGGGCGGGATGTAAATTGCCAACAACCACTAGGGAGAAGTGTATGGTGTTTCCTGAAACATCTAAAAAACAAAGCAACAGAGCCTAGGGCACTTCCACTTATGGTCCTATAGCTTAGGGAATTTAAAATCAAAAAGACACAGCCACCCCAAAGTTTGGAAAGGCTCTGTTTACAAGAACCTCGTTTACAGTACAAGTTCAACATCGCAGAAAGTGAAAAATGGATAAAGAAGTTGTGGTATTTACTTACAAAGCAATATCACTCAGCAATGAAATCTGTGTCATCAGGCCCTTAGCAGCACAATGAGTGGATTCAGGTAGGATGATTCTAACTGAAATAAGTCACACAGAAAAAGAAACATCATAAGATATCAGTAATACACGGAATGTAAACTTGGCTACACAGGAACTGAATTACAGAACAGAACAGGGTCTCAAATTTAGAAAACCAACTTATGCTTGCTTAAGGGTAAAGGTGAGTTGGGGTGCTGCATAAAACCAGAGATTGAAATGAGCACAGATAAAGTTCCTTAAGCCAAATATGGAATAGACAAGAGCTACTCCTTGCTCAACGAAATGGACTCAACACCGCATATTAAACGCCAAAGAATGTACCTGACTAGTAAGTATCTTAAAACCTATGGATTGCTATGTCTCCGAAAGAGAATCAAGCATGTGTACAGGGGCATAAACGCAGCAGTGATAGGATTGGAGAGGTTCGGTGAGCAAATGAAGACCCTTTGAAGTCATATTGCATGGTACCCATTCCACGGGTTTCAACTACCCAGGTTTAAGGTATTCTTCCTTCAGCTAAAACATGCATGTGGAACCTAGAGTATGATCAACCATGTGATCGGGAGACGTGTTCAAATATGTCTCAGTTTTCGTACCCTGGTACTCGGGTGCAACATTCCAGACACTTTACTAACACTCTCCCGACTTGGAGAGTCAGTCCCTTTAACCTCCTGTTTGGCCCAGTTTGCAATTTCTGCGGAAGATGAACAGGAATAGCGAGAACCAATGAGAGGCTAGCTGGAGGTGTCTGGATGGGCAAATTTAACTCTCATTTCCCACCAGGAAGAGGAATTAACCAAAGGCTCAGCGTGCCGTGCCGGAACCAGATTAGGGCCTGAAGCCATCCTGTGGTGTTGCGGCCAGGTCACAAGAAAGCAAGTTGAAGAAAGGAGCTCAGGGGCACTGTAATTCACAAACCTGCAGAGTTATAAATGACAGCTATCGTCCAAAAATAGACTGAAGTAAGGCTTCCAAGAGGACTTGAAAGCGGGGCAGAATTGCAGGAAACCGATTTCAGGAGGTAGACTGAAATTGCATTGCAAGCATAGGAAAAGAGGCAGAACGTCCACAATGATGCACTTGGCCAAAAAGGGCGTATGCGTTTTTTCCTGAATATATTCAGGAAAAAACGCATACGCCCTTTTTGGCCAACCAAGCAAGCTTGCAAAGGAAATCTGCCCTACAATGAAGTCTCACTTCTCCCCGGTCAAAAGGGCCATCTGAAAAAAGTGTAAAATCCAGAAAGGCAGGACAGGCCATGGAGAACTGGGAGCCTTGTTATGCTGATGGGCGGGATGTAAATTGCCAACAACCACTCGGGAGAAGTGTATGGTGTTTCCTGAAACATCTAAAAAACAAAGCAACAGAACCTAGGGCACTTCCACTTATGGTCCTATAGCTTAGGGAAATTAAAATCAAAAAGACACAGCCACCCCAAAGTTTGGAACGGCTCTGTTTACAAGAACCTCGTTTACAGTACAAGTTCAACATCGCAGAAAGTGAAAAATGGATAAAGAAGTTGTGGTATTTACTTACAAAGCAATATCACTCAGCAATGAAATCTGTGTCATCAGGCCCTTAGCAGCACAATGAGTGGATTCAGGTAGGATGATTCTAACTGAAATAAGTCACACAGAAAAAGAAACATCATAAGATATCAGTAATACACGGAATGGAAACTTGGCTACACAGGAACTGAATTACAGAACAGAACAGGGTCTCAAATTTAGAAAACCAACTTATGCTTGCTTAAGGGTAAAGGTGAGTTGGGGTGCTGCATAAAACCAGAGATTGAAATGAGCACAGATAAAGTTCCTTAAGTCAAATATGGAATAGACAAGAGCTACTCCTTGCTCAACGAAATGGACTCAACACCGCATATTAAACGCCTAAGAATGTACCTGACTAGTAAGTATCTTAAAACCTATGGATCGCTATGTCTCCGAAAGAGAATCAAGCATGTGTACAGGGGCATAAACGCAGCAGTGATAGGATTGGAGAGGTTCGGTGAGCAAATGAAGACCCTTTGAAGTCATATTGCATGGTACCCATTACACGGGTCTTAACTCTCCAGGTTTAAGGTATTCTTCCTTCAGCTAAAACATGCATGTGGAACCCAGAGTATGATCAACCGTGTGAACGGGAGACGTGTTCAAATATGTCTCAGTTTTCCTCCCCTGGTACTCGGGTGCAACATTCCAGACGCTTTACTAACACTCTCCCGACTTGGAGAGTCAGTCCCTTTAACCTCCTGTTTGGCCCAGTTTGCAATTTCTGCGGAAGATGAACAGGAATAGCGAGAACCAATGAGAGACTAGCTGGAGGTGTCTGGACGGGCAAATTTAACTCTCATTTCCCACCAGGAAGAGGAATTAACCAAAGGCTCAGCGTGCCGTGCCGGAACCAGATTAGGGCCTGAAGCCATCCTGCGGTGTTGCGGCCAGCTCACAAGAAAGCGAGTTGTAGAAAGGAGCTCAGGGGCACTGTAATTCACAAACCTGCAGAGTTATAAATGACAGCTATCGTCCAAAAATATACTGAAGTAAGGCTGCCAAGAGGACTTGAAAGCGGGGCAGAATTGCAGGAAACCGATTTCAGGAGGTAGACTGAAATTGCATTGAAAGCAAAGGAAAAGAGGCAGAACGTCCACAATGATGCACTTGGCCAAAAAGGGCGTATGCGTTTTTTCCTGAATATATTCAGGAAAAAACGCATACGCCCTTTTTGGCCAACCAAGCAAGCTTGCAAAGGAAATCTGCACTACAATGAAGTCTCACCTCCACCTGGTCAAAAGGGCCATCTGAAAAAAGTGTAAAATCCATAAAGGCACGACAGGCCATGGAGAACTGGGAGCCTTGTTATGCTGATGGGCGGGATGTAAATTGCCAACAGACACTCGGGAGAAGTGTATGGTGTTTCCTGAAACATCTAAAAAACAAAGCAACAGAGCCTAGGGCACTTCCACTTATGGTCCTATAGCTTAGGGAAATTAAAATCAAAAAGACACAGCCACCGCAAAGTTTGGGACGCCTCTGTTTACAAGATCCTCGTTTACAATACAAGTTCAACATCGCAGAAAGTGAAAAATGGATAAAGAAGTTGTGGTATTCACTTACAAAGCAATATCACTCAGCAATGAAATCTATGTCATCAGGCCCTTAGCAGCACAATGAGTGGATTCAGGTATGATGATTCTAACTGAAATAAGTCACACAGAAAAAGAAACATCATAAGATATCAGTAATACACGGAATGTAAACTTGGCTACACAGGAACTGAATTACAGAACAGAACAGGGTCTCAAATTTAGAAAACCAACTTATGCTTGCTTAAGGGTAAAGGTGAGTTGGGGTGCTGCATAAAACCAGAGATTGAAATGAGCACAGATAAAGTTCCTTAAGCCAAATATGGAATAGACAAGAGCTACTCCTTGCTCAACGAAATGGACTCAACACCGCATATTAAACGCCTAAGAATGTACCTGACTAGTAAGTATCTTAAAACCTATGGATTGCTATGTCTCCGAAAGAGAATCAAGCATGTGTACAGGGGCATAAACGCAGCAGTGATAGGATTGGAGAGGTTCGGTGAGGAAATGAAGACCCATTGAAGTCATAATGCATGGTACCCATTACACGGGTCTTAACTCTCCAGGTTTAAGGTATTCTTCCTTCAGCTAAAACATGCATGTGGAACCCAGAGTATGATCAACCGTGTGAACGGGAGACGTGTTCAAATATGTCTCAGTTTTCCTCCCCTGGTACTCGGGTGCAACATTCCAGACGCTTTACTAACACTCTCCCGACTTGGAGAGTCAGTCCCTTTAACCTCCTGTTTGGCCCAGTTTGCAATTTCTGCGGAAGATGAACAGGAATAGCGAGAACCAATGAGAGGCTAGCTGGAGGTGTCTGGATGGGCAAATTTAACTCTCATTTCCCACCAGGAAGAGGAATTAACCAAAGGCTCAGCGTGCCGTGCCGGAACCAGATTAGGGCCTGAAGCCATCCTGTGGTGTTGCGGCCAGGTCACAAGAAAGCAAGTTGAAGAAAGGAGCTCAGGGACACTGTAATTCACAAACCTGCAGAGTTATAAATGACAGCTATCGTCCAAAAATAGACTGAAGTAAGGCTTCCAAGAGGACTTGAAAGCGGGGCAGAATTGCAGGAAACCGATTTCAGGAGGTAGACTGGAATTGCATTGCAAGCATAGGAAAAGAGGCAGAACGTCCACAATGATGCACTTGGCCAAAAAGGGCGTATGCGTTTTTTCCTGAATATATTCAGGAAAAAACGCATACGCCCTTTTTGGCCAACCAAGCAAGCTTGCAAAGGAAATCTGCCCTACAATGAAGTCTCACTTCTCCCCGGTCAAAAGGGCCATCTGAAAAAAGTGTAAAATCCAGAAAGGCAGGACAGGCCATGGAGAACTGGGAGCCTTGTTATGCTGATGGGCGGGATGTAAATTGCCAACAACCACTCGGGAGAAGTGTATGGTGTTTCCTGAAACATCTAAAAAACAAAGCAACAGAACCTAGGGCACTTCCACTTATGGTCCTATAGCTTAGGGAAATTAAAATCAAAAAGACACAGCCACCCCAAAGTTTGGAACGGCTCTGTTTACAAGAACCTCGTTTACAGTACAAGTTCAACATCGCAGAAAGTGAAAAATGGATAAAGAAGTTGTGGTATTTACTTACAAAGCAATATCACTCAGCAATGAAATCTGTGTCATCAGGCCCTTAGCAGCACAATGAGTGGATTCAGGTAGGATGATTCTAACTGAAATAAGTCACACAGAAAAAGAAACATCATAAGATATCAGTAATACACGGAATGGAAACTTGGCTACACAGGAACTGAATTACAGAACAGAACAGGGTCTCAAATTTAGAAAACCAACTTATGCTTGCTTAAGGGTAAAGGTGAGTTGGGGTGCTACATAAAACCAGAGATTGAAATGAGCACAGATAAAGTTCCTTAAGTCAAATATGGAATAGACAAGAGCTACTCCTTGCTCAACGAAATGGACTCAACACCGCATATTAAACGCCTAAGAATGTACCTGACTAGTAAGTATCTTAAAACCTATGGATTGCTATGTCTCCGAAAGAGAATCAAGCATGTGTACAGGGGCATAAACGCAGCAGTGATAGGATTGGAGAGGTTCGGTGAGCAAATGAAGACCCTTTGAAGTCACATTGCATGGTACCCATTCCACGGGTTTCAACTACCCAGGTTTTAGGTATTCTTCCTTCAGCTAAAACATGCATGTGGAACCCAGAGTATGATCAACCATGTGATCGGGAGACGTGTTCAAATATGTCTCAGTTTTCCTCCCCTGGTACTCGGGTGCAACATTCCAGACGCTTTACTAACACTCTCCCCACTTGGAGAGTCAGCGCCTTTAACCTCCTGTTTGGCCCAGTTTGCAATTTCTGCGGAAGATGAACAGGAATAGCGAGAACCAATGAGAGCCTAGCTGGAGGTGTCTGGACGGGCAAATTTAACTCTCATTTCCCACCAGGAAGAGGAAATAACCAAAGGCTCAGCGTGCCGTACCGGAACCAGATTAGGGCCTGAAGCCATCCTGCGGTGTTGCGGCCAGCTCACAAGAAAGCGAGTGGAAGAAAGGAGCTCAGGGGCACTGTAATTCACAAACCTGCAGAGTTATAAATGACAGCTATCGTCCAAAAATATACTGAAGTAAGGCTGCCAAGAGGACTTGAAAGCGGGGCAGAATTGCAGGAAACCGATTTCAGGAGGTAGACTGAAATTGCATTGAAAGCATAGGAAAAGAGGCAGAACGTCCACAATGATGCACTTGGCCAAAAAGGGCGTATGCGTTTTTTCCTGAATATATTCAGGAAAAAACGCATACGCCCTTTTTGGCCAACCAAGCAAGCTTGCAAAGGAAATCTGCACTACAATGGAGTCTCACCTCCACCTGGTCAAAAGGGCCATCTGAAAAAAGTGTAAAATCCATAAAGGCAGGACAGGCCATGGAGAACTGGGAGCCTTGTTATGCTGATGGGCGGGATGTAAATTGCCAACAGACACTCGGGAGAAGTGTATGGTGTTTCCTGAAACATCTAAAAAACAAAGCAACAGAGCCTAGGGCACTTCCACTTATGGTCCTATAGCTTAGGGAAATTAAAATCAAAAAGACACAGCCACCCCAAAGTTTGGGACGCCTCTGTTTACAAGAACCTCGTTTACAATACAAGTTCAGCATCGCAGAAAGTGAAAAATGGATAAAGAAGTTGTGGTATTCACTTACAAAGCAATATCACTCAGCAATGAAATCTATGTCATCAGGCCCTTAGCAGCACAATGAGTGGATTCAGGTATGATGATTCTAACTGAAATAAGTCACACAGAAAAAGAAACATCATAAGATATCAGTAATACACGGAATGTAAACTTGGCTACACAGGAACTGAATTACAGAACAGAACAGGGTCTCAAATTTAGAAAACCAACTTATGCTTGCTTAAGGGGAAAGGTGAGTTGGGGTGCTGCATAAAACCAGAGATTGAAATGAGCACAGATAAAGTTCCTTAAGCCAAATATGGAATAGACAAGAGCTACTCCTTGCTCAACGAAATGGACTCAACACCGCATATTAAACGCCTAAGAATGTACCTGACTAGTAAGTATCTTAAAACCTATGGATTGCTATGTCTCCGAAAGAGAATCAAGCGTGTGTACAGGGGCATAAACGCAGCAGTGATAGGATTGGAGAGGTTCGGTGAGGAAATGAAGACCCATTGAAGTCATAATGCATGGTACCCATTCCACGGGTTTCAACTACCCAGGTTTAAGGTATTCTTCCTTCAGCTAAAACATGCATGTGGAACCCAGAGTATGATCAACCATGTGATCGGGAGACGTGTTCAAATATGTCTCAGTTTTCCTCCCCTGGTACTCGGGTGCAACATTCCGGACGCTTTACTAACACTCTCCCGACTTGGAGAGTCAGTCCCTTTAACCTCCTGTTTGGCCCAGTTTGCAATTTCTGCGGAAGATGAACAGGAATAGGGAGAACCAATGAGAGACTAGCTGGAGGTGTCTGGACGGGGAAATTTAACTCTCATTTCCCACCAGGAAGAGGAAATAACCAAAGGCTCAGTGTGCCGTGCCGGAACCAGATTAGGGCCTGAAGCCATCCTGCGGTGTTGCGGCCAGGTCACAAGAAAGCGAGTTGAAGAAAGGAGCTCAGCGGCACTGTAATTCACAAACCTGTAGAGTTATAAATGACAGCTATCGTCCAAAAATACACTGAAGTAAGGCTGCCAAGAGGACTTGAAAGCGGGGCAGAATTGCAGGAAACCGATTTCAGGAGGTAGACTGGAATTGCATTTAAAGCATAGGAAAAGAGGCAGTACGTCCACAGTGATGCACTTGGCCAAAAAGGGCATATGCGTTTTTTCCTGAATATATTCAGGAAAAAACGCATACGCCCTTTTTGGCCAACCAAGCAAGCTTGCAAAGGAAATCTGCACTACAATGAAGTCTCACTTCCCCCCGGTCAAAAGGGCCATCTGAAAAAAGTGTAAAATCCAGAAAGGCAGGACAGGCCATGGAGAACTGGGAGCCTTGTTATGCTGATGGGCGGGATGTAAATTGCCAACAGACACTCCGGAGAAGTGTATGGTGTTTCCTGAAACATCTAAAAAACAAAGCAACAGAGCCTAGGGCACTTCCACTTATGGTCCTATAGCTTAGGGAATTTAAAATCAAAAAGACACAGCCACCCCAAAGTTTGGAACGGCTCTGTTTACAAGAACCTCGTTTTCAGTACAAGTTCAACATCTCAGAAAGTGAAAAATGGATAAAGAAGTTGCGGTATTTACTTACAAAGCAATATCACTCAGCAATGAAATCTATGTCACCAGGCCCTTAGCAGCACAATGAGTGGATTCAGGTATGATGATTCTAACTGAAATAAGTCACACAGAAAAAGAAACATCATAAGATATCACTAATACACGGAATGGAAACTTGGCTACACAGGAACTGAATTACAGAACAGAACAGGGACTCAAATTTAGAAAACCAACTTATGCTTGCTTAAGGGTAAAGGTGAGTAGGGGTGCTGCATAAAACCAGAGATTGAAATGAGCACAGATAAAGTTCCTTAAGCCAAATACGGAATAGACAAGAGCTACTCCTTGCTCAACGAAATGGACTCAACACCCCATATTAAACGCCTAAGAATGTACCTGACTAGTAAGTATCTTAAAACCTATGGATTGCTATGTCTCCGAAAGAGAATCAAGCATGTGTACAGGGGCATAAACGCAGCAGTGATAGGATTGGAGAGGTTCGGTGAGCAAATGAAGACCCTTTGAAGTCATATTGCATGGTACCCATTACACGGGTCTTAACTCTCCAGGTTTAAGGTATTCTTCCTTCAGCTAAAACATGCATGTGGAACCCAAGTATGATCAACCATGTGAACGGGAGACGTGTTCAAATATGTCTCAGTTTTCCTCCCCTGGTACTCGGGTGCAACATTCCAGACGCTTTACTAACACTCTCCCCACTTGGAGAGTCAGTCCCTTTAACCTCCTGTTTGGCCCAGTTTGCAATTTCTGCGGAAGATGAACAGGAATAGCGAGAACCAATGAGAGACTAGCTGGAGGTGTCTGGACGGGCAAATTTAACTCTCATTTCCCACCAGGAAGAGGAATTAACCAAAGGCTCAGCGTGCCGTGCCGGAACCAGATTAGGGCCTGAAGCCATCCTGCGGTGTTGCGGCCAGCTCACAAGAAAGCGAGTTGAAGAAAGGAGCTCAGGGGAACTGTAATTCACCAACCTGCAGAGTTATAAATGACAGCTATCGTCCAAAAATAGACTGAAGTAAGGCTGCCAAGAGGACTTGAACGCGGGGCAGCATTGCAGGAAACCGATTTCAGGAGGTAGACTGGAATTGCATTGAAAGCATAGGAAAAGAGGCAGAACGTCCACAATGATGCACTTGGCCAAAAAGGGCGTATGCGTTTTTTCCTGAATATATTCAGGAAAAAACGCATACGCCCTTTTTGGCCAACCAAGCAAGCTTGCAAAGGAAATCTGCACTACAATGAAGTCTCACTTCCCCCCGGTCAAAAGGGCCATCTGAAAAAAGTGTAAAATCCAGAAAGGCAGGACAGGCCATGGAGAACTGGGAGCCTTGTTATGCTGATGGGCGGGATGTAAATTGCCAACAACCACTAGGGAGAAGTGTATGGTGTTTCCTGAAACATCTAAAAAACAAAGCAACAGAGCCTAGGGCACTTCCACTTATGGTCCTATAGCTTAGGGAATTTAAAATCAAAAAGACACAGCCACCCCAAAGTTTGGAAAGGCTCTGTTTACAAGAACCTCGTTTACAGTACAAGTTCAACATCGCAGAAAGTGAAAAATGGATAAAGAAGTTGTGGTATTTACTTACAAAGCAATATCACTCAGCAATGAAATCTGTGTCATCAGGCCCTTAGCAGCACAATGAGTGGATTCGGGTATGATGATTCTAACTGAAATAAGTCACACAGAAAAAGAAACATCATAAGATATCAGTAATACACGGAATGTAAACTTGGCTACACAGGAACTGAATTACAGAACAGAACAGGGTCTCAAATTTAGAAAACCAACTTATTCTTGCTTAAGGGTAAAGGTGAGTTGGGGTGCTGCATAAAACCAGAGATTGAAATGAGCACAGATAAAGTTCCTTAAGCCAAATATGGAATAGACAAGAGCTACTCCTTGCTCAACGAAATGGACTCAACACCCCATATTAAACGCCTAAGAATGTACCTGACTAGTAAGTATCTTAAAACCTATGGATTGCTATGTCTCCGAAAGAGAATCAAGCATGTGTACAGGGGCATAAACGCAGCAGTGATAGGATTGGAGAGGTTCGGTGAGCAAATGAAGACCCTTTGAAGTCATATTGCATGGTACCCATTCCACGGGTTTCAACTACCCAGGTTTAAGGTATTCTTCCTTCAGCTAAAACATGCATGTGGAACCTAGAGTATGATCAACCATGTGATCGGGAGACGTGTTCAAATATGTCTCAGTTTTCGTACCCTGGTACTCGGGTGCAACATTCCAGACACTTTACTAACACTCTCCCGACTTGGAGAGTCAGTCCCTTTAACCTCCTGTTTGGCCCAGTTTGCAATTTCTGCGGAAGATGAACAGGAATAGCGAGAACCAATGAGAGGCTAGCTGGAGGTGTCTGGATGGGCAAATTTAACTCTCATTTCCCACCAGGAAGAGGAATTAACCAAAGGCTCAGCGTGCCGTGCCGGAACCAGATTAGGGCCTGAAGCCATCCTGCGGTGTTGCGGCCAGGTCACAAGAAAGCAAGTTGAAGAAAGGAGCTCAGGGGCACTGTAATTCACAAACATGCAGAGTTATAAATGACAGCTATCGTCCAAAAATAGACTGAAGTAAGGCTTCCAAGAGGACTTGAAAGCGGGGCAGAATTGCAGGAAACTGATTTCAGGAGGTAGACTGGAATTGCATTGCAAGCATAGGAAAAGAGGCAGAACGTCCACAATGATGCACTTGGCCAAAAAGGGCGTATGCGTTTTTTCCTGAATATATTCAGGAAAAAACGCATACGCCCTTTTTGGCCAACCAAGCAAGCTTGCAAAGGAAATCTGCACTACAATGAAGTCTCACGTCCCCCCGGTCAAAAGGGCCATCTGAAAAAAGTGTAAAATCCAGAAAGGCAGGACAGGCCATGGAGAACTGGGAGCCTTGTTATGCTGATGGGCGGGATGTAAATTGCCAACAACCACTCGGGAGAAGTGTATGGTGTTTCCTGAAACATCTAAAAAACAAAGCAACAGAACCTAGGGCACTTCCACTTATGGTCCTATAGCTTAGGGAAATTAAAATCAAAAAGACACAGCCACCCCAAAGTTTGGAACGGCTCTGTTTACAAGAACCTCGTTTACAGTACAAGTTCAACATCGCAGAAAGTGAAAAATGGATAAAGAAGTTGTGGTATTTACTTACAAAGCAATATCACTCAGCAATGAAATCTGTGTCATCAGGCCCTTAGCAGCACAATGAGTGGATTCAGGTAGGATGATTCTAACTGAAATAAGTCACACAGAAAAAGAAACATCATAAGATATCAGTAATACACGGAATGTAAACTTGGCTACACAGGAACTGAATTACAGAACAGAACAGGGTCTCAAATTTAGAAAACCAACTTATGCTTGCTTAAGGGTAAAGGTGAGTTGGGGTGCTACATAAAACCAGAGATTGAAATGAGCACAGATAAAGTTCCTTAAGTCAAATATGGAATAGACAAGAGCTACTCCTTGCTCAACCAAATGGACTCAACACCGCATATTAAACGCCTAAGAATGTACCTGACTAGTAAGTATCTTAAAACCTATGGATTGCTATGTCTCCGAAAGAGAATCAAGCATGTGTACAGGGGCATAAACGCAGCAGTGATAGGATTGGAGAGGTTCGGTGAGCAAATGAAGACCCTTTGAAGTCACATTGCATGGTACCCATTCCACGGGTTTCAACTACCCAGGTTTTAGGTATTCTTCCTTCAGCTAAAACATGCATGTGGAACCCAGAGTATGATCAACCTTGTGATCGGGAGACGTGTTCAAATATGTCTCAGTTTTCCTCCCCTGGTACTCGGGTGCAACATTCCAGACGCTTTACTAACACTCTCCCCACTTGGAGAGTCAGCGCCTTTAACCTCCTGTTTGGCCCAGTTTGCAATTTCTGCGGAAGATGAACAGGAATAGCGAGAACCAATGAGAGCCTAGCTGGAGGTGTCTGGACGGGCAAATTTAACTCATTTCCCACCAGGAAGAGGAAATAACCAAAGGCTCAGCGTGCCGTACCGGAACCAGATTAGGGCCTGAAGCCATCCTGCGGTGTTGCGGCCAGCTCACAAGAAAGCGAGTTGAAGAAAGGAGCTCAGGGGCACTGTAATTCACAAACCTGCAGACTTATAAATGACAGCTATCGTCCAAAAATAGACTGAAGTAAGGCTGCCAAGAGGACTTGAAAGCGGGGCAGAATTGCAGGAAACCGATTTCAGGAGGTAGACTGGAATTGCATTGAAAGCATAGGAAAAGAGGCAGAACGTCCACAATGATGCACTTGGCCAAAAAGGGCGTATGCGTTTTTTCCTGAATATATTCAGGAAAAAACGCATACGCCCTTTTTGGCCAACCAAGCAAGCTTGCAAAGGAAATCTGCACTACAATGAAGTCTCACTTCCCCCCGGTCAAAAGGGCCATCTGAAAAAAGTGTAAAATCCAGAAAGGCAGGACAGGCCATGGAGAACTGGGAGCCTTGTTATGCTGATGGGCGGGATGTAAATTGCCAACAACCACTCGGGAGAAGTGTATGGTGTTTCCTGAAACATCTAAAAAACAAAGCAACAGAACCTAGGGCACTTCCACTTATGGTCCTATAGCTTAGGGAAATTAAAATCAAAAAGACACAGCCACCCCAAAGTTTGGAACGGCTCTGTTTACAAGAACCTCGTTTACAGTACAAGTTCAACATCGCAGAAAGTGAAAAAGGGATAAAGAAGTTGTGGTATTTACTTACAAAGCAATATCACTCAGCAATGAAATCTGTGTCATCAGGCCCTTAGCAGCACAATGAGTGGATTCAGGTAGGATGATTCTAACTGAAATAAGTCACGCAGAAAAAGAAACATCATAAGATATCAGTAATACATGGAATGTAAACTTGGCTACACAGGAACTGAATTACAGAACAGAACAGGGTCTCAAATTTAGAAAACCAACTTATGCTTGCTTAAGGGTAAAGGTGAGTTGGGGTGCTGCATAAAACCAGAGATTGAAATGAGCACAGATAAAGTTCCTTAAGTCAAATATGGAATAGACAAGAGCTACTCCTTGCTCAACGAAATGGACTCAACACCGCATATTAAACGCCTATGAATGTACCTGACTAGTAAGTATCTTAAAACCTATGGATCGCTATGTCTCCGAAAGAGAATCAAGCGCATGTACCGGGGCATAAACACAGCAGTGATAGGATTGGAGAGGTTCGGTGAGCAAATGAACACCCTTTGAAGTCATATTGCATGGTACCCATTCCACGGGTCTCAACTCTCCAGGTTTAAGGTATTCTTCCTTCAGCTAAAACATGCATGTGGAACCCAGAGTATGATCAACTGTGTGATCGGGAGACATGTTCAAATATGTCTCACTTTTGGTCCCCTGGTACTCGGGTGCAACATTCCAGACGCTTAACGAACACTCTCCCAACTTGGAGAGTCAGTGCCTTTAACCTCGTGTTTGGCCCAGTTTGCAATTTCTGCGGAAGATGAACAGGAATAGGGAGAACCAATGAGAGACTAGCTGGAGGTGTCTGGACGGGGAAATTTAACTCTCATTTCCCACCAGGAAGAGGAAATAACCAAAGGCTCAGTGTGCCGTGCCGGAACCAGATTAGGGCCTGAAGCCATCCTGCGGTGTTGCGGCCAGGTCACAGGAAAGCGAGTTGAAGAAAGGAGCTCAGCGGCACTGTAATTCACAAACCTGTAGAGTTATAAATGACAGCTATCGTCCAAAAATAGACTGAAGTAAGGCTGCCAAGAGGACTTGAAAGCGGGGCAGAATTGCAGGAAACCGATTTCAGGAGGTAGACTGGAATTGCATTGAAAGCATAGGAAAAGAGGCAGTACGTCCACAGTGATGCACTTGGCCAAAAAGGGCGTATGCGTTTTTTCCTGAATATATTCAGGAAAAAACGCATACGCCCTTTTTGGCCAACCAAGCAAGCTTGCAAAGGAAATCTGCACTACAATGAAGTCTCACTTCCCCCCGGTCAAAAGGGCCATCTGAAAAAAGTGTAAAATCCAGAAAGGCAGGACAGGCCATGGAGAACTGGGAGCCTTGTTATGCTGATGGGCGGGATGTAAATTGCCAACAGACACTCGGGAGAAGTGTATGGTGTTTCCTGAAACATCTAAAAAACAAAGCAACAGAGCCTAGGGCACTTCCACTTATGGTCCTATAGCTTAGGGAATTTAAAATCAAAAAGACACAGCCACCCCAAAGTTTGGAACGGCTCTGTTTACAAGAACCTCGTTTTCAGTACAAGTTCAACATCTCAGAAAGTGAAAAATGGATAAAGAACTTGCGGTATTTACTTACAAAGCAATATCACTCAGCAATGAAATCTATGTCACCAGGCCCTTAGCAGCACAATGAGTGGATTCAGGTATGATGATTCTAACTGAAATAAGTCACACAGAAAAAGAAACATCATAAGATATCACTAATACACGGAATGGAAACTTGGCTACACAGGAACTGAATTACAGAACAGAACAGGGACTCAAATTTAGAAAACCAACTTATGCTTGCTTAAGGGTAAAGGTGAGTAGGGGTGCTGCATAAAACCAGAGATTGAAATGAGCACAGATAAAGTTCCTTAAGCCAAATACGGAATAGACAAGAGCTACTCCTTGCTCAACGAAATGGACTCAACACCCCATATTAAACGCCTAAGAATGTACCTGACTAGTAAGTATCTTAAAACCTATGGATTGCTATGTCTCCGAAAGAGAATCAAGCATGTGTACAGGGGCATAAACGCAGCAGTGATAGGATTGGAGAGGTTCGGTGAGCAAATGAAGACCCTTTGAAGTCATATTGCATGGTACCCATTACACGGGTCTTAACTCTCCAGGTTTAAGGTATTCTTCCTTCAGCTAAAACATGCATGTGGAACCCAAGTATGATCAACCATGTGAACGGGAGACGTGTTCAAATATGTCTCAGTTTTCCTCCCCTGGTACTCGGGTGCAACATTCCAGACGCTTTACTAACACTCTCCCCACTTGGAGAGTCAGCGCCTTTAACCTCCTGTTTGGCCCAGTTTGCAATTTCTGCGGAAGATGAACAGGAATAGCGAGAACCAATGAGAGACTAGCTGGAGGTGTCTGGACGGGCAAATTTAACTCTCATTTCCCACCAGGAAGAGGAAATAACCATAGGCTCAGCGTGCCGTGCCGGAACCAGATTAGGGCCTGAAGCCATCCTGCGGTGTTGCGGCCAGCTCACAAGAAAGCGAGTTGAAGAAAGGAGCTCAGGGACACTGTAATTCACAAACCTGCAGAGTTATAAATGACAGCTATCGTCCAAAAATAGACTGAAGTAAGGCTGCCAAGAGGACTTGAAAGCAGGGCAGAATTGCAGGAAACCGATTTCAGGAGGTAGACTGGAATTGCATTGAAAGCATAGGAAAAGAGGCAGAACGTCCACAATGATGCACTTGGCCAAAAAGGGCGTATGCGTTTTTTCCTGAATATATTCAGGAAAAAACGCATACGCCCTTTTTGGCCAACCAAGCAAGCTTGCAAAGGAAATCTGCACTACAATGAAGTCTCACTTCCCCCCGGTCAAAAGGGCCATCTGAAAAAAGTGTAAAATCCAGAAAGGCAGGACAGGCCATGGAGAACTGGGAGCCTTGTTATGCTGATGAGCGGGATGTAAATTGCCAACAGACACTCGGGAGAAGTGTGTGGTGTTTCCTGAAACATCTAAAAAACAAAGCAACAGAGCCTCGGGCACTTCCACTTATGGTCCTATAGCTTAGGGAAATTAAAATCAAAAAGACACAGCCACCCCAAAGTTTGGGACGCCTCTGTTTACAAGAACCTCGTTTACCGTACAAGTTCAATATCACAGAAAGTGAAAAATGGATAAAGAACTTGTGGTACTTACGTACAATGCAGTATCACTCAGCAATGAAATCTATGTCATCAGGCCCGTAGCAGCATAATGAGTGGATTCAGGTACGATGATTCTAACTGAAATAAGTCACACAGAAAAAGAAACATCATAAGATATCACTAATACACGGAATGTAAACTTGGCTACACAGGAACTGAATTCCAAAACAGAACAGGGTCTCAAATTTAGAAAACCAACTTATGCTTGCTTAAGGGGAAAGGTGAGTTGGGGTGCTGCATAAAACCAGAGATTGAAATGAGCACAGATAAAGTTCCTTAAGCCAAATATGGAATAGACAAGAGCTACTCCTTGCTCAACAAAATGGACTCAACACCGCATATTAAACGCCTATGAATGTACCTGACTAGTAAGTATCTTAAAACCTATGGATCGCTATGTCTCCGAAAGAGAATCAAGCGCATGTACCGGGGCATAAACACAGCAGTGATAGGATTGGAGAGGTTCGGTGAGCAAATGAACACCCTTTGAAGTCATATTGCATGGTACCCATTCCACGGGTCTCAACTCTCCAGGTTTAAGGTATTCTTCCTTCAGCTAAAACATGCATGTGGAACCCAGAGTATGATCAACTGTGTGATCGGGAGACATGTTCAAATATGTCTCACTTTTGGTCCCCTGGTACTCGGGTGCAACATTCCAGACGCTTTACTAACACTCTCCCCACTTGGAGAGTCAGCGCCTTTAACCTCGTGTTTGGCCCAGTTTGCAATTTCTGCGGAAGATGAACAGGAATAGGGAGAACCAATGAGAGACTAGCTGGAGGTGTCTGGACGGGGAAATTTAACTCTCATTTCCCACCAGGAAGAGGAAATAACCAAAGGCTCAGTGTGCCGTGCCGGAACCAGATTAGGGCCTGAAGACATCCTGCGGTGTTGCGGCCAGGTCACAAGAAAGCGAGTTGAAGAAAGGAGCTCAGCGGCACTGTAATTCACAAACCTGTAGAGTTATAAATGACAGCTATCGTCCAAAAATACACTGAAGTAAGGCTGCCAAGAGGACCTGAAAGCGGGGCAGAATTGCAGGAAACCGATTTCAGGAGGTAGACTGGAATTGCATTGAAAGCATAGGAAAAGAGGCAGAACGTCCACAGTGATGCACTTGGCCAAAAAGGGCGTATGCGTTTTTTCCTGAATATATTCAGGAAAAAACGCATACGCCCTTTTTGGCCAACCAAGCAAGCTTGCAAAGGAAATCTGCACTACAATGAAGTCTCACTTCCCCCCGGTCAAAAGGGCCATCTGAAAAAAGTGTAAAATCCAGAAAGGCAGGACAGGCCATTGAGAATTGGGAGCCTTGTTATGCTGATGGGCGGGATGTAAATTGCCAACAGACACTTGGGAGAAGTGTATGGTGTTTCCTGAAACATCTAAAAAACAAAGCAACAGAGCCTAGGGCACTTCCACTTATGGTCCTATAGCTTAGGGAAATTAAAATCAAAAAGACAAAGCCACCCCAAAGTTTGGGACGCCTCCATTTACAAGAACCTCGTTTACCGTACAAGTTCAATATCACAGAAAGTGAAAAATGGATAAAGAACTTGAGGTAGTTACGTACAATGCAGTATCACTCAGCAATGAAATCTATGTCATCAGGCCCTTAGCAGCATAATGAGTGGATTCAGGTACGATGATTCTAACTGAAATAAGTCACACAGAAAAAGAAACATCATAAGATATCACTAATACATGGAATGTAAACTTGGCTACACAGGAACTGCATTCCAAAACAGAACAGGGTCTCAAATTTAGAAAACCAACTTATGCTTGCTTAAGGGGAAAGGTGAGTTGGCGTGCTGCATAAAACCAGAGATTGAAATGAGCACAGATAAAGTTCCTTAAGCCAAATATGGAATAGACAAGAGCTACTCCTTGCTCAACGAAATGGACTCAACACCCCATATTAAACGCCTAAGAATGTACCTGACTAGTAAGTATCTTAAAACCTATGGATTGCTATGTCTCCAAAAGAGAATCAAGCGTGTGTACAGGGGCATAAACGCAGCAGTGATAGGATTGGAGAGGTTCGGTGAGCAAATGAAGACCCTTTGAAGTCATATTGCATGGTACCCATTACACGGGTCTCAACTCTCCAGGTTTTAGGTATTCTTCCTTCAGCTAAAACATGCATGTGGAACCCAGAGTATGATCAACCATGTGAACGGGAGACGTGTTCAAATATGTCTCAGTTTTCCTCCCCTGGTACTCGGGTGCAACATTCCAGACGCTTTACTAACACTCTCCCGACTTGGAGAGTCAGTGCCTTTAACCTCCTGTTTGGCCCAGTTTGCAATTTCTGCGGAAGATGAACAGGAATAGCGAGAACCAATGAGAGGCTAGCTGGAGGTGTCTGAACGGGCAAATTTAACTCTCATTTCCCACCAGGAAGAGGAATTAACCAAAGGCTCAGCGTGCCGGGCCGGAACCAGATTAGGGCCTGAAGCCATCCTGCGGTGTTGCGGCCAGGTCACAAGAAAGCAAGTTGAAGAAAGGAGCTCAGGGGCACTGTAATTCACAAACCTGCAGAGTTATAAATGACAGCTATCGTCCAAAAATAGACTGAAGTAAGGCTGCCAAGAGGACTTGAAAGCGGGGCAGAATTGCAGGAAACCGATTTCAGGAGGTAGACTGGAATTGCATTGAAAGCATAGGAAAAGAGGCAGAACGTCCACAATGATGCACTTGGCCAAAAAGGGCGTATGCGTTTTTTCCTGAATATATTCAGGAAAAAACGCATACGCCCTTTTTGGCCAACCAAGCAAGCTTGCAAAGGAAATCTGCACTACAATGAAGTCTCACTTCCCCCCGGTCAAAAGGGCCATCTGAAAAAAGTGTAAAATCCAGAAAGGCAGGACAGGCCATGGAGAACTGGGAGCCTTGTTATGCTGATGGGCGGGATGTAAATTGCCAACAACCACTCGGGAGAAGTGTATGGTGTTTCCTGAAACATCTAAAAAACAAAGCAACAGAACCTAGGGCACTTCCACTTATGGTCCTATAGCTTAGGGAAATTAAAATCAAAAAGACACAGCCACCCCAAAGTTTGGAACGGCTCTGTTTACAAGAACCTCGTTTACAGTACAAGTTCAACATCGCAGAAAGTGAAAAATGGATAAAGAAGTTGTGGTATTTACTTACAAAGCAATATCACTCAGCAATGAAATCTGTGTCATCAGGCCCTTAGCAGCACAATGAGTGGATTCAGGTATGATGATTCTAACTGAAATAAGTCACACAGAAAAAGAAACATCAGTAATACAAGGAATGTAAACTTGGCTACACAGGAACTGAATTACAGAACAGAACAGGGTCTCAAATTTAGAAAACCAACTTATTCTTGCTTAAGGGTAAAGGTGAGTTGGGGTGCTGCATAAAACCAGAGATTGAAATGAGCACAGATAAAGTTCCTTAAGTCAAATATGGAATAGACAAGAGCTACTCCTTGCTCAACGAAATGGACTCAACACCGCATATTAAACGCCTAAGAATGTACCTGACTAGTAAGTATCTTAAAACCTATGGATTGCTATGTCTCCGAAAGAGAATCAAGCATGTGTACAGGGGCATAAACGCAGCAGTGATAGGATTGGAGAGGTTCGGTGAGCAAATGAAGACCCTTTGAAGTCACATTGCATGGTACCCATTCCACGGGTTTCAACTACACAGGTTTTAGGTATTCTTCCTTCAGCTAAAACATGCATGTGGAACCCAGAGTATGATCAACCTTGTGATCGGGAGACGTGTTCAAATATGTCTCAGTTTTCCTCCCCTGGTACTCGGGTGCAACATTCCAGACGCTTTACTAACACTCTCCCGACTTGGAGAGTCAGCGCCTTTAACCTCCTGTTTGGCCCAGTTTGCAATTTCTGCGGAAGATGAACAGGAATAGCGAGAACCAATGAGAGCCTAGCTGGAGGTGTCTGGACGGGCAAATTTAACTCATTTCCCACCAGGAAGAGGAAATAACCAAAGGCTCAGCGTGCCGTACCGGAACCAGATTAGGGCCTGAAGCCATCCTGCGGTGTTGCGGCCAGGTCACAAGAAAGCGAGTTGAAGAAAGGAGCTCAGGGGCACTGTAATTCACAAACCTGCAGAGTTATAAATGACAGCTATCGTCCAAAAATAGACTGAAGTAAGGCTGCCAAGAGGACTTGAAAGCGGGGCAGAATTGCAGGAAACCGATTTCAGGAGGTAGACTGGAATTGCATTGAAAGCATAGGAAAAGAGGCAGAACGTCCACAATGATGCACTTGGCCAAAAAGGGCGTATGCGTTTTTTCCTGAATATATTCAGGAAAAAACGCATACGCCCTTTTTGGCCAACCAAGCAAGCTTGCAAAGGAAATCTGCACTACAATGAAGTCTCACTTCCCCCCGGTCAAAAGGGCCATCTGAAAAAAGTGTAAAATCCAGAAAGGCAGGACAGGCCATGGAGAACTGGGAGCCTTGTTATGCTGAAGGGCGGGATGTAAATTGCCAACAACCACTCGGGAGAAGTGTATGGTGTTTCCTGAAACATCTAAAAAACAAAGCAACAGAGCCTAGGGCACTTCCACTTATGGTCCTATAGCTTAGGGAATTTAAAATCAAAAAGACACAGCCACCCCAAAGTTTCGAACGGCTCTGTTTACAAGAACCTCGTTTACAGTACAAGTTCAACATCGCAGAAAGTGAAAAATGGATAAAGAACTTGTGGTACTTACGTACAATGCAGTATCACTCAGCAATGAAATCTATGTCATCAGGCCCGTAGCAGCATAATGAGTGGATTCAGGTACGATGATTCTAACTGAAATAAGTCACACAGAAAAAGAAACATCATAAGATATCAGTAATACACGGAATGGAAACTTGGCTACACAGGAACTGAATTACAGAACAGAACAGGGTCTCAAATTTAGAAAACCAACTTATGCTTGCTTAAGGGGAAAGGTGAGTTGGGGTGCTGCATAAAACCAGAGATTGAAATGAGCACAGATAAAGTTCCTTAAGCCAAATATGGAATAGACAAGAGCTACTCCTTGCTCAACGAAATGGACTCAACACCGCATATTAAATGCCTAAGAATGTACCTGACTAGTAAGTATCTTAAAACCTATGGATTGCTATGTCTCCGAAAGAGAATCAAGCATGTGTACAGGGGCATAAACGCAGCAGTGATAGGATTGGAGAGGTTCGGTGAGCAAATGAAGACCCTTTGAAGTCATATTGCATGGTACCCATTCCACGGGTTTCAAGTACCCAGGTTTAAGGTATTCTTCCTTCAGCTAAAACATGCATGTGGAACCTAGAGTATGATCAACCATGTCATCGGGAGACGTGTTCAAATATGTCTCAGTTTTCGTACCCTGGTACTCGGGTGCAACATTCCAGACGCTTTACTAACACTCTCCCCACTTGGAGAGTCAGTCCCTTTAACCTCCTGTTTGACCCAGTTTGCAATTTCTGTGGAAGATGAACAGGAATAGCGAGAACCAATGAGAGACTAGCTGGAGGTGTCTGGATGGGCAAATTTAACTCTCATTTCCCACCAGGAAGAGGAATTAACCAAAGGCTCAGCGTGCCGTGCCAGAACCAGATTAGGGCCTGAAGACATCCTGCGGTGTTGCGGCCAGGTCACAAGAAAGCGAGTTGAAGAAAGGAGCTCAGGGGCACTGTAATTCACAAACCTGCAGAGTTATAAATGACAGCTATCGTCCAAAAATAGACTGAAGTAAGGCTGCCAAGAGGACTTGAAAGCGGGGCAGAATTGCAGGAAACCGATTTCAGGAGGTAGACTGGAATTGCATTGCAAGCATAGGAAAAGAGGCAGAACGTCCACAATGATGCACTTGGCCAAAAAGGGCGTATGCGTTTTTTCCTGAATATATTCAGGAAAAAACGCATATGCCCTTTTTGGCCAACCAAGCAAGCTTGCAAAGGAAATCTGCACTACAATGAAGTCTCACTTCCCCCCGGTCAAAAGGGCCATCTGAAAAAAGTGTAAAATCCAGAAAGGCAGGACAGGCCATGGAGAACTGGGAGCCTTGTTATGCTGATGGGCGGGATGTAAATTGCCAACAACCACTAGGGAGAAGTGTATGGTGTTTCCTGAAACATCTAAAAAACAAAGCAACAGAGCCTAGGGCACTTCCACTTATGGTCCTATAGCTTAGGGAATTTAAAATCAAAAAGACACAGCCACCCCAAAGTTTGGAACGGCTCTGTTTACAAGAACCTCGTTTACAGTACAAGTTCAACATCGCAGAAAGTGAAAAATGGATAAAGAAGTTGTGGTATTTACTTACAAAGCAATATCACTCAGCAATGAAATCTGTGTCATCAGGCCCTTAGCAGCACAATGAGTGGATTCAGGTATGATGATTCTAACTGAAATAAGTCACACAGAAAAAGAAACATCATAAGATATCAGTAATACACGGAATGTAAACTTGGCTACACAGGAACTGAATTACAGAACAGAACAGGGTCTCAAATTTAGAAAACCAACTTATGCTTGCTTAAGGGTAAAGGTGAGTTGGGGTGCTGCATAAAACCAGAGATTGAAATGAGCACAGATAAAGTTCCTTAAGCCAAATATGGAATAGACAAGAGCTACTCCTTGCTCAACGAAATGGACTCAACACCGCATATTAAACGCCTAAGAATGTACCTGACTAGTAAGTATCTTAAAACCTATGGATTGCTATGTCTCTGAAAGAGAATCAAGCATGTGTACAGGGGCATAAACGCAGCAGTGATAGGATTGGAGAGGTTCGGTGAGCAAATGAAGACCCTTTGAAGTCATATTGCATGGTACCCATTCCACGGGTTTCAACTACCCAGGTTTTAGGTATTCTTCCTTCAGCTAAAACATGCATGTGGAACCCAAGTATGATCAACCATGTGAATGGGAGACGTGTTCAAATATGTCTCAGTTTTCCTCCCCTGGTACTCGGGTGCAACATTCCAGACGCTTTACTAACACTCTCCCCACTTGGAAAGTCAGCGCCTTTAACCTCCTGTTTGGCCCAGTTTGCAATTTCTGCGGAAGATGAACAGGAATAGCGAGAACCAATGAGAGGCTAGCTGGAGGTGTCTGGACGGGCAAATTTAACTCTCATTTCCCACCAGGAAGAGGAAATAACCAAAGGCTCAGCGTGCCGTGCCGGAACCAGATTAGGGCCTGAAGCCATCCTGCGGTGTTGCGGCCAGCTCAAAAGAAAGCGAGTTGAAGAAAGGAGCTCAGGGGCACTGTAATTCACAAACCTGCAGAGTTATAAATGACAGCTATCGTCCAAAAATAGACTGAAGTAAGGCTGCCAAGAGGACTTGAAAGCGGGGCAGAATTGCAGGAAAACGATTTCAGGAGGTAGACTGGAATTGCATTGAAAGCATAGGTAAAGAGGCAGAACGTCCACAATGATGCACTTGGCCAAAAAGGGCGTATGCGTTTTTTCCTGAATATATTCAGGAAAAAACGCATATGCCCTTTTTGGCCAACCAAGCAAGCTTGCAAAGGAAATCTGCACTACAATGAAGTCTCACTTCCCCCCGGTCAAAAGGGCCATCTGAAAAAAGTGTAAAATCCAGAAGGGCAGGACACGCCATGGAGAACTGGGAGCCTTGTTATGCTGAAGGGCGGGATGTAAATTGCCAACAAACACTTGGGAGAAGTGTATGGTGTTTCCTGAAACATCTAAAAAACAAAGCAACAGAGCCTAGGGCACTTCCACTTATGGTCCTATAGCTTAGGGAATTTAAAATCAAAAAGACACAGCCACCCCAGAGTTTCGAACGGCTCTGTTTACAAGAACCTCGTTTACAGTACAAGTTCAACATCGCAGAAAGTGAAAAATGGATAAAGAAGTTGTGGTATTTACTTACAAAGCAATATCACTCAGCAATGAAATCTGTGTCATCAGGCCCTTAGCAGCACAATGAGTGGATTCAGGTATGATGATTCTAACTGAAATAAGTCACACAGAAAAAGAAACATCATAAGATATCAGTAATACACGGAATGTAAACTTGGCTACACAGGAACTGAATTACAGAACAGAACAGGGTCTCAAATTTAGAAAACCAACTTATGCTTGCTTAAGGGTAAAGGTGAGTTGGGGTGCTGCATAAAACCAGAGATTGAAATGAGCACAGATAAAGTTCCTTAAGCCAAATATGGAATAGACAAGAGCTACTCCTTGCTCAACGAAATGGACTCAACACCGCATATTAAACGCCTAAGAATGTACCTGACTTGTAAGTATCTTAAAACCTATGGATTGCTATGTCTCCAAAAGAGAATCAAGCATGTGTACAGGGGCATAAACGCAGCAGTGATAGGATTGGAGAGGTTTGGTGAGCAAATGAAGACCCTTTGAAGTCATATTGCATGGTACCCATTCCACGGGTTTCAACTACCCAGGTTTTAGGTATTCTTCCTTCAGCTAAAACATGCATGTGGAACCCAAGTATGATCAACCATGTGAATGGGAGACGTGTTCAAATATGTCTCAGTTTTCCTCCCCTGGTACTCGGGTGCAACATTCCAGACGCTTTACTAACACTCTCCCGACTTGGAGAGTCAGTGCCTTTAACCTCCTGTTTGGCCCAGTTTGCAATTTCTGCGGAAGATGAACAGGAATAGCGAGAACCAATGAGAGGCTAGCTGGAGGTGTCTGAACGGGCAAATTTAACTCTCATTTCCCACCAGGAAGAGGAATTAACCAAAGGCTCAGCGTGCCGGGCCGGAACCAGATTAGGGCCTGAAGCCATCCTGCGGTGTTGCGGCCAGGTCACAAGAAAGCAAGTTGAAGAAAGGAGCTCAGGGGCACTGTAATTCACAAACCTGCAGAGTTATAAATGACAGCTATCGTCCAAAAATAGACTGAAGTAAGGCTGCCAAGAGGACTTGAAAGCGGGGCAGAATTGCAGGAAACCGATTTCAGGAGGTAGACTGGAATTGCATTGAAAGCATAGGAAAAGAGGCAGAACGTCCACAATGATGCACTTGGCCAAAAAGGGCGTATGCGTTTTTTCCTGAATATATTCAGGAAAAAACGCATACGCCCTTTTTGGCCAACCAAGCAAGCTTGCAAAGGAAATCTGCACTACAATGAAGTCTCACTTCCCCCCGGTCAAAAGGGCCATCTGAAAAAAGTGTAAAATCCAGAAAGGCAGGACAGGCCATGGAGAACTGGGAGCCTTGTTATGCTGATGGGCGGGATGTAAATTGCCAACAACCACTCGGGAGAAGTGTATGGTGTTTCCTGAAACATCTAAAAAACAAAGCAACAGAACCTAGGGCACTTCCACTTATGGTCCTATAGCTTAGGGAAATTAAAATCAAAAAGACACAGCCACCCCAAAGTTTGGAACGGCTCTGTTTACAAGAACCTCGTTTACAGTACAAGTTCAACATCGCAGAAAGTGAAAAATGGATAAAGAAGTTGTGGTATTTACTTACAAAGCAATATCACTCAGCAATGAAATCTGTGTCATCAGGCCCTTAGCAGCACAATGAGTGGATTCAGGTATGATGATTCTAACTGAAATAAGTCACACAGAAAAAGAAACATCAGTAATACAAGGAATGTAAACTTGGCTACACAGGAACTGAATTACAGAACAGAACAGGGTCTCAAATTTAGAAAACCAACTTATTCTTGCTTAAGGGTAAAGGTGAGTTGGGGTGCTGCATAAAACCAGAGATTGAAATGAGCACAGATAAAGTTCCTTAAGCCAAATATGGAATAGACAAGAGCTACTCCTTGCTCA
Organism: Delphinus delphis; assembly: GCF_949987515.2. Lineage (NCBI taxonomy): Eukaryota > Metazoa > Chordata > Mammalia > Artiodactyla > Delphinidae > Delphinus > Delphinus delphis. The sequence goes on from NW_027192722.1 coordinate 799,577, forward strand.
ACGAAATGGACTCAACACCGCATATTAAATGCCTAAGAATGTACCTGAGTAGTAAGTATCTTAAAACCTATGGATTGCTATGTCTCCGAAAGAGAATCAAGCATGTGTACAGGGGCATAAACGCAGCAGTGATAGGATTGGAGAGGTTCGGTGAGCAAATGAAGACCCTTTGAAGTCATATTGCATGGTACCCATTCCACGGGTTTCAACTACCCAGGTTTAAGGTATTCTTCCTTCAGCTAAAACATGCATGTGGGACCTAGAGTATGATCAACCATGTGATCGGGAGACGTGTTCAAATATGTCTCAGTTTTCCTCCCCTGGTACTCGGGTGCAACATTCCAGACGCTTTACTAACACTCTCCCGACTTGGAGAGTCAGTGCCTTTAACCTCCTGTTTGGCCCAGTTTGCAATTTCTGTGGAAGATGAACAGGAATAGCGAGAACCAATGAGAGACTAGCTGGAGGTGTCTGGATGGGCAAATTTAACTCTCATTTCCCACCAGGAAGAGGAATTAACCAAAGGCTCAGCGTGCCGTGCCAGAACCAGATTAGGGCCTGAAGACATCCTGCGGTGTTGCGGCCAGGTCACAAGAAAGCGAGTTGAAGAAAGGAGCTCAGGGGCACTGTAATTCACAAACCTGCAGAGTTATAAATGACAGCTATCGTCCAAAAATAGACTGAAGTAAGGCTGCCAAGAGGACTTGAAAGCGGGGCAGAATTGCAGGAAACTGATTTCAGGAGGTAGACTGGAATTGCATTGCAAGCATAGGAAAAGAGGCAGAACGTCCACAATGATGCACTTGGCCAAAAAGGGCATATGCGTTTTTTCCTGAATATATTCAGGAAAAAACGCATACGCCCTTTTTGGCCAACCAAGCAAGCTTGCAAAGGAAATCTGCACTACAATGAAGTCTCACTTCACCCCGGTCAAAAGGGCCATCTGAAAAAAGTGTAAAATCCAGAAAGGCAGGACAGGCCATGGAGAACTGGGAGCCTTGTTATGCTGATGGGCGGGATGTAAATTGCCAACAACCACTCGGGAGAAGTGTATGGTGTTTCCTGAAACATCTAAAAAACAAAGCAACAGAACCTAGGGCACTTCCACTTATGGTCCTATAGCTTAGGGAAATTAAAATCAAAAAGACACAGCCACCCCAAAGTTTGGAACGGCTCTGTTTACAAGAACCTCGTTTACAGTACAAGTTCAACATCGCAGAAAGTGAAAAATGGATAAAGAAGTTGTGGTATTTACTTACAAAGCAATATCACTCAGCAATGAAATCTGTGTCATCAGGCCCTTAGCAGCACAATGAGTGGATTCAGGTAGGATGATTCTAACTGAAATAAGTCACACAGAAAAAGAAACATCATAAGATATCAGTAATACACGGAATGTAAACTTGGCTACACAGGAACTGAATTACAGAACAGAACAGGTTCTCAAATTTAGAAAACCAACTTATGCTTGCTTAACGGTAAAGGTGAGTTGGGGTGCTACATAAAACCAGAGATTGAAATGAGCACAGATAAAGTTCCTTAAGTCAAATATGGAATAGACAAGAGCTACTCCTTGCTCAACCAAATGGACTCAACACCGCATATTAAACGCCTAAGAATGTACCTGACTAGTAAGTATCTTAAAACCTATGGATTGCTATGTCTCCGAAAGAGAATCAAGCATGTGTACAGGGGCATAAACGCAGCAGTGATAGGATTGGAGAGGTTCGGTGAGCAAATGAAGACCCTTTGAAGTCACATTGCATGGTACCCATTCCACGGGTTTCAACTACACAGGTTTTAGGTATTCTTCCTTCAGCTAAAACATGCATGTGGAACCCAGAGTATGATCAACCTTGTGATCGGGAGACGTGTTCAAATATGTCTCAGTTTTCCTCCCCTGGTACTCGGGTGCAACATTCCAGACGCTTTACTAACACTCTCCCGACTTGGAGAGTCAGCGCCTTTAACCTCCTGTTTGGCCCAGTTTGCAATTTCTGCGGAAGATGAACAGGAATAGCGAGAACCAATGAGAGCCTAGCTGGAGGTGTCTGGACGGGCAAATTTAACTCATTTCCCACCAGGAAGAGGAAATAACCAAAGGCTCAGCGTGCCGTACCGGAACCAGATTAGGGCCTGAAGCCATCCTGCAGTGTTGCGGCCAGGTCACAAGAAAGCGAGTTGAAGAAAGGAGCTCAGGGGCACTGTAATTCACAAACCTGCAGAGTTATAAATGACAGCTATCGTCCAAAAATAGACTGAAGTAAGGCTGCCAAGAGGACTTGAAAGCGGGGCAGAATTGCAGGAAACCGATTTCAGGAGGTAGACTGGAATTGCATTGAAAGCATAGGAAAAGAGGCAGAACGTCCACAATGATGCACTTGGCCAAAAAGGGCGTATGCGTTTTTTCCTGAATATATTCAGGAAAAAACGCATACGCCCTTTTTGGCCAACCAAGCAAGCTTGCAAAGGAAATCTGCACTACAATGAAGTCTCACTTCCCCCCGGTCAAAAGGGCCATCTGAAAAAAGTGTAAAATCCAGAAAGGCAGGACAGGCCATGGAGAACTGGGAGCCTTGTTATGCTGAAGGGCGGGATGTAAATTGCCAACAAACACTCGGGAGAAGTGTATGGTGTTTCCTGAAACATCTAAAAAACAAAGCAACAGAGCCTAGGGCACTTCCACTTATCGTCCTATAGCTTAGGGAATTTAAAATCAAAAAGACACAGCCACCCCAAAGTTTCGAACGGCTCTGTTTACAAGAACCTCGTTTACAGTACAAGTTCAACATCGCAGAAAGTGAAAAATGGATAAAGAACTTGTGGTACTTACGTACAATGCAGTATCACTCAGCAATGAAATCTATGTCATCAGGCCCGTAGCAGCATAATGAGTGGATTCAGGTACGATGATTCTAACTGAAATAAGTCACACAGAAAAAGAAACATCATAAGATATCAGTAATACACGGAATGGAAACTTGGCTACACAGGAACTGAATTACAGAACAGAACAGGGTCTCAAATTTAGAAAACCAACTTATGCTTGCTTAAGGGTAAAGGTGAGTTGGGGTGCTGCATAAAACCAGAGATTGAAATGAGCACAGATAAAGTTCCTTAAGCCAAATATGGAATAGACAAGAGCTACTCCTTGCTCAACGAAATGGACTCAACACCGCATATTAAATGCCTAAGAATGTACCTGACTAGTAAGTATCTTAAAACCTATGGATTGCTATGTCTCCGAAAGAGAATCAAGCATGTGTACAGGGGCATAAACGCAGCAGTGATAGGATTGGAGAGGTTCGGTGAGCAAATGAAGACCCTTTGAAGTCATATTGCATGGTACCCATTCCACGGGTTTCAAGTACCCAGGTTTAAGGTATTCTTCCTTCAGCTAAAACATGCATGTGGAACCTAGAGTATGATCAACCATGTCATCGGGAGACGTGTTCAAATATGTCTCAGTTTTCGTACCCTGGTACTCGGGTGCAACATTCCAGACGCTTTACTAACACTCTCCCCACTTGGAGAGTCAGTCCCTTTAACCTCCTGTTTGACCCAGTTTGCAATTTCTGTGGAAGATGAACAGGAATAGCGAGAACCAATGAGAGACTAGCTGGAGGTGTCTGGATGGGCAAATTTAACTCTCATTTCCCACCAGGAAGAGGAATTAACCAAAGGCTCAGCGTGCCGTGCCAGAACCAGATTAGGGCCTGAAGACATCCTGCGGTGTTGCGGCCAGCTCACAAGAAAGCGAGTTGAAGAAAGGAGCTCAGGGGCACTGTAATTCACAAACCTGCAGACTTATAAATGACAGCTATCGTCCAAAAATAGACTGAAGTAAGGCTGCCAAGAGGACTTGAAAGCGGGGCAGAATTGCAGGAAACCGATTTCAGGAGGTAGACTGGAATTGCATTGCAAGCATAGGAAAAGAGGCAGAACGTCCACAATGATGCACTTGGCCAAAAAGGGCGTATGCGTTTTTTCCTGAATATATTCAGGAAAAAACGCATATGCCCTTTTTGGCCAACCAAGCAAGCTTGCAAAGGAAATCTGCACTACAATGAAGTCTCACTTCCCCCCGGTCAAAAGGGCCATCTGAAAAAAGTGTAAAATCCAGAAAGGCAGGACAGGCCATGGAGAACTGGGAGCCTTGTTATGCTGATGGGCGGGATGTAAATTGCCAACAACCACTAGGGAGAAGTGTATGGTGTTTCCTGAAACATCTAAAAAACAAAGCAACAGAGCCTAGGGCACTTCCACTTATGGTCCTATAGCTTAGGGAATTTAAAATCAAAAAGACACAGCCACCCCAAAGTTTCGAACGGCTCTGTTTACAAGAACCTCGTTTACAGTACAAGTTCAACATCGCAGAAATTGAAAAATGGATAAAGAAGTTGTGGTATTTACTTACAAAGCAATATCACTCAGCAATGAAATCTGTGTCATCAGGCCCTTAGCAGCACAATGAGTGGATTCAGGTATGATGATTCTAACTGAAATAAGTCACACAGAAAAAGAAACATCATAAGATAACAGTAATACACGGAATGTAAACTTGGCTACACAGGAACTGAATTACAGAACAGAACAGGGTCTCAAATTTAGAAAACCAACTTATGCTTGCTTAAGGGTAAAGGTGAGTTGGGGTGCTGCATAAAACCAGAGATTGAAATGAGCACAGATAAAGTTCCTTAAGCCAAATATGGAATAGACAAGAGCTACTCCTTGCTCAACGAAATGGACTCAACACCGCATATTAAACGCCTAAGAATGTACCTGACTAGTAAGTATCTTAAAACCTATGGATTGCTATGTCTCTGAAAGAGAATCAAGCATGTGTACAGGGGCATAAACGCAGCAGTGATAGGATTGGAGAGGTTCGGTGAGCAAATGAAGACCCTTTGAAGTCATATTGCATGGTACCCATTCCACGGGTTTCAACTACCCAGGTTTTAGGTATTCTTCCTTCAGCTAAAACATGCATGTGGAACCCAAGTATGATCAACCATGTGAATGGGAGACGTGTTCAAATATGTCTCAGTTTTCCTCCCCTGGTACTCGGGTGCAACATTCCAGACGCTTTACTAACACTCTCCCCACTTGGAAAGTCAGCGCCTTTAACCTCCTGTTTGGCCCAGTTTGCAATTTCTGCGGAAGATGAACAGGAATAACGAGAACCAATGAGAGGCTAGCTGGAGGTGTCTGGACGGGCAAATTTAACTCTCATTTCCCACCAGGAAGAGGAAATAACCAAAGGCTCAGCGTGCCGTGCCGGAACCAGATTAGGGCCTGAAGCCATCCTGCGGTGTTGCGGCCAGCTCAAAAGAAAGCGAGTTGAAGAAAGGAGCTCAGGGGCACTGTAATTCACAAACCTGCAGAGTTATAAATGACAGCTATCGTCCAAAAATAGACTGAAGTAAGGCTGCCAAGAGGACTTGAAAGCGGGGCAGAATTGCAGGAAAACGATTTCAGGAGGTAGACTGGAATTGCATTGAAAGCATAGGTAAAGAGGCAGAACGTCCACAATGATGCACTTGGCCAAAAAGGGCGTATGCGTTTTTTCCTGAATATATTCAGGAAAAAACGCATATGCCCTTTTTGGCCAACCAAGCAAGCTTGCAAAGGAAATCTGCACTACAATGAAGTCTCACTTCCCCCCGGTCAAAAGGGCCATCTGAAAAAAGTGTAAAATCCAGAAGGGCAGGACACGCCATGGAGAACTGGGAGCCTTGTTATGCTGAAGGGCGGGATGTAAATTGCCAACAAACACTTGGGAGAAGTGTATGGTGTTTCCTGAAACATCTAAAAAACAAAGCAACAGAGCCTAGGGCACTTCCACTTATGGTCCTATAGCTTAGGGAATTTAAAATCAAAAAGACACAGCCACCCCAGAGTTTCGAACGGCTCTGTTTACAAGAACCTCGTTTACAGTACAAGTTCAACATCGCAGAAAGTGAAAAATGGATAAAGAAGTTGTGGTATTTACTTACAAAGCAATATCACTCAGCAATGAAATCTGTGTCATCAGGCCCTTAGCAGCACAATGAGTGGATTCAGGTATGATGATTCTAACTGAAATAAGTCACACAGAAAAAGAAACATCATAAGATATCAGTAATACACGGAATGTAAACTTGGCTACACAGGAACTGAATTACAGAACAGAACAGGGTCTCAAATTTAGAAAACCAACTTATGCTTGCTTAAGGGTAAAGGTGAGTTGGGGTGCTGCATAAAACCAGAGATTGAAATGAGCACAGATAAAGTTCCTTAAGCCAAATATGGAATAGACAAGAGCTACTCCTTGCTCAACGAAATGGACTCAACACCGCATATTAAACGCCTAAGAATGTACCTGACTTGTAAGTATCTTAAAACCTATGGATTGCTATGTCTCCAAAAGAGAATCAAGCATGTGTACAGGGGCATAAACGCAGCAGTGATAGGATTGGAGAGGTTTGGTGAGCAAATGAAGACCCTTTGAAGTCATATTGCATGGTACCCATTCCACGGGTTTCAACTACCCAGGTTTTAGGTATTCTTCCTTCAGCTAAAACATGCATGTGGAACCCAAGTATGATCAACCATGTGAATGGGAGACGTGTTCAAATATGTCTCAGTTTTCCTCCCCTGGTACTCGGGTGCAACATTCCAGACGCTTTACTAACACTCTCCCCACTTGGAAAGTCAGCGCCTTTAACCTCCTGTTTGGCCCAGTTTGCAATTTCTGCGGAAGATGAACAGGAATAGCGAGAACCAATGAGAGACTAGCTGGAGGTGTCTGGACGGGCAAATTTAACTCTCATTTCCCACCAGGAAGAGGAAATAACCAAAGGCTCAGCATGCCGTGCCGGAACCAGATTAGGGCCTGAAGACATCCTGCGGTGTTGCGGCCAGGTCACAAGAAAGCGAGTTGAAGAAAGGAGCTCAGGGGCACTGTAATTCACAAACCTGCAGAGTTATAAATCACAGCTATCGTCCAAAAATAGACTGAAGTAAGGCTGCCAAGAGGACTTGAAAGCGGGGCAGAATTGCAGGAAACCGATTTCAGGAGGTAGACTGGAATTGCATTGAAAGCATAGGAAAAGAGGCAGAACGTCCACAATGATGCACTTGGCCAAAAAGGGCGTATGCGTTTTTTCCTGAATATATTCAGGAAAAAACGCATACGCCCTTTTTGGCCAACCAAGCAAGCTTGCAAAGGAAATCTGCACTACAATGAAGTCTCACTTCCCCCCGGTCAAAAGGGCCATCTGAAAAAAGTGTAAAATCCAGAAAGGCAGGACAGGCCATGGAGAACTGGGAGCCTTGTTATGCTGATGGGCGGGATGTAAATTGCCAACAACCACTCGGGAGAAGTGTATGGTGTTTCCTGAAACATCTAAAAAACAAAGCAACAGAACCTAGGGCACTTCCACTTATGGTCCTATAGCTTAGGGAAATTAAAATCAAAAAGACACAGCCACCCCAAAGTTTGGAATGGCTTTGTTTACAAAAACCTCGTTTACAGTACAAGTTCAACATCGCAGAAAGTGAAAAATGGATAAAGAACTTGTGGTACTTACGTACAATGCAGTATCACTCAGCAATGAAATCTGTGTCATCAGGCCCTTAGCAGCACAATGAGTGGATTCAGGTATGATGATTCTAACTGAAATAAGTCACACAGAAAAAGAAACATCATAAGATATCAGTAATACACGGAATGGAAACTTGGCTACACAGGAACTGAATTACAGAACAGAACAGGGTCTCAAATTTAGAAAACCAACTTATGCTTGCTTAAGTGTAAAGGTGAGTTGGGGTGCTGCATAAAACCTGAGATTGAAATGAGCACAGATAAAGTTCCTTAAGTCAAATATGGAATAGACAAGAGCTACTCCTTGCTCAACGAAATGGACTCAACACCGCATATTAAACGCCTAAGAATGTACCTGACTAGTAAGTATCTTAAAACCTATGGATCGCTATGTCTCCGAAAGAGAATCAAGCATGTGTACAGGGGCATAAACGCAGCAGTGATAGGATTGGAGAGGTTCGGTGAGCAAATGAAGACCCTTTGAAGTCATATTGCATGGTACCCATTACACGGGTCTTAACTCTCCAGGTTTAAGGTATTCTTCCTTCAGCTAAAACATGCATGTGGAACCCAAGTATGATCAACCATGTGAACGGGAGACGTGTTCAAATATGTCTCAGTTTTCCTCCCCTGGTACTCGGGTGCAACATTCCAGACGCTTTACTAACACTCTCCCCACTTGGAAAGTCAGCGCCTTTAACCTCCTGTTTCGCCCAGTTTGCAATTTCTGTGGAAGATGAACAAGAATAGCAAGAACCAATGAGAGGCTAGCTGGAGGTGTCTGGACGGGCAAATTTAACTCTCATTTCCCACCAGGAAGAGGAATTAACCAAAGGCTCAGCGTGCCGTGCCAGAACCAGATTAGGGCCTGAAGACATCCTGCGGTGTTGCGGCCAGGTCACAAGAAAGCGAGTTGAAGAAAGGAGCTCAGGGGCACTGTAATTCACAAACCTGCAGAGTTATAAATGACAGCTATCGTCCAAAAATAGACTGAAGTAAGGCTGCCAAGAGGACTTGAAAGCGGGGCAGAATTGCAGGAAACCGATTTCAGGAGGTAGACTGGAATTGCATTGAAAGCATAGGAAAAGAGGCAGAACGTCCACAATGATGCACTTGGCCAAAAAGGGCGTATGCGTTTTTTCCTGAATATATTCAGGAAAAAACGCATACGCCCTTTTTGGCCAACCAAGCAAGCTTGCAAAGGAAATCTGCACTACAATGAAGTCTCACTTCCCCCCGGTCAAAAGGGCCATCTGAAAAAAGTGTAAAATCCAGAAAGGCAGGACAGGCCATGGAGAACTGGGAGCCTTGTTATGCTGATGGGCGGGATGTAAATTGCCAACAACCACTCGGGAGAAGTGTATGGTGTTTCCTGAAACATCTAAAAAACAAAGCAACAGAGCCTAGGGCACTTCCACTTATGGTCCTATAGCTTAGGGAATTTAAAATCAAAAAGACACAGCCACCCCAAAGTTTGGAACGGCTCTGTTTACAAGAACCTCGTTTACAGTACAAGTTCAATATCGCAGAAATTGAAAAATGGATAAAGAAGTTGTGGTATTTACTTACAAAGCAATATCACTCAGCAATGAAATCTGTGTCATCAGGCCCTTAGCAGCACAATGAGTGGATTCAGGTATGATGATTCTAACTGAAATAAGTCACACAGAAAAAGAAACATCATAAGATATCAGTAATACACGGAATGTAAACTTGGCTACACAGGAACTGAATTACAGAACAGAACAGGGTCTCAAATTTAGAAAACCAACTTATGCTTGCTTAAGGGGAAAGGTGAGTTGGGGTGCTGCATAAAACCAGAGATTGAAATGAGCACAGATAAAGTTCCTTAAGCCAAATATGGAATAGACAAGAGCTACTCCTTGCTCAACGAAATGGACTCAACACCGCATATTAAACGCCTAAGAATGTACCTGACTAGTAAGTATCTTAAAACCTATGGATTGCTATGTCTCTGAAACAGAATCAAGCATGTGTACAGGGGCATAAACGCAGCAGTGATAGGATTGGAGAGGTTCGGTGAGCAAATGAAGACCCTTTGAAGTCATATTGCATGGTACCCATTCCACGGGTTTCAACTACCCAGGTTTTAGGTATTCTTCCTTCAGCTAAAACATGCATGTGGAACCCAAGTATGATCAACCATGTGAACGGGAGACGTGTTCAAATATGTCTCAGTTTTCCTCCCCTGGTACTCGGGTGCAACATTCCAGACGCTTTACTAACACTCTCCCCACTTGGAAAGTCAGCGCCTTTAACCTCCTGTTTGTCCCAGTTTGCAATTTCTGCGGAAGATGAACAGGAATAGCGAGAACCAATGAGAGGCTAGCTGGAGGTGTCTGGACGGGCAAATTTAACTCTCATTTCCCACCAGGAAGAGGAAATAACCAAAGGCTCAGCGTGCCGTGCCGGAACCAGATTAGGGCCTGAAGCCATCCTGCGGTGTTGCGGCCAGCTCAAAAGAAAGCGAGTTGAAGAAAGGAGCTCAGGGGCACTGTAATTCACAAACCTGCAGAGTTATAAATGACAGCTATCGTCCAAAAATAGACTGAAGTAAGGCTGCCAAGAGGACTTGAAAGCGGGGCAGAATTGCAGGAAAACGATTTCAGGAGGTAGACTGGAATTGCATTGAAAGCATAGGAAAAGAGGCAGAACGCCCACAATGATGCACTTGGCCAAAAAGGGCGTATGCGTTTTTTCCTGAATATATTCAGGAAAAAACGCATACGCCCTTTTTGGCCAACCAAGCAAGCTTGCAAAGGAAATCTGCACTACAATGAAGTCTCACTTCCCCCCGGTCAAAAGGGCCATCTGAAAAAAGTGTAAAATCCAGAAAGGCAGGACAGGCCATGGAGAACTGGGAGCCTTGTTATGCTGATGGGCGGGATGTAAATTGCCTACAACCACTCGGGAGAAGTGTATGGTGTTTCCTGAAACATCTAAAAAACAAAGCAACAGAGCCTAGGGCACTTCCACTTATGGTCCTATAGCTTAGGGAATTTAAAATCAAAAAGACACAGCCACCCCAAAGTTTGGAACGGCTCTGTTTACAAGAACCTCGTTTACAGTACAAGTTCAACATCGCAGAAATTGAAAAATGGATAAAGAAGTTGTGGTATTTACTTACAAAGCAATATCACTCAGCAATGAAATCTGTGTCATCAGGCCCTTAGCAGCACAATGAGTGGATTCAGGTATGATGATTCTAACTGAAATAAGTCACACAGAAAAAGAAACATCATAAGATATCAGTAATACACGGAATGGAAACTTGGCTACACAGGAACTGAATTACAGAACAGAACAGGGTCTCAAATTTAGAAAACCAACTTATGCTTGCTTAAGTGTAAAGGTGAGTTGGGGTGCTGCATAAAACCAGAGATTGAAATGAGCACAGATAAAGTTCCTTAAGTCAAATATGGAATAGACAAGAGCTACTCCTTGCTCAACGAAATGGACTCAACACCGCATATTAAACGCCTAAGAATGTACCTGACTAGTAAGTATCTTAAAACCTATGGATCGCTATGTCTCCGAAAGAGAATCAAGCATGTGTACAGGGGCATAAACGCAGCAGTGATAGGATTGGAGAGGTTCGGTGAGCAAATGAAGACCCTTTGAAGTCATATTGCATGGTACCCATTACACGGGTCTTAACTCTCCAGGTTTAAGGTATTCTTCCTTCAGCTAAAACATGCATGTGGAACCCAAGTATGATCAACCATGTGAACGGGAGACGTGTTCAAATATGTCTCAGTTTTCCTCCCCTGGTACTCGGGTGCAACATTCCAGACGCTTTACTAACACTCTCCCCACTTGGAAAGTCAGCGCCTTTAACCTCCTGTTTCGCCCAGTTTGCAATTTCTGTGGAAGATGAACAAGAATAGCAAGAACCAATGAGAGGCTAGCTGGAGGTGTCTGGACGGGCAAATTTAACTCTCATTTCCCACCAGGAAGAGGAATTAACCAAAGGCTCAGCGTGCCGTGCCAGAACCAGATTAGGGCCTGAAGACATCCTGCGGTGTTGCGGCCAGGTCACAAGAAAGCGAGTTGAAGAAAGGAGCTCAGGGGCACTGTAATTCACAAACCTGCAGAGTTATAAATGACAGCTATCGTCCAAAAATAGACTGAAGTAAGGCTGCCAAGAGGACTTGAAAGCGGGGCAGAATTGCAGGAAACCGATTTCAGGAGGTAGACTGGAATTGCATTGAAAGCATAGGAAAAGAGGCAGAACGTCCACAATGATGCACTTGGCCAAAAAGGGCGTATGCGTTTTTTCCTGAATATATTCAGGAAAAAACGCATACGCCCTTTTTGGCCAACCAAGCAAGCTTGCAAAGGAAATCTGCACTACAATGAAGTCTCACTTCCCCCCGGTCAAAAGGGCCATCTGAAAAAAGTGTAAAATCCAGAAAGGCAGGACAGGCCATGGAGAACTGGGAGCCTTGTTATGCTGATGGGCGGGATGTAAATTGCCAACAACCACTCGGGAGAAGTGTATGGTGTTTCCTGAAACATCTAAAAAACAAAGCAACAGAGCCTAGGGCACTTCCACTTATGGTCCTATAGCTTAGGGAATTTAAAATCAAAAAGACACAGCCACCCCAAAGTTTGGAACGGCTCTGTTTACAAGAACCTCGTTTACAGTACAAGTTCAATATCGCAGAAATTGAAAAATGGATAAAGAAGTTGTGGTATTTACTTACAAAGCAATATCACTCAGCAATGAAATCTGTGTCATCAGGCCCTTAGCAGCACAATGAGTGGATTCAGGTATGATGATTCTAACTGAAATAAGTCACACAGAAAAAGAAACATCATAAGATATCACTAATACACGGAATGGAAACTTGGCTACACAGGAACTGAATTACAGAACAGAACAGGGTCTCAAATTTAGAAAACCAACTTATGCTTGCTTAAGGGGAAAGGTGAGTTGGGGTGCTGCATAAAACCAGAGATTGAAATGAGCACAGATAAAGTTCCTTAAGCCAAATATGGAATAGACAAGAGCTACTCCTTGCTCAACGAAATGGACTCAACACCGCATATTAAACGCCTAAGAATGTACCTGACTAGTAAGTATCTTAAAACCTATGGATTGCTATGTCTCTGAAACAGAATCAAGCATGTGTACAGGGGCATAAACGCAGCAGTGATAGGATTGGAGAGGTTCGGTGAGCAAATGAAGACCCTTTGAAGTCATATTGCATGGTACCCATTCCACGGGTTTCAACTACCCAGGTTTTAGGTATTCTTCCTTCAGCTAAAACATGCATGTGGAACCCAAGTATGATCAACCATGTGAACGGGAGACGTGTTCAAATATGTCTCAGTTTTCCTCCCCTGGTACTCGGGTGCAACATTCCAGACGCTTTACTAACACTCTCCCCACTTGGAAAGTCAGCGCCTTTAACCTCCTGTTTGTCCCAGTTTGCAATTTCTGCGGAAGATGAACAGGAATAGCGAGAACCAATGAGAGGCTAGCTGGAGGTGTCTGGACGGGCAAATTTAACTCTCATTTCCCACCAGGAAGAGGAAATAACCAAAGGCTCAGCGTGCCGTGCCGGAACCAGATTAGGGCCTGAAGCCATCCTGCGGTGTTGCGGCCAGCTCAAAAGAAAGCGAGTTGAAGAAAGGAGCTCAGGGGCACTGTAATTCACAAACCTGCAGAGTTATAAATGACAGCTATCGTCCAAAAATAGACTGAAGTAAGGCTGCCAAGAGGACTTGAAAGCGGGGCAGAATTGCAGGAAAACGATTTCAGGAGGTAGACTGGAATTGCATTGAAAGCATAGGAAAAGAGGCAGAACGCCCACAATGATGCACTTGGCCAAAAAGGGCGTATGCGTTTTTTCCTGAATATATTCAGGAAAAAACGCATACGCCCTTTTTGGCCAACCAAGCAAGCTTGCAAAGGAAATCTGCACTACAATGAAGTCTCACTTCCCCCCGGTCAAAAGGGCCATCTGAAAAAAGTGTAAAATCCAGAAAGGCAGGACAGGCCATGGAGAACTGGGAGCCTTGTTATGCTGATGGGCGGGATGTAAATTGCCAACAACCACTCGGGAGAAGTGTATGGTGTTTCCTGAAACATCTAAAAAACAAAGCAACAGAGCCTAGGGCACTTCCACTTATGGTCCTATAGCTTAGGGAATTTAAAATCAAAAAGACACAGCCACCCCAAAGTTTGGAACGGCTCTGTTTACAAGAACCTCGTTTACAGTACAAGTTCAACATCGCAGAAATTGAAAAATGGATAAAGAAGTTGTGGTATTTACTTACAAAGCAATATCACTCAGCAATGAAATCTGTGTCATCAGGCCCTTAGCAGCACAATGAGTGGATTCAGGTATGATGATTCTAACTGAAATAAGTCACACAGAAAAAGAAACATCATAAGATATCAGTAATACACGGAATGGAAACTTGGCTACACAGGAACTGAATTACAGAACAGAACAGGGTCTCAAATTTAGAAAACCAACTTATGCTTGCTTAAGGGGAAAGGTGAGTTGGGGTGCTGCATAAAACCAGAGATTGAAATGAGCACAGATAAAGTTCCTTAAGCCAAATATGGAATAGACAAGAGCTACTCCTTGCTCAACGAAATGGACTCAACACCGCATATTAAACGCCTAAGAATGTACCTGACTAGTAAGTATCTTAAAACCTATGGATTGCTATGTCTCTGAAAGAGAATCAAGCATGTGTACAGGGGCATAAACGCAGCAGTGATAGGATTGGAGAGGTTCGGTGAGCAAATGAAGACCCTTTGAAGTCATATTGCATGGTACACATTCCACGGGTTTCAACTACCCAGGTTTTAGGTATTCTTCCTTCAGCTAAAACATGCATGTGGAACCCAAGTATGATCAACCATGTGAACGGGAGACGTGTTCAAATATGTCTCAGTTTTCCTCCCCTGGTACTCGGGTGCAACATTCCAGACGCTTTACTAACACTCTCCCCACTTGGAAAGTCAGCGCCTTTAACCTCCTGTTTGGCCCAGTTTGCAATTTCTGCGGAAGATGAACAGGAATAGCGAAAACCAATGAGAGGCTAGCTGGAGGTGTCTGGACGGGCAAATTTAACTCTCATTTCCCACCAGGAAGAGGAAATAACCAAAGGCTCAGCGTGCCGTGCCGGAACCAGATTAGGGCCTGAAGCCATCCTGCGGTGTTGCGGCCAGCTCAAAAGAAAGCGAGTTGAAGAAAGGAGCTCAGGGGCACTGTAATTCACAAACCTGCAGAGTTATAAATGACAGCTATCGTCCAAAAATAGACTGAAGTAAGGCTGCCAAGAGGACTTGAAAGCGGGGCAGAATTGCAGGAAACCGATTTCAGGAGGTAGACTGGAATTGCATTGAAAGCATAGGAAAAGAGGCAGAACGTCCACAATGATGCACTTGGCCAAAAAGGGCATATGCGTTTTTTCCTGAATATATTCAGGAAAAAACGCATACGCCCTTTTTGGCCAACCAAGCAAGCTTGCAAAGGAAATCTGCACTACAATGAAGTCTCACTTCCCCCCGGTCAAAAGGGCCATCTGAAAAAAGTGTAAAATCCAGAAAGGCAGGACAGGCCATGGAGAACTGGGAGCCTTGTTATGCTGATGGGCGGGATGTAAATTGCCAACAACCACTCGGGAGAAGTGTATCGTGTTTCCTGAAACATCTAAAAAACAAAGCAACAGAACCTAGGGCACTTCCACTTATGGTCCTATAGCTTAGGGAAATTAAAATCAAAAAGACACAGCCACCCCAAAGTTTGGAACGGCTCTGTTTACAAAAACCTCGTTTACAGTACAAGTTCAACATCGCAGAAAGTGAAAAATGGATAAAGAACTTGTGGTACTTACGTACAATGCAGTATCACTCAGCAATGAAATCTGTGTCATCAGGCCCTTAGCAGCACAATGAGTGGATTCAGGTATGATGATTCTAACTGAAATAAGTCACACAGAAAAAGAAACATCATAAGATGTCAGTAATACACGGAATGGAAACTTGGCTACACAGGAACTGAATTACAGAACAGAACAGGGTCTCAAATTTAGAAAACCAACTTATGCTTGCTTAAGGGTAAAGGTGAGTTGGGGTGCTGCATAAAACCAGAGATTGAAATGAGCACAGATAAAGTTCCTTAAGTCAAATATGGAATAGACAAGAGCTACTCCTTGCTCAACGAAATGGACTCAACACCGCATATTAAACGCCTAAGAATGTACCTGACTAGTAAGTATCTTAAAACCTATGGATCGCTATGTCTCCGAAAGAGAATCAAGCATGTGTACAGGGGCATAAACGCAGCAGTGATAGGATTGGAGAGGTTCGGTGAGCAAATGAAGACCCTTTGAAGTCATATTGCATGGTACCCATTACACGGGTCTTAACTCTCCAGGTTTAAGGTATTCTTCCTTCAGCTAAAACATGCATGTGGAACCCAAGTATGATCAACCATGTGAACGGGAGACGTGTTCAAATATGTCTCAGTTTTCCTCCCCTGGTACTCGGGTGCAACATTCCAGACGCTTTACTAACACTCTCCCCACTTGGAAAGTCAGCGCCTTTAACCTCCTGTTTCGCCCAGTTTGCAATTTCTGTGGAAGATGAACAAGAATAGCAAGAACCAATGAGAGGCTAGCTGGAGGTGTCTGGACGGGCAAATTTAACTCTCATTTCCCACCAGGAAGAGGAATTAACCAAAGGCTCAGCGTGCCGTGCCAGAACCAGATTAGGGCCTGAAGACATCCTGCGGTGTTGCGGCCAGTTCACAAGAAAGCGAGTTGAAGAAAGGAGCTCAGGGGCACTGTAATTCACAAACCTGCAGAGTTATAAATGACAGCTATCGTCCAAAAATAGACTGAAGTAAGGCTGCCAAGAGGACTTGAAAGCGGGGCAGAATTGCAGGAAACCGATTTCAGGAGGTAGACTGGAATTGCATTGAAAGCATAGGAAAAGAGGCAGAACGTCCACAATGATGCACTTGGCCAAAAAGGGCGTATGCGTTTTTTCCTGAATATATTCAGGAAAAAACGCATACGCCCTTTTTGGCCAACCAAGCAAGCTTGCAAAGGAAATCTGCACTACAATGAAGTCTCACTTCCCCCCGGTCAAAAGGGCCATCTGAAAAAAGTGTAAAATCCAGAAAGGCAGGACAGGCCATGGAGAACTGGGAGCCTTGTTATGCTGATGGGCGGGATGTAAATTGCCAACAACCACTCGGGAGAAGTGTATGGTGTTTCCTGAAACATCTAAAAAACAAAGCAACAGAGCCTAGGGCACTTCCACTTATGGTCCTATAGCTTAGGGAATTTAAAATCAAAAAGACACAGCCACCCCAAAGTTTGGAACGGCTCTGTTTACAAGAACCTCGTTTACAGTACAAGTTCAACATCGCAGAAATTGAAAAATGGATAAAGAAGTTGTGGTATTTACTTACAAAGCAATATCACTCAGCAATGAAATCTGTGTCATCAGGCCCGTAGCAGCACAATGAGTGGATTCAGGTATGATGATTCTAACTGAAATAAGTCACACAGAAAAAGAAACATCATAAGATATCAGTAATACACGGAATGTAAACTTGGCTACACAGGAACTGAATTACAGAACAGAACAGGGTCTCAAATTTAGAAAACCAACTTATGCTTGCTTAAGGGGAAAGGTGAGTTGGGGTGCTGCATAAAACCAGAGATTGAAATGAGCACAGATAAAGTTCCTTAAGCCAAATATGGAATAGACAAGAGCTACTCCTTGCTCAACGAAATGGACTCAACACCGCATATTATACGCCTAAGAATGTACCTGACTAGTAAGTATCTTAAAACCTATGGATTGCTATGTCTCCGAAAGAGAATCAAGCATGTGTACAGGGGCATAAACGCAGCACTGATAGTATTGGAGAGGATCGGTGAGCAAATGAAGACCCTTTGAAGTCATATTGCATGGTACCCATTCCACGGGTTTCAAATACACAGGTTTAAGGTATTCTTCCTTCAGCTAAAACATGCATGTGGAACCCAAGTATGATCAACCATGTGAACGGGAGACGTGTTCAAATATGTCTCAGTTTTCCTGCCCTGGTACTCGGGTGCAACATTCCAGACGCTTTACTAACACTCTCCCCACTTGGAAAGTCAGCGCCTTTAACCTCCTGTTTGGCCCAGTTTCCAATTTCTGCGGAAGATGAACAGGAATAGCGAGAACCAATGAGAGACTAGCTGGAGGTGTCTGGACGGGCAAATTTAACTCTCATTTCCCACCAGGAAGAGGAAATAACCAAAGGCTCAGCGTGCCGTGCCGGAACCAGATTAGGGCCTGAAGCCATCCTGCGGTGTTGCGGCCAGGTCACAAGAAAGCGAGTTGAAGAAAGGAGCTCAGGGGCACTGTAATTCACAAACCTGCAGAGTTATAAATGACAGCTATCGTCCAAAAATAGACTGAAGTAAGGCTGCCAAGAGGACTTGAAAGCGGGGCAGAATTGCAGGAAACCGATTTCAGGAGGTAGACTGGAATTGCATTGAAAGCATAGGAAAAGAGGCAGAACGTCCACAATGATGCACTTGGCCAAAAAGGGCGTATGCGTTTTTTCCTGAATATATTCAGGAAAAAACGCATACGCCCTTTTTGGCCAACCAAGCAAGCTTGCAAAGGAAATCTGCACTACAATGAAGTCTCACTTCCCCCTGGTCAAAAGGGCCATCTGAAAAAAGTGTAAAATCCAGAAAGGCAGGACAGGCCATGGAGAACTGGGCGCCTTGTTATGCTGATGGGCGGGATGTAAATTGCCAACAACCACTCGGGAGAAGTGTATGGTGTTTCCTGAAACATCTAAAAAACAAAGCAACAGAGCCTAGGGCACTTCCACTTATGGTCCTATAGCTTAGGGAAATTAAAATCAAAAAGACACAGCCACCCCAAAGTTTGGAACGGCTCTGTTTACAAGAACCTCGTTTACAGTACAAGTTCAACATCGCAGAAAGTGAAAAATGGATAAAGAACTTGTGGTACTTACGTACAATGCAGTATCACTCAGCAATGAAATCTATGTCATCAGGCCCGTAGCAGCATAATGAGTGGATTCAGGTATGATGATTCTAACTGAAATAAGTCACACAGAAAAAGAAACATCATAAGATATCACTAATACACGGAATGGAAACTTGGCTACACAGGAACTGAATTACAGAACAGAACAGGGTCTCAAATTTAGAAAACCAACTTATGCTTGCTTAAGGGGAAAGGTGAGTTGGGGTGCTGCATAAAACCAGAGATTGAAATGAGCACAGATAAAGTTCCTTAAGCCAAATATGGAATAGACAAGAGCTACTCCTTGCTCAACGAAATGGACTCAACACCGCATATTAAACACCTAAGAATGTACCTGTCTAGTAAGTATCTTAAAACCTATGGATTGCTATGTCTCCGAAAGAGAATCAAGCATGTGTACAGGGGCATAAACGCAGCAGTGATAGGATTGGAGAGGTTGGTGAGCAAATGAAGACCCTTTGAAGTCATATTGCATGGTACCCATTACACGGGTCTCAACTCTCCAGGTTTAAGGTATTCTTCCTTCAGCTAAAACATGCATGTGGAACCCAGAGTATGATCAACCGTGTGAACGGGAGACGTGTTCAAATATGTCTCAGTTTTCCTCCCCTGGTACTTGGGTGCAACATTCCAGACGCTTTACTAACACTCTCCCGACTTGGAGAGTCAGTCCCTTTAACCTCCTGTTTGGCCCAGTTTGCAATTTCTGCGGAAGATGAACAGGAATAGCGAGAACCAATGGGAGACTAGCTGGAGGTGTCTGGACGGGCAAATTTAACTCTCATTTCCCACCAGGAAGAGGAATTAACCAAAGGCTCAGCGTGCCGTGCCGGAACCAGATTAGGGCCTGAAGCCATCCTGCGGTGTTGCGGCCAGCTCACAAGAAAGCGAGTTGTAGAAAGGAGCTCAGGGGCACTGTAATTCACAAACCTGCAGAGTTATAAATGACAGCTATCGTCCAAAAATATACTGAAGTAAGGCTGCCAAGAGGACTTGAAAGCGGGGCAGAATTGCAGGAAACCGATTTCAGGAGGTAGACTGAAATTGCATTGAAAGCATAGGAAAAGAGGCAGAACGTCCACAATGATGCACTTGGCCAAAAAGGGCGTATGCGTTTTTTCCTGAATATATTCAGGAAAAAACGCATACGCCCTTTTTGGCCAACCAAGCAAGCTTGCAAAGGAAATCTGCACTACAATGAAGTCTCACTTCCCCCCGGTCAAAAGGGCCATCTGAAAAAAGTGTAAAATCCAGAAAGGCAGGACAGGCCATTGAGAACTGGGAGCCTTGTTATGCTGATGGGCGGGATGTAAATTGCCAACAGACACTTGGGAGAAGTGTATGGTGTTTCCTAAAACATCTAAAAAACAAAGCAACAGAGCCTAGGGCACTTCCACTTATGGTCCTATAGCTTAGGGAAATTAAAATCAAAAAGACACAGCCACCCCAAAGTTTGGGACGCCTCCGTTTACAAGAACCTCGTTTACAATACAAGTTCAACATTGCAGAAAGTGAAAAATGGATAAAGAAGTTGTGGTATTCACTTACAAAGCAATATCACTCAGCAATGAAATCTATGTCATCAGGCCCTTAGCAGCACAATGAGTGGATTCAGGTATGATGATTCTAACTGAAATAAGTCACACAGAAAAAGAAACATCATAAGATATCAGTAATACACGGAATGTAAACTTGGCTACACAGGAACTGAATTACAGAACAGAACAGGGTCTCAAATTTAGAAAACCAACTTATGCTTGCTTAAGGGTAAAGGTGAGTTGGGGTGCTGCATAAAACCAGAGATTGAAATGAGCACAGATAAAGTTCCTTAAGCCAAATATGGAATAGACAAGAGCTACTCCTTGCTCAACGAAATGGACTCAACACCGCATATTAAACGCCTAAGAATGTACCTGACTAGTAAGTATCTTAAAACCTATGGATTGCTATGTCTCCGAAAGAGAATCAAGCATGTGTACAGGGGCATAAACGCAGCAGTGATAGGATTGGAGAGATTCGGTGAGGAAATGAAGACCCATTGAAGTCATATTGCATGGTACCCTTTCCACGGGTTTCAACTACCCAGGTTTTAGGTATTCTTCCTTCAGCTAAAACATGCATGTGGAACCCAGAGTATGATCAACCATGTGATCGGGAGACGTGTTCAAATATGTCTCAGTTTTCGTACCCTGGTACTCGGGTGCAACATTCCAGACGCTTTATTAACACTCTCCCGACTTGGAGAGTCAGTCCCTTTAACCTCCTGTTTGGCCCAGTTTGCAATTTCTGCGGAAGATGAACAGGAATAGCGAGAACCAATGAGAGACTAGCTGGAGGTGTCTGGACGGGCAAATTTAACTCTCATTTCCCACCAGGAAGAGGAATTAACCAAAGGCTCAGCGTGCCGTGCCGGAACCAGATTAGTGCCTGAAGCCATCCTGCGGTGTTGCGGCCAGCTCACAAGAAAGCGAGTTGTAGAAAGGAGCTCAGGGGCACTGTAATTCACAAACCTGCAGAGTTATAAATGACAGCTATCGTCCAAAAATAGACTGAAGTAAGGCTGCCAAGAGGACTTGAAAGCGGGGCAGAATTGCAGGAAACCGATTTCAGGAGGTAGACTGAAATTGCATTGAAAGCATAGGAAAAGAGGCAGAACGTCCACAATGATGCACTTGGCCAAAAAGGGCGTATGCGTTTTTTCCTGAATATATTCAGGAAAAAACGCATACGCCCTTTTTGGCCAACCAAGCAAGCTTGCAAAGGAAATCTGCACTACAATGAAGTCTCACTTCCCCCCGGTCAAAAGGGCCATCTGAAAAAAGTGTAAAATCCAGAAAGGCAGGACAGGCCATTGAGAATTGGGAGCCTTCTTATGCTGATGGGCGGGATGTAAATTGCCAACAGACACTTGGGAGAAGTGTATGGTGTTTCCTGAAACATCTAAAAAACAAAGCAACAGAGCCTAGGGCACTTCCACTTATGGTCCTATAGCTTAGGGAAATTAAAATCAAAAAGACACAGCCACCCCAAAGTTTGGGACGCCTCCGTTTACAAGAACCTCGTTTACCGTACAAGTTCAATATCACAGAAAGTGAAAAATGGATAAAGAACTTGAGGTACTTACGTACAATGCAGTATCACTCAGCAATGAAATCTATGTCATCAGGCCCTTAGCAGCATAATGAGTGGATTCAGGTACGATGATTCTAACTGAAATAAGTCACACAGAAAAAGAAACATCATAAGATATCACTAATACACGGAATGTAAACTTGGCTACACAGGAACTGCATTCCAAAACAGAACAGGGTCTCAAATTTAGAAAACCAACTTATGCTTGCTTAAGGGGAAAGGTGAGTTGGCGTGCTGCATAAAACCAGAGATTGAAATGAGCACAGATAAAGTTCCTTAAGCCAAATATGGAATAGACAAGAGCTACTCCTTGCTCAACGAAATGGACTCAACACCCCATATTAAACGCCTAAGAATGTACCTGACTAGTAAGTATCTTAAAACCTATGGATTGCTATGTCTCCAAAAGAGAATCAAGCGTGTGTACAGGGGCATAAACGCAGCAGTGATAGGATTGGAGAGGTTCGGTGAGCAAATGAAGACCCTTTGAAGTCATATTGCATGGTACCCATTACACGGGTCTCAACTCTCCAGGTTTTAGGTATTCTTCCTTCAGCTAAAACATGCATGTGGAACCCAGAGTATGATCAACCATGTGAACGGGAGACGTGTTCAAATATGTCTCAGTTTTCCTCCCCTGGTACTCGGGTGCAACATTCCAGACGCTTTACTAACACTCTCCCGACTTGGAGAGTTAGTGCCTTTAACCTCCTGTTTGGCCCAGTTTGCAATTTCTGCGGAAGATGAACAGGAATAGCGAGAACCAATGAGAGGCTAGCTGGAGGTGTCTGAACGGGCAAATTTAACTCTCATTTCCCACCAGGAAGAGGAATTAACCAAAGGCTCAGCATGCCGGGCCGGAACCAGATTAGGGCCTGAAGCCATCCTGCGGTGTTGCGGCCAGCTCACAAGAAAGCAAGTTGAAGAAAGGAGCTCAGGGGCACTGTAATTCACAAACCTGCAGAGTTATAAATGACAGCTATCGTCCAAAAATAGACTGAAGTAAGGCTGCCAAGAGGACTTGAAAGCGGGGCAGAATTGCAGGAAACCGATTTCAGGAGGTAGACTGGAATTGCATTGAAAGCATAGGAAAAGAGGCAGAACGTCCACAATGATGCACTTGGCCAAAAAGGGCGTATGCGTTTTTTCCTGAATATATTCAGGAAAAAACGCATACGCCCTTTTTGGCCAACCAAGCAAGCTTGCAAAGGAAATCTGCACTACAATGAAGTCTCACTTCCCCCCGGTCAAAAGGGCCATCTGAAAAAAGTGTAAAATCCAGAAAGGCAGGACAGGCCATTGAGAACTGGGAGCCTTGTTATGCTGATGGGCGGGATGTAAATTGCCAACAGACACTTGGGAGAAGTGTATGGTGTTTCCTGAAACATCTAAAAAACAAAGCAACAGAGCCTAGGGCACTTCCACTTATGGTCCTATAGCTTAGGGAAATTAAAATCAAAAAGACACAGCCACCCCAAAGTTTGGGACGCCTCTGTTTACAAGAACCTCGTTTACAATACAAGTTCAACATCGAAGAAAGTGAAAAATGGATAAAGAAGTTGTGGTATTCACTTACAAAGCAATATCACTCAGCAATGAAATCTATGTCATCAGGCCCGTAGCAGCATAATGAGTGGATTCAGGTACGATGATTCTAACTGAAATAAGTCACACAGAAAAAGAAACATCATAAGATATCACTAATACACGGAATGTAAACTTGGCTACACAGGAACTGAATTACAGAACAGAACAGGGTCTCAAATTTAGAAAACCAACTTATGCTTGCTTAAGGGTAAAGGTGAGTTGGGGTGCTGCATAAAACCAGAGATTGAAATGAGCACAGATAAAGTTCCTTAAGCCAAATATGGAATAGACAAGAGCTACTCCTTGCTCAACGAAATGGACTCAACACCGCATATTAAATGCCTAAGAATGTACCTGACTAGTAAGTATCTTAAAACCTATGGATTGCTATGTCTCCGAAAGAGAATCAAGCATGTGTACAGGGGCATAAACGCAGCAGTGATAGGATTGGAGAGGTTCGGTGAGCAAATGAAGACCCTTTGAAGTCATATTGCATGGTACCCATTCCACGGGTTTCAACTACCCAGGTTTAAGGTATTCTTCCTTCAGCTAAAACATGCATGTGGAACCTAGAGTATGATCAACCATGTGATCGGGAGACGTGTTCAAATATGTCTCAGTTTTCGTACCCTGGTACTCGGGTGCAAAATTCCAGACGCTTTACTAACACTCTCCCCACTTGGAGAGTCAGTCCCTTTAACCTCCTGTTTGGCCCAGTTTGCAATTTCTGTGGAAGATGAACAGGAATAGCGAGAACCAATGAGAGACTAGCTGGAGGTGTCTGGATGGGCAAATTTAACTCTCATTTCCCACCAGGAAGAGGAATTAACCAAAGGCTCAGAATGCCGTGCCGGAACCAGATTAGGGCCTGAAGACATCCTGCGGTGTTGCGGCCAGGTCACAAGAAAGTGAGTTGAAGAAAGGAGCTCAGGGGCACTGTAATTCACAAACCTGCAGAGTTATAAATGACAGCTATCGTCCAAAAATATACTGAAGTAAAGCTGCCAAGAGGACTTGAAAGCGGGGCAGAATTGCAGGAAACCGATTTCAGGAGGTAGACTGGAATTGCATTGAAAGCATAGGAAAAGAGGCAGAACGTCCACAATGATGCACTTGTCCAAAAAGGGCGTATGCGTTTTTTCCTGAATATATTCAGGAAAAAACGCATACGCCCTTTTTGGCCAACCAAGCAAGCTTGCAAAGGAAATCTGCACTACAATGAAGTCTCACTTCCCCCCGGTCAAAAGGGCCATCTGAAAAAAGTGTAAAATCCAGAAAGGCAGGACAGGCCATGGAGAACTGGGAGCCTTGTTATGCTGATGGGCGGGATGTAAACTGCCAACAACCACTCGGGAGAAGTGTATGGTGTTTCCTGAAACATCTAAAAAACAAAGCAACAGAGCCTAGGGCACTTCCACTTATGGTCCTATAGCTTAGGGAAATTAAAATCAAAAAGACACAGCCACCCCAAAGTTTGGAACGGCTCTGTTTACAAGAACCTCGTTTACAGTACAAGTTCAACATCGCAGAAATTGAAAAATGGATAAAGAAGTTGTGGTATTTACTTACAAAGCAATATCACTCAGCAATGAAATCTGTGTCATCAGGCCCTTAGCAGCACAATGAGTGGATTCAGGTATGATGATTCTAACTGAAATAAGTCACACAGAAAAAGAAACATCGTAAGATATCAGTAATACACGGAATGTAAACTTGGCTACACAGGAACTGAATTACAGAACAGAACAGGGTCTCAAATTTAGAAAACCAACTTATGCTTGCTTAAGGGGAAAGGTGAGTTGGGGTGCTGCATAAAACCAGAGATTGAAATGAGCACAGATAAAGTTCCTTAAGCCAAATATGGAATAGACAAGAGCTACTCCTTGCTCAACGAAATGGACTCAACACCGCATATTAAACGCCTAAGAATGTACCTGACTAGTAAGTATCTTAAAACCTATGGATTGCTATGTCTCCGAAAGAGAATCAAGCATGTGTACAGGGGCATAAACGCAGCAGTGATAGGATTGGAGAGGTTCGGTGAGCAAATGAAGACCCTTTGAAGTCACATTGCATGGTACCCATTCCACGGGTTTCAACTACCCAGGTTTTAGGTATTCTTCCTTCAGCTAAAACATGCATGTGGAACCCAAGTATGATCAACCATGTGAACGGGAGACGTGTTCAAATATGTCTCAGTTTTCCTCCCCTGGTACTCGGGTGCAACATTCCAGACGCTTTACTAACACTCTCCCCACTTGGAAAGTCAGCGCCTTTAACCTCCTGTTTGTCCCAGTTTGCAATTTCTGCGGAAGATGAACAGGAATAGCGAGAACCAATGAGAGGCTAGCTGGAGGTGTCTGGACGGGCAAATTTAACTCTCATTTCCCACCAGGAAGAGGAATTAAGCAAAGGCTCAGCGTGCCGTGCCGGAACCAGATTAGGGCCTGAAGCCATCCTGCGGTGTTGCGGCCAGCTCAAAAGAAAGCGAGTTGAAGAAAGGAGCTCAGGGGCACTGTAATTCACAAACCTGCAGAGTTATAAATGACAGCTATCGTCCAAAAATAGACTGAAGTAAGGCTGCCAAGAGGACTTGAAAGCGGGGCAGAATTGCAGGAAACCGATTTCAGGAGGTAGACTGGAATTGCATTGAAAGCATAGGAAAAGAGGCAGAACGTCCACAATGATGCACTTGTCCAAAAAGGGCGTATGCGTTTTTTCCTGAATATATTCAGGAAAAAACGCATACGCCCTTTTTGGCCAACCAAGCAAGCTTGCAAAGGAAATCTGCACTACAATGAAGTCTCACTTCCCCCCGGTCAAAAGGGCCATCTGAAAAAAGTGTAAAATCCAGAAAGGCAGGACAGGCCATTGAGAACTGGGAGCCTTGTTATGCTGATGGGCGGGATGTAAATTGCCAACAACCACTCGGGAGAAGTGTATGGTGTTTCCTGAAACATCTAAAAAACAAAGCAACAGAGCCTAGGGCACTTCCACTTATGGTCCTATAGCTTAGGGAAATTAAAATCAAAAAGACACAGCCACCCCAAAGTTTGGAACGGCTCTGTTTACAAGAACCTCGTTTACAGTACAAGTTCAACATCGCAGAAAGTGAAAAATGGATAAAGAACTTGAGGTACTTACGTACAATGCAGTATCACTCAGCAATGAAATCTATGTCATCAGGCCCGTAGCAGCATAATGAGTGGATTCAGGTACGATGATTCTAACTGAAATAAGTCACACAGAAAAAGAAACATCATAAGATATCACTAATACACGGAATGTAAACTTGGCTACACAGGAACTGAATTACAGAACAGAACAGGGTCTCAAATTTAGAAAACCAACTTATGCTTGCTTAAGGGTAAAGGTGAGTTGGGGTGCTGCATAAAACCAGAGATTGAAATGAGCACAGATAAAGTTCCTTAAGCCAAATATGGAATACACAAGAGCTACTCCTTGCTCAACGAAATGGACTCAATACCGCATATTAAACGCCTAAGAAGGTACCTGTCTAGTAAGTATCTTAAAACCTATGGATTGCTATGTCTCCGAAAGAGAATCAAGCATGTGTACAGGGGCATAAACGCAGCAGTGATAGGATTGGAGAGGTTCGTGAGCAAATGAAGACCCTTTGAAGTCATATTGCATGGTACCCATTACACGGGTCTCAACTCTCCAGGTTTAAGGTATTCTTCCTTCAGCTAAAACATACATGTGGAACCCAGAGTATGATCAACCGTGTGAACGGGAGACGTGTTCAAATATGTCTCAGTTTTCCTCCCCTGGTACTCGGGTGCAACATTCCAGACGCTTTACTAACACTCTCCCGACTTGGAGAGTCAGTCCCTTTAACCTCCTGTTTGGCCCAGTTTGCAATTTCTGCGGAAGGTGAACAGAAATAGCGAGAACCAATGAGAGACTAGCTGGAGGTGTCTGGACGGGCAAATTTAACTCTCATTTCCCACCAGGAAGAGGAATTAACCAAAGGCTCAGCGTGCCGTGCCGGAACCAGATTAGGGCCTGAAGCCATCCTGCGGTGTTGCGGCCAGCTCACAAGAAAGCGAGTTGTAGAAAGGAGCTCAGGGGCACTGTAATTCACAAACCTGCAGAGTTATAAATGACAGCTATCGTCCAAAAATAGACTGAAGTAAGGCTGCCAAGAGGACTTGAAAGCGGGGCAGAATTGCAGGAAACCGATTTCAGGAGGTAGACTGGAATTGCATTGAAAGCATAGGAAAAGAGGCAGAACGTCCACAATGATGCACTTGGCCAAAAAGGGCGTATGCGTTTTTTCCTGAATATATTCAGGAAAAAACGCATACGCCCTTTTTGGCCAACCAAGCAAGCTTGCAAAGGAAATCTGCACTACAATGAAGTCTCACTTCCCCCCGGTCAAAAGGGCCATCTGAAAAAAGTGTAAAATCCAGAAAGGCAGGACAGGCCATGGAGAATTGGGAGCCTTGTTATGCTGATGGGCGGGATGTAAATTGCCAACAACCACTCAGGAGAAGTGTATGGTGTTTCCTGAAACATCTAAAAAACAAAGCAACAGAGCCTAGGGCACTTCCACTTATGGTCCTATAGCTTAGGGAAATTAAAATCAAAAAGACACAGCCACCCCAAAGTTTGGAACGGCTCTGTTTACAAGAACCTCGTTTACAGTACAAGTTCAACATCGCAGAAAGTGAAAAATGGATAAAGAACTTGAGGTACTTACGTACAATGCAGTATCACTCAGCAATGAAATCTATGTCATCAGGCCCGTAGCAGCATAATGAGTGGATTCAGGTACGATGATTCTAACTGAAATAAGTCACACAGAAAAAGAAACATCATAAGATATCACTAATACACGGAATGTAAACTTGGCTACACAGGAACTGAATTACAGAACAGAACAGGGTCTCAAATTTAGAAAACCAACTTATGCTTGCTTAAGGGTAAAGGTGAGTTGGGGTGCTGCATAAAACCAGAGATTGAAATGAGCACAGATAAAGTTCCTTAAGCCAAATATGGAATAGACAAGAGCTACTCCTTGCTCAACGAAATGGACTCAACACCGCATATTAAACGCCTAAGAATGTACCTGTCTAGTAAGTATCTTAAAACCTATGGATTGCTATGTCTCCGAAAGAGAATCAAGCATGTGTACAGGGGCATAAACGCAGCAGTGATAGGATTGGAGAGGTTGGTGAGCAAATGAAGACCCTTTGAAGTCATATTGCATGGTACCCATTACACGGGTCTCAACTCTCCAGGTTTAAGGTATTCTTCCTTCAGCTAAAACATGCATGTGGAACCCAGAGTATGATCAACCGTGTGAACGGGAGACGTGTTCAAATATGTCACAGTTTTCCTCCCCTGGTACTTGGGTGCAACATTCCAGACGCTTTACTAACACTCTCCCGACTTGGAGAGTCAGTCCCTTTAACCTCCTGTTTGGCCCAGTTTTCAATTTCTGCGGAAGGTGAACAGGAATAGCGAGAACCAATGAGAGACTAGCTGGAGGTGTCTGGACGGGCAAATTTAACTCTCATTTCCCACCAGGAAGAGGAATTAACCAAAGGCTCAGCGTGCCGTGCCGGAACCAGATTAGGGCCTGAAGCCATCCTGCGGTGTTGCGGCCAGGTCACAAGAAAGCGAGTTGAAGAAAGGAGCTCAGGGGCACTGTAATTCACAAACCTGCAGAGTTATAAATGACAGCTATCGTCCAAAAATAGACTGAAGTAAGGCTGCCAAGAGGACTTGAAAGCGGGGCAGAATTGCAGGAAACCGATTTCAGGAGGTAGACTGGAATTGCATTGAAAGCATAGGAAAAGAGGCAGAACGTCCACAATGATGCACTTGGCCAAAAAGGGCGTATGCGTTTTTTCCTGAATATATTCAGGAAAAAACGCATACGCCCTTTTTGGCCAACCAAGCAAGCTTGCAAAGGAAATCTGCACTACAATGAAGTCTCACATCCCCCCGGTCAAAAGGGCCATCTGAAAAAAGTGTAAAATCCACAAAGGCAGGACAGGCCATGGAGAACTGGGAGCCTTGTTATGCTGATGGGCGGGATGTAAATTGCCAACAACCACTCGGGAGAAGTGTATGGTGTTTCCTGAAACATCTAAAAAACAAAGCAACAGAGCCTAGGGCACTTCCACTTATGGTCCTATAGCTTAGGGAATTTAAAATCAAAAAGACACAGCCACCCCAAAGTTTGGAACGGCTCTGTTTACAAGAACCTCGTTTACAGTACAAGTTCAACATCGCAGAAAGTGAAAAATGGATAAAGAAGTTGTGGTATTTACTTACAAAGCAATATCACTCAGCAATGAAATCTGTGTCATCAGGCCCTTAGCAGCACAATGAGTGGATTCAGGTATGATGATTCTAACTGAAATAAGTCACACAGAAAAAGAAACATCATAAGATATCAGTAATACACGGAATGTAAACTTGGCTACACAGGAACTGAATTACAGAACAGAACAGGGTCTCAAATTTAGAAAACCAACTTATGCTTGCTTAAGGGGAAAGGTGAGTTGGGGTGCTGCATAAAACCAGAGATTGAAATGAGCACAGATAAAGTTCCTTAAGCCAAATATGGAATAGACAAGAGCTACTCCTTGCTCAACGAAATGGACTCAACACCGCATATTAAACGCCTAAGAATGTACCTGACTAGTAAGTATCTTAAAACCTATGGATTGCTATGTCTCTGAAACAGAATCAAGCATGTGTACAGGGGCATAAACGCAGCAGTGATAGGATTGGAGAGGTTCGGTGAGCAAATGAAGACCCTTTGAAGTCATATTGCATGGTACCCATTCCACGGGTTTCAACTACCCAGGTTTTAGGTATTCTTCCTTCAGCTAAAACATGCATGTGGAACCCAAGTATGATCAACCATGTGAACGGGAGACGTGTTCAAATATGTCTCAGTTTTCCTCCCCTGGTACTCGGGTGCAACATTCCAGACGCTTTACTAACACTCTCCCCACTTGGAAAGTCAGCGCCTTTAACCTCCTGTTTGTCCCAGTTTGCAATTTCTGCGGAAGATGAACAGGAATAGCGAGAACCAATGAGAGGCTAGCTGGAGGTGTCTGGACGGGCAAATTTAACTCTCATTTCCCACCAGGAAGAGGAAATAACCAAAGGCTCAGCGTGCCGTGCCGGAACCAGATTAGGGCCTGAAGCCATCCTGCGGTGTTGCGGCCAGCTCAAAAGAAAGCGAGTTGAAGAAAGGAGCTCAGGGGCACTGTAATTCACAAACCTGCAGAGTTATAAATGACAGCTATCGTCCAAAAATAGACTGAAGTAAGGCTGCCAAGAGGACTTGAAAGCGGGGCAGAATTGCAGGAAAACGATTTCAGGAGGTAGACTGGAATTGCATTGAAAGCATAGGAAAAGAGGCAGAACGTCCACAATGATGCACTTGGCCAAAAAGGGCGTATGCGTTTTTTCCTGAATATATTCAGGAAAAAACGCATACGCCCTTTTTGGCCAACCAAGCAAGCTTGCAAAGGAAATCTGCACTACAATGAAGTCTCACTTCCCCCCGGTCAAAAGGGCCATCTGAAAAAAGTGTAAAATCCAGAAAGGCAGGACAGGCCATGGAGAACTGGGAGCCTTGTTATGCTGATGGGCGGGATGTAAATTGCCAACAACCACTCGGGAGAAGTGTATGGTGTTTCCTGAAACATCTAAAAAACAAAGCAACAGAGCCTAGGGCACTTCCACTTATGGTCCTATAGCTTAGGGAAATTAAAATCAAAAAGACACAGCCACCCCAAAGTTTGGAACGGCTCTGTTTACAAGAACCTCGTTTACAGTACAAGTTCAACATCGCAGAAATTGAAAAATGGATAAAGAAGTTGTGGTATTTACTTACAAAGCAATATCACTCAGCAATGAAATCTGTGTCATCAGGCCCTTAGCAGCACAATGAGTGGATTCAGCTATGATGATTCTAACTGAAATAAGTCACACAGAAAAAGAAACATCATAAGATATCAGTAATACACGGAATGGAAACTTGGCTACACAGGAACTGAATTACAGAACAGAACAGGGTCTCAAATTTAGAAAACCAACTTATGCTTGCTTAAGGGGAAAGGTGAGTTGGGGTGCTGCATAAAACCAGAGATTGAAATGAGCACAGATAAAGTTCCTTAAGCCAAATATGGAATAGACAAGAGCTACTCCTTGCTCAACGAAATGGACTCAACACCGCATATTAAACGCCTAAGAATGTACCTGACTAGTAAGTATCTTAAAACCTATGGATTGCTATGTCTCTGAAAGAGAATCAAGCATGTGTACAGGGGCATAAACGCAGCAGTGATAGGATTGGAGAGGTTCGGTGAGCAAATGAAGACCCTTTGAAGTCATATTGCATGGTACCCATTACACGGGTTTCAACTACCCAGGTTTTAGGTATTCTTCCTTCAGCTAAAACATGCATGTGGAACCCAAGTATGATCAACCATGTGAACGGGAGACGTGTTCAAATATGTCTCAGTTTTCCTCCCCTGGTACTCGGGTGCAACATTCCAGACGCTTTACTAACACTCTCCCCACTTGGAAAGTCAGCGCCTTTAACCTCCTGTTTGGCCCAGTTTGCAATTTCTGCGGAAGATGAACAGGAATAGCGAGAACCAATGAGAGGCTAGCTGGAGGTGTCTGGACGGGCAAATTTCACTCTCATTTCCCACCAGGAAGAGGAAATAACCAAAGGCTCAGCGTGCCGTGCCGGAACCAGATTAGGGCCTGAAGCCATCCTGCGGTGTTGCGGCCAGCTCAAAAGAAAGCGAGTTGAAGAAAGGAGCTCAGGGGCACTGTAATTCACAAACCTGCAGAGTTATAAATGACAGCTATCGTCCAAAAATCGACTGAAGTAAGGCTGCCAAGAGGACTTGAAAGCGGGGCAGAATTGCAGGAAACCGATTTCAGGAGGTAGACTGGAATTGCATTGAAAGCATAGGAAAAGAGGCAGAACGTCCACAATGATGCACTTGGCCAAAAAGGGCGTATGCGTTTTTTCCTGAATATATTCAGGAAAAAACGCATACGCCCTTTTTGGCCAACCAAGCAAGCTTGCAAAGGAAATCTGCACTACAATGAAGTCTCACTTCCCCCCGGTCAAAAGGGCCATCTGAAAAAAGTGTAAAATCCAGAAAGGCAGGACAGGCCATGGAGAACTGGGAGCCTTGTTATGCTGATGGGCGGGATGTAAATTGCCAACAACCACTCGGGAGAAGTGTATGGTGTTTCCTGAAACATCTAAAAAACAAAGCAACAGAACCTAGGGCACTTCCACTTATGGTCCTATAGCTTAGGGAAATTAAAATCAAAAAGACACAGCCACCCCAAAGTTTGGAACGGCTCTGTTTACAAAAACCTCGTTTACAGTACAAGTTCAACATCGCAGAAAGTGAAAAATGGATAAAGAACTTGTGGTACTTACGTACAATGCAGTATCACTCAGCAATGAAATCTGTGTCATCAGGCCCTTAGCAGCACAATGAGTGGATTCAGGTATGATGATTCTAACTGAAATAAGTCACACAGAAAAAGAAACATCATAAGATATCAGTAATACACGGAATGGAAACTTGGCTACACAGGAACTGAATTACAGAACAGAACAGGGTCTCAAATTTAGAAAACCAACTTATGCTTGCTTAAGGGTAAAGGTGAGTTGGGGTGCTGCATAAAACCAGAGATTGAAATGAGCACAGATAAAGTTCCTTAAGTCAAATATGGAATAGACAAGAGCTACTCCTTGCTCAACGAAATGGACTCAACACCGCATATTAAACGCCTAAGAATGTACCTGACTAGTAAGTATCATAAAACCTATGGATCGCTATGTCTCCGAAAGAGAATCAAGCATGTGTACAGGGGCATAAACGCAGCAGTGATAGGATTGGAGAGGTTCGGTGAGCAAATGAAGACCCTTTGAAGTCATATTGCATGGTACCCATTACACGGGTCTTAACTCTCCAGGTTTAAGGTATTCTTCCTTCAGCTAAAACATGCATGTGGAACCCAAGTATGATCAACCATGTGAACGGGAGACGTGTTCAAATATGTCTCAGTTTTCCTCCCCTGGTACTCGGGTGCAACATTCCAGACGCTTTACTAACACTCTCCCCACTTGGAAAGTCAGCGCCTTTAACCTCCTGTTTCGCCCAGTTTGCAATTTCTGTGGAAGATGAACAAGAATAGCAAGAACCAATGAGAGGCTAGCTGGAGGTGTCTGGACGGGCAAATTTAACTCTCATTTCCCACCAGGAAGAGGAATTAACCAAAGGCTCAGCGTGCCGTGCCAGAACCAGATTAGGGCCTGAAGACATCCTGCGGTGTTGCGGCCAGTTCACAAGAAAGCGAGTTGAAGAAAGGAGCTCAGGGGCACTGTAATTCACAAACCTGCAGAGTTATAAATGACAGCTATCGTCCAAAAATAGACTGAAGTAAGGCTGCCAAGAGGACTTGAAAGCGGGGCAGAATTGCAGGAAACCGATTTCAGGAGGTAGACTGGAATTGCATTGAAAGCATAGGAAAAGAGGCAGAACGTCCACAATGATGCACTTGGCCAAAAAGGGCGTATGCGTTTTTTCCTGAATATATTCAGGAAAAAACGCATACGCCCTTTTTGGCCAACCAAGCAAGCTTGCAAAGGAAATCTGCACTACAATGAAGTCTCACTTCCCCCCGGTCAAAAGGGCCATCTGAAAAAAGTGTAAAATCCAGAAAGGCAGGACAGGCCATGGAGAACTGGGAGCCTTGTTATGCTGATGGGCGGGATGTAAATTGCCAACAACCACTCGGGAGAAGTGTATGGTGTTTCCTGAAACATCTAAAAAACAAAGCAACAGAGCCTAGGGCACTTCCACTTATGGTCCTATAGCTTAGGGAATTTAAAATCAAAAAGACACAGCCACCCCAAAGTTTGGAACGGCTCTGTTTACAAGAACCTCGTTTACAGTACAAGTTCAACATCGCAGAAATTGAAAAATGGATAAAGAAGTTGTGGTATTTACTTACAAAGCAATATCACTCAGCAATGAAATCTGTGTCATCAGGCCCGTAGCAGCACAATGAGTGGATTCAGGTATGATGATTCTAACTGAAATAAGTCACACAGAAAAAGAAACATCATAAGATATCAGTAATACACGGAATGTAAACTTGGCTACACAGGAACTGAATTACAGAACAGAACAGGGTCTCAAATTTAGAAAACCAACTTATGCTTGCTTAAGGGGAAAGGTGAGTTGGGGTGCTGCATAAAACCAGAGATTGAAATGAGCACAGATAAAGTTCCTTAAGCCAAATATGGAATAGACAAGAGCTACTCCTTGCTCAACGAAATGGACTCAACACCGCATATTAAACGCCTAAGAATGTACCTGACTAGTAAGTATCTTAAAACCTATGGATTGCTATGTCTCCGAAAGAGAATCAAGCATGTGTACAGGGGCATAAACGCAGCACTGATAGTATTGGAGAGGATCGGTGAGCAAATGAAGACCCTTTGAAGTCATATTGCATGGTACCCATTCCACGGGTTTCAAATACACAGGTTTAAGGTATTCTTCCTTCAGCTAAAACATGCATGTGGAACCCAAGTATGATCAACCATGTGAACGGGAGACGTGTTCAAATATGTCTCAGTTTTCCTCCCCTGGTACTCGGGTGCAACATTCCAGACGCTTTACTAACACTCTCCCCACTTGGAAAGTCAGCGCCTTTAACCTCCTGTTTGTCCCAGTTTGCAATTTCTGCGGAAGATGAACAGGAATAGCGAGAACCAATGAGAGACTAGCTGGAGGTGTCTGGACGGGCAAATTTAACTCTCATTTCCCACCAGGAAGAGGAAATAACCAAAGGCTCAGCGTGCCGTGCCGGAACCAGATTAGGGCCTGAAGCCATCCTGCGGTGTTGCGGCCAGGTCACAAGAAAGCGAGTTGAAGAAAGGAGCTCAGGGGCACTGTAATTCACAAACCTGCAGAGTTATAAATGACAGCTATCGTCCAAAAATAGACTGAAGTAAGGCTGCCAAGAAGACTTGAAAGCGGGGCAGAATTGCAGGAAACCGATTTCAGGAGGTAGACTGGAATTGCATTGAAAGCATAGGAAAAGAGGCAGAACGTCCACAATGATGCACTTGGCCAAAAAGGGCGTATGCGTTTTTTCCTGAATATATTCAGGAAAAAACGCATACGCCCTTTTTGGCCAACCAAGCAAGCTTGCAAAGGAAATCTGCACTACAATGAAGTCTCACTTCCCCCCGGTCAAAAGGGCCATCTGAAAAAAGTGTAAAATCCAGAAAGGCAGGACAGGCCATGGAGAACTGGGAGCCTTGTTATGCTGATGGGCGGGATGTAAATTGCCAACAACCACTCGGGAGAAGTGTATGGTGTTTCCTGAAACATCTAAAAAACAAAGCAACAGAGCCTAGGGCACTTCCACTTATGGTCCTATAGCTTAGGGAAATTAAAATCAAAAAGACAGCCACCCCAAAGTTTGGAACGGCTCTGTTTACAAGAACCTCGTTTACAGTACAAGTTCAACATCGCAGAAAGTGAAAAATGGATAAAGAACTTGTGGTACTTACGTACAATGCAGTATCACTCAGCAATGAAATCTATGTCATCAGGCCCGTAGCAGCATAATGAGTGGATTCAGGTATGATGATTCTAACTGAAATAAGTCACACAGAAAAAGAAACATCATAAGATATCACTAATACACGGAATGGAAACTTGGCTACACAGGAACTGAATTACAGAACAGAACAGGGTCTCAAATTTAGAAAACCAACTTATGCTTGCTTAAGGGGAAAGGTGAGTTGGGGTGCTGCATAAAACCAGAGATTGAAATGAGCACAGATAAAGTTCCTTAAGCCAAATATGGAATAGACAAGAGCTACTCCTTGCTCAACGAAATGGACTCAACACCGCATATTAAACGCCTAAGAATGTACCTGTCTAGTAAGTATCTTAAAACCTATGGATTGCTATGTCTCCGAAAGAGAATCAAGCATGTGTACAGGGGCATAAACGCAGCAGTGATAGGATTGGAGAGGTTGGTGAGCAAATGAAGACCCTTTGAAGTCATATTGCATGGTACCCATTACACGGGTCTCAACTCTCCAGGTTTAAGGTATTCTTCCTTCAGCTAAAACATGCATGTGGAACCCAGAGTATGATCAACCGTGTGAACGGGAGACGTGTTCAAATATGTCTCAGTTTTCCTCCCCTGGTACTTGGGTGCAACATTCCAGACGCTTTACTAACACTCTCCCGACTTGGAGAGTCAGTCCCTTTAACCTCCTGTTTGGCCCAGTTTGCAATTTCTGCGGAAGATGAACAGGAATAGCGAGAACCAATGAGAGACTAGCTGGAGGTGTCTGGACGGGCAAATTTAACTCTCATTTCCCACCAGGAAGAGGAATTAACCAAAGGCTCTGCGTGCCGTGCCGGAACCAGATTAGGGCCTGAAGCCATCCTGCGGTGTTGCGGCCAGCTCACAAGAAAGCGAGTTGTAGAAAGGAGCTCAGGGGCACTGTAATTCACAAACCTGCAGAGTTATAAATGACAGCTATCGTCCAAAAATATACTGAAGTAAGGCTGCCAAGAGGACTTGAAAGCGGGGCAGAATTGCAGGAAACCGATTTCAGGAGGTAGACTGAAATTGCATTGAAAGCATAGGAAAAGAGGCAGAACGTCCACAATGATGCACTTGGCCAAAAAGGGCGTATGCGTTTTTTCCTGAATATATTCAGGAAAAAACGCATACGCCCTTTTTGGCCAACCAAGCAAGCTTGCAAAGGAAATCTGCACTACAATGAAGTCTCACTTCCCCCCGGTCAAAAGGGCCATCTGAAAAAAGTGTAAAATCCAGAAAGGCAGGACAGGCCATTGATAACTGGGAGCCTTGTTATGCTGATGGGCGGGATGTAAATTGCCAACAGACACTTGGGAGAAGTGTATGGTGTTTCCTAAAACATCTAAAAAACAAAGCAACAGAGCCTAGGGCACTTCCACTTATGGTCCTATAGCTTAGGGAAATTAAAATCAAAAAGACACAGCCACCCCAAAGTTTGGGACGCCTCCGTTTACAAGAACCTCGTTTACAATACAAGTTCAACATTGCAGAAAGTGAAAAATGGATAAAGAAGTTGTGGTATTCACTTACAAAGCAATATCACTCAGCAATGAAATCTATGTCATCAGGCCCTTAGCAGCACAATGAGTGGATTCAGGTATGATGATTCTAACTGAAATAAGTCACACAGAAAAAGAAACATCATAAGATATCAGTAATACACGGAATGTAAACTTGGCTACACAGGAACTGAATTACAGAACAGAACAGGGTCTCAAATTTAGAAAACCAACTTATGCTTGCTTAAGGGTAAAGGTGAGTTGGGGTGCTGCATAAAACCAGAGATTGAAATGAGCACAGATAAAGTTCCTTAAGCCAAATATGGAATAGACAAGAGCTACTCCTTGCTCAACGAAATGGACTCAACACCGCATATTAAACGCCTAAGAATGTACCTGACTAGTAAGTATCTTAAAACCTATGGATTGCTATGTCTCCGAAAGAGAATCAAGCATGTGTACAGGGGCATAAACGCAGCAGTGATAGGATTGGAGAGATTCGGTGAGGAAATGAAGACCCATTGAAGTCATATTGCATGGTACCCTTTCCACGGGTTTCAACTACCCAGGTTTTAGGTATTCTTCCTTCAGCTAAAACATGCATGTGGAACCCAGAGTATGATCAACCATGTGATCGGGAGACGTGTTCAAATATGTCTCAGTTTTCGTACCCTGGTACTCGGCTGCAACATTCCAGACGCTTTACTAACACTCTCCCCACTTGGAGAGTCAGTCCCTTTAACCTCCTGTTTGGCCCAGTTCGCAATTTCTGTGGAAGATGAACAGGAATAGCGAGAACCAATGAGAGACTAGCTGGAGGTGTCTGGATGGGCAAATTTAACTCTCATTTCCCACCAGGAAGAGGAATTAACCAAAGGCTCAGCGTGCCGTGCTGGAACCAGATTAGGGCCTGAAGCCATCCTGTGGTGTTGCGGCCAGCTCACAAGAAAGCGAGTTGAAGAAAGGAGCTCAGGGGCACTGTAATTCACAAACCTGCAGAGTTATAAATGACAGCTATCGTCCAAAAATAGACTGAAGTAAGGCTGCCAAGAGGACTTGAAAGCGGGGCAGAATTGCAGGAAACCGATTTCAGGCGGTAGACTGGAATTGCATTGAAAGCATAGGAAAAGAGGCAGAACGTCCACAATGATGCACTTGGCCAAAAAGGGCGTATGCGTTTTTTCCTGAATATATTCAGGAAAAAACGCATACGCCCTTTTTGGCCAACCAAGCAAGCTTGCAAAGGAAATCTGCACTACAATGAAGTCTCACTTCCCCCCGGTCAAAAGGGCCATCTGAAAAAAGTGTAAAATCCAGAAAGGCAGGACAGGCCATGGAGAACTGGGAGCCTTGTTATGCAGAAGGGCGGGATGTAAATTGCCAACAAACACTCGGGAGAAGTGTATGGTGTTTCCTGAAACATCTAAAAAACAAAGCAACAGAGCCTAGGGCACTTCCACTTATGGTCCTATAGCTTAGGGAATTTAAAATCAAAAAGACACAGCCACCCCAAAGTTTGGAACGGCTCTGTTTACAAGAACCTCGTTTACAGTACAAGTTCAACATCGCAGAAAGTGAAAAATGGATAAAGAAGTTGTGGTATTTACTTACAAAGCAATATCACTCAGCAATGAAATCTGTCTTCAGGCCCTTAGCAGCACAATGAGTGGATTCAGGTATGATGATTCTAACTGAAATAAGTCACACAGAAAAAGAAACATCATAAGATATCAGTAATACACGGAATGTAAACTTGGCTACACAGGAACTGAATTACAGAACAGAACAGGGTCTCAAATTTAGAAAACCAACTTATGCTTGCTTAAGGGGAAAGGTGAGTTGGGGTGCTGCATAAAACCAGAGATTGAAATGAGCACAGATAAAGTTCCTTAAGCCAAATATGGAATAGACAAGAGCTACTCCTTGCTCAACGAAATGGACTCAACACCGCATATTAAATGCCTAAGAATGTACCTGACTAGTAAGTATTTAAAACCTATGGATTGCTATGTCTCCGAAAGAGAATCAAGCATGTGTACAGGGGCATAAACGCAGCAGTGATAGGATTGGAGAGGTTCGGTGAGCAAATGAAGACCCTTTGAAGTCATATTGCATGGTACCCATTCCACGGGTTTCAACTACCCAGGTTTAAGGTATTCTTCCTTCAGCTAAAACATGCATGTGGAACCTAGAGTATGATCAACCATGTGATCGGGAGACGTGTTCAAATATGTCTCAGTTTTCGTACCCTGGTACTCGGGTGCAACATTCCAGACGCTTTACTAACACTCTCCCCACTTGGAGAGTCAGTCCCTTTAACCTCCTGTTTGGCCCAGTTTGCAATTTCTGTGGAAGATGAACAGGAATAGCGAGAACCAATGAGAGACTAGCTGGAGGTGTCTGGATGGGCAAATTTAACTCTCATTTCCCACCAGGAAAAGGAATTAACCAAAGGCTCAGAATGCCGTGCCAGAACCAGATTAGGGCCTGAAGACATCCTGCGGTGTTGCGGCCAGGTCACAAGAAAGTGAGTTGAAGAAAGGAGCTCAGGGGCACTGTAATTCACAAACCTGCAGAGTTATAAATGACAGCTATCGTCCAAAAATATACTGAAGTAAAGCTGCCAAGAGGACTTGAAAGCGGGGCAGAATTGCAGGAAACCGATTTCAGGAGGTAGACTGGAATTGCATTGAAAGCATAGGAAAAGAGGCAGAACGTCCACAATGATGCACTTGTCCAAAAAGGGCGTATGCGTTTTTTCCTGAATATATTCAGGAAAAAACGCATACGCCCTTTTTGGCCAACCAAGCAAGCTTGCAAAGGAAATCTGCACTACAATGAAGTCTCACTTCCCCCCGGTCAAAAGGGCCATCTGAAAAAAGTGTAAAATCCAGAAAGGCAGGACAGGCCATGGAGAACTGGGAGCCTTGTTATGCTGATGGGCGGGATGTAAACTGCCAACAACCACTCGGGAGAAGTGTATGGTGTTTCCTGAAACATCTAAAAAACAAAGCAACAGAGCCTAGGGCACTTCCACTTATGGTCCTATAGCTTAGGGAAATTAAAATCAAAAAGACACAGCCACCCCAAAGTTTGGAACGGCTCTGTTTACAAGAACCTCGTTTACAGTACAAGTTCAACATCGCAGAAATTGAAAAATGGATAAAGAAGTTGTGGTATTTACTTACAAAGCAATATCACTCAGCAATGAAATCTGTGTCATCAGGCCCTTAGCAGCACAATGAGTGGATTCAGGTATGATGATTCTAACTGAAATAAGTCACACAGAAAAAGAAACATCGTAAGATATCAGTAATACACGGAATGTAAACTTGGCTACACAGGAACTGAATTACAGAACAGAACAGGGTCTCAAATTTAGAAAACCAACTTATGCTTGCTTAAGGGGAAAGGTGAGTTGGCGTGCTGCATAAAACCAGAGATTGAAATGAGCACAGATAAAGTTCCTTAAGCCAAATATGGAATAGACAAGAGCTACTCCTTGCTCAACGAAATGGACTCAACACCGCATATTAAATGCCTAAGAATGTACCTGACTAGTATCTTAAATCCTATGGATTGCTATGTCTCCGAAAGAGAATCAAGCATGTGTACAGGGGCATAAACGCAGCAGTGATAGGATTGGAGAGCTTCGGTGAGCAAATGAAGACCCTTTGAAGTCATATTGCATGGTACCCATTCCACGGGTTTCAACTACCCAGGTTTTAGGTATTCTTCCTTCAGCTAAAACATGCATGTGGAACCCAAGTATGATCAACCATGTGAACGGGAGACGTGTTCAAATATGTCTCAGTTTTCCTCCCCTGGTACTCGGGTGCAACATTCCAGACGCTTTACTAACACTCTCCCCACTTGGAAAGTCAGCGCCTTTAACCTCCTGTTTGTCCCAGTTTGCAAATTCTGCGGAAGATGAACAGGAATAGCGAGAACCAATGAGAGGCTAGCTGGAGGTGTCTGGACGGGCAAATTTAACTCTCATTTCCCACCAGGAAGAGGAAATAACCAAAGGCTCAGCGTGCCGTGCCGGAACCAGATTAGGGCCTGAAGCCATCCTGCGGTGTTGCGGCCAGCTCAAAAGAAAGCGAGTTGAAGAAAGGAGCTCAGGGGCACTGTAATTCACAAACCTGCAGAGTTATAAATGACAGCTATCGTCCAAAAATAGACTGAAGTAAGGCTGCCAAGAGGACTTGAAAGCGGGGCAGAATTGCAGGAAACCGATTTCAGGAGGTAGACTGGAATTGCATTGAAAGCATAGGAAAAGAGGCAGAACGTCCACAATGATGCACTTGGCCAAAAAGGGCGTATGCGTTTTTTCCTGAATATATTCAGGAAAAAACGCATACGCCCTTTTTGGCCAACCAAGCAAGCTTGCAAAGGAAATCTGCACTACAATGAAGTCTCACTTCCCCCCGGTCAAAAGGGCCATCTGAAAAAAGTGTAAAATCCAGAAAGGCAGGACAGGCCATTGAGAATTGGGAGCCTTCTTATGCTGATGGGCGGGATGTAAATTGCCAACAGACACTTGGGAGAAGTGTATGGTGTTTCCTGAAACATCTAAAAAACAAAGCAACAGAGCCTAGGGCACTTCCACTTATGGTCCTATAGCTTAGGGAAATTAAAATCAAAAAGACACAGCCACCCCAAAGTTTGGGACGCCTCCGTTTACAAGAACCTCGTTTACCGTACAAGTTCAATATCACAGAAAGTGAAAAATGGATAAAGAACTTGAGGTACTTACGTACAATGCAGTATCACTCAGCAATGAAATCTATGTCATCAGGCCCTTAGCAGCATAATGAGTGGATTCAGGTATGATGATTCTAACTGAAATAAGTCACACAGAAAAAGAAACATCATAAGATATCACTAATACACGGAATGTAAACTTGGCTACACAGGAACTGCATTCCAAAACAGAACAGGGTGTCAAATTTAGAAAACAAACTTATGCTTGCTTAAGGGGAAAGGTGAGTTGGCGTGCTGCATAAAACCAGAGATTGAAATGAGCACAGATAAAGTTCCTTAAGCCAAATATGGAATAGACAAGAGCTACTCCTTGCTCAACGAAATGGACTCAACACCCCATATTAAACGCCTAAGAATGTACCTGACTAGTAAGTATCTTAAAACCTATGGATTGCTATGCCTCCAAAAGAGAATCAAGCGTGTGTACAGGGGCATAAACGCAGCAGTGATAGGATTGGAGAGGTTCGGTGAGCAAATGAAGACCCTTTGAAGTCATATTGCATGGTACCCATTACACGGGTCTCAACTCTCCAGGTTTTAGGTATTCTTCCTTCAGCTAAAACATGCATGTGGAACCCAGAGTATGATCAACCATGTGAACGGGAGACGTGTTCAAATATGTCTCAGTTTTCCTCCCCTGGTACTCGGGTGCAACATTCCAGACGCTTTACTAACACTCTCCCGACTTGGAGAGTCAGTGCCTTTAACCTCCTGTTTGGCCCAGTTTGCAATTTCTGCGGAAGATGAACAGGAATAGCGAGAACCAATGAGAGGCTAGCTGGAGGTGTCTGAACGGGCAAATTTAACTCTCATTTCCCACCAGGAAGAGGAATTAACCAAAGGCTCAGCGTGCCGTGCTGGAACCAGATTAGGGCCTGAAGCCATCCTGCGGTGTTGCGGCCAGGTCACAAG
The DNA here is from genome assembly GCF_949987515.2 of Delphinus delphis. Lineage (NCBI taxonomy): Eukaryota > Metazoa > Chordata > Mammalia > Artiodactyla > Delphinidae > Delphinus > Delphinus delphis. The sequence continues at coordinate 842,802 of NW_027192722.1, forward strand.
AAAGCAAGTTGAAGAAAGGAGCTCAGGGGCACTGTAATTCACAAACCTGCAGAGTTATAAATGACAGCTATCGTCCAAAAATAGACTGAAGTAAGGCTGCCAAGAGGACTTGAAAGCGGGGCAGAATTGCAGGAAACCGATTTCAGGAGGTAGACTGGAATTGCATTGAAAGCATAGGAAAAGAGGCAGAACGTCCACAATGATGCACTTGGCCAAAAAGGGCGTATGCGTTTTTTCCTGAATATATTCAGGAAAAAACGCATACGCCCTTTTTGGCCAACCAAGCAAGCTTGCAAAGGAAATCTGCACTACAATGAAGTCTCACTTCCCCCCGGTCAAAAGGGCCATCTGAAAAAAGTGTAAAATCCAGAAAGGCAGGACAGGCCATTGAGAACTGGGAGCCTTGTTATGCTGATGGGCGGGATGTAAATTGCCAACAGACACTTGGGAGAAGTGTATGGTGTTTCCTGAAACATCTAAAAAACAAAGCAACAGAGCCTAGGGCACTTCCACTTATGGTCCTATAGCTTAGGGAAATTAAAATCAAAAAGACACAGCCACCCCAAAGTTTGGAACGGCTCTATTTACAAGAACCTCGTTTACAGTACAAGTTCAACATCGCAGAAAGTGAAAAATGGATAAAGAACTTGAGGTACTTACGTACAATGCAGTATCACTCAGCAATGAAATCTATGTCATCAGGCCCGTAGCAGCATAATGAGTGGATTCAGGTACGATGATTCTAACTGAAATAAGTCACACAGAAAAAGAAACATCATAAGATATCACTAATACACGGAATGTAAACTTGGTTACACAGGAACTGAATTACAGAACAGAACAGGGTGTCAAATTTAGAAAACCAACTTATGCTTGCTTAAGGGTAAAGGTGAGTTGGGGTGCTGCAAAAAACCAGAGATTGAAATGAGCACAGATAAAGTTCCTTAAGCCAAATATGGAATAGACAAGAGCTACTCCTTGCTCAACGAAATGGACTCAACACCGCATATTAAACGCCTAAGAATGTACCTGACTAGTAAGTATCTTAAAACCTATGGATTGCTATGTCTCCGAAAGAGAATCAAGCATGTGTACAGGGGCATAAACGCAGCAGTGATAGGATTGGAGAGGTTCGTGAGCAAATGAAGACCCTTTGAAGTCATATTGCATGGTACCCATTACACGGGTCTCAACTCTCCAGGTTTAAGGTATTCTTCCTTCAGCTAAAACATGCATGTGGAACCCAGAGTATGATCAACCGTGTGAACGGGAGACGTGTTCAAATATGTCTCAGTTTTCCTCCCCTGGTACTCGGGTGCAACATTCCAGACGCTTTACTAACACTCTCCCGACTTGGAGAGTCAGACCCTTTAACCTCCTGTTTGGCCCAGTTTGCAATTTCTGCGGAAGGTGAACAGGAATAGCGAGAACCAATGAGAGACTAGCTGGAGGTGTCTGGACGGGCAAATTTAACTCTCATTTCCCACCAGGAAGAGGAATTAACCAAAGGCTCAGCGTGCCGTGCCGGAACCAGATTAGGGCCTGAAGCCATCCTGCGGTGTTGCGGCCAGCTCACAAGAAAGCGAGTTGTAGAAAGGAGCTCAGGGGCACTGTAATTCACAAACCTGCAGAGTTATAAATGACAGCTATCGTCCAAAAATAGACTGAAGTAAGGCTGCCAAGAGGACTTGAAAGCGGGGCAGAATTGCAGGAAACCGATTTCAGGCGGTAGACTGGAATTGCATTGAAAGCATAGGAAAAGAGGCAGAACGTCCACAATGATGCACTTGGCCAAAAAGGGCGTATGCGTTTTTTCCTGAATATATTCAGGAAAAAACGCATACGCCCTTTTTGGCCAACCAAGCAAGCTTGCAAAGGAAATCTGCACTACAATGAAGTCTCACTTCCCCCCGGTCAAAAGGGCCATCTGAAAAAAGTGTAAAATCCAGAAAGGCAGGACAGGCCATGGAGAACTGGGAGCCTTGTTATGCAGAAGGGCGGGATGTAAATTGCCAACAAACACTCGGGAGAAGTGTATGGTGTTTCCTGAAACATCTAAAAAACAAAGCAACAGAGCCTAGGGCACTTCCACTTATGGTCCTATAGCTTAGGGAATTTAAAATCAAAAAGACACAGCCACCCCAAAGTTTGGAACGGCTCTGTTTACAAGAACCTCGTTTACAGTACAAGTTCAACATCGCAGAAAGTGAAAAATGGATAAAGAAGTTGTGGTATTTACTTACAAAGCAATATCACTCAGCAATGAAATCTGTCTTCAGGCCCTTAGCAGCACAATGAGTGGATTCAGGTATGATGATTCTAACTGAAATAAGTCACACAGAAAAAGAAACATCATAAGATATCAGTAATACACGGAATGTAAACTTGGCTACACAGGAACTGAATTACAGAACAGAACAGGGTCTCAAATTTAGAAAACCAACTTATGCTTGCTTAAGGGGAAAGGTGAGTTGGGGTGCTGCATAAAACCAGAGATTGAAATGAGCACAGATAAAGTTCCTTAAGCCAAATATGGAATAGACAAGAGCTACTCCTTGCTCAACGAAATGGACTCAACACCGCATATTAAATGCCTAAGAATGTACCTGACTAGTAAGTATTTAAAACCTATGGATTGCTATGTCTCCGAAAGAGAATCAAGCATGTGTACAGGGGCATAAACGCAGCAGTGATAGGATTGGAGAGGTTCGGTGAGCAAATGAAGACCCTTTGAAGTCATATTGCATGGTACCCATTCCACGGGTTTCAACTACCCAGGTTTAAGGTATTCTTCCTTCAGCTAAAACATGCATGTGGAACCTAGAGTATGATCAACCATGTGATCGGGAGACGTGTTCAAATATGTCTCAGTTTTCGTACCCTGGTACTCGGGTGCAACATTCCAGACGCTTTACTAACACTCTCCCCACTTGGAGAGTCAGTCCCTTTAACCTCCTGTTTGGCCCAGTTTGCAATTTCTGTGGAAGATGAACAGGAATAGCGAGAACCAATGAGAGACTAGCTGGAGGTGTCTGGATGGGCAAATTTAACTCTCATTTCCCACCAGGAAGAGGAATTAACCAAAGGCTCAGAATGCCGTGCCAGAACCAGATTAGGGCCTGAAGACATCCTGCGGTGTTGCGGCCAGGTCACAAGAAAGTGAGTTGAAGAAAGGAGCTCAGGGGCACTGTAATTCACAAACCTGCAGAGTTATAAATGACAGCTATCGTCCAAAAATATACTGAAGTAAAGCTGCCAAGAGGACTTGAAAGCGGGGCAGAATTGCAGGAAACCGATTTCAGGAGGTAGACTGGAATTGCATTGAAAGCATAGGAAAAGAGGCAGAACGTCCACAATGATGCACTTGGCCAAAAAGGGCGTATGCGTTTTTTCCTGAATATATTCAGGAAAAAACGCATACGCCCTTTTTGGCCAACCAAGCAAGCTTGCAAAGGAAATCTGCACTACAATGAAGTCTCACTTCCCCCCGGTCAAAAGGGCCATCTGAAAAAAGTGTGAAATCCAGAAAGGCAGGACAGGCCATGGAGAACTGGGAGCCTTGTTATGCTGATGGGCGGGATGTAAACTGCCAACAACCACTCGGGAGAAGTGTATGGTGTTTCCTGAAACATCTAAAAAACAAAGCAACAGAGCCTAGGGCACTTCCACTTATGGTCCTATAGCTTAGGGAAATTAAAATCAAAAAGACACAGCCACCCCAAAGTTTGGAACGGCTCTGTTTACAAGAACCTCGTTTACAGTACAAGTTCAACATCGCAGAAATTGAAAAATGGATAAAGAAGTTGTGGTATTTACTTACAAAGCAATATCACTCAGCAATGAAATCTGTGTCATCAGGCCCTTAGCAGCACAATGAGTGGATTCAGGTATGATGATTCTAACTGAAATAAGTCACACAGAAAAAGAAACATCGTAAGATATCAGTAATACACGGAATGTAAACTTGGCTACACAGGAACTGAATTACAGAACAGAACAGGGTCTCAAATTTAGAAAACCAACTTATGCTTGCTTAAGGGGAAAGGTGAGTTGGCGTGCTGCATAAAACCAGAGATTGAAATGAGCACAGATAAAGTTCCTTAAGCCAAATATGGAATAGACAAGAGCTACTCCTTGCTCAACGAAATGGACTCAACACCGCATATTAAATGCCTAAGAATGTACCTGACTAGTATCTTAAATCCTATGGATTGCTATGTCTCCGAAAGAGAATCAAGCATGTGTACAGGGGCATAAACGCAGCAGTGATAGGATTGGAGAGCTTCGGTGAGCAAATGAAGACCCTTTGAAGTCATATTGCATGGTACCCATTCCACGGGTTTCAACTACCCAGGTTTTAGGTATTCTTCCTTCAGCTAAAACATGCATGTGGAACCCAAGTATGATCAACCATGTGAACGGGAGACGTGTTCAAATATGTCTCAGTTTTCCTCCCCTGGTACTCGGGTGCAACATTCCAGACGCTTTACTAACACTCTCCCCACTTGGAAAGTCAGCGCCTTTAACCTCCTGTTTGTCCCAGTTTGCAAATTCTGCGGAAGATGAACAGGAATAGCGAGAACCAATGAGAGGCTAGCTGGAGGTGTCTGGACGGGCAAATTTAACTCTCATTTCCCACCAGGAAGAGGAAATAACCAAAGGCTCAGCGTGCCGTGCCGGAACCAGATTAGGGCCTGAAGCCATCCTGCGGTGTTGCGGCCAGCTCAAAAGAAAGCGAGTTGAAGAAAGGAGCTCAGGGGCACTGTAATTCACAAACCTGCAGAGTTATAAATGACAGCTATCGTCCAAAAATAGACTGAAGTAAGGCTGCCAAGAGGACTTGAAAGCGGGGCAGAATTGCAGGAAACCGATTTCAGGAGGTAGACTGGAATTGCATTGAAAGCATAGGAAAAGAGGCAGAACGTCCACAATGATGCACTTGGCCAAAAAGGGCGTATGCGTTTTTTCCTGAATATATTCAGGAAAAAACGCATACGCCCTTTTTGGCCAACCAAGCAAGCTTGCAAAGGAAATCTGCACTACAATGAAGTCTCACTTCCCCCCGGTCAAAAGGGCCATCTGAAAAAAGTGTAAAATCCAGAAAGGCAGGACAGGCCATTGAGAATTGGGAGCCTTCTTATGCTGATGGGCGGGATGTAAATTGCCAACAGACACTTGGGAGAAGTGTATGGTGTTTCCTGAAACATCTAAAAAACAAAGCAACAGAGCCTAGGGCACTTCCACTTATGGTCCTATAGCTTAGGGAAATTAAAATCAAAAAGACACAGCCACCCCAAAGTTTGGGACGCCTCCGTTTACAAGAACCTCGTTTACCGTACAAGTTCAATATCACAGAAAGTGAAAAATGGATAAAGAACTTGAGGTACTTACGTACAATGCAGTATCACTCAGCAATGAAATCTATGTCATCAGGCCCTTAGCAGCATAATGAGTGGATTCAGGTATGATGATTCTAACTGAAATAAGTCACACAGAAAAAGAAACATCATAAGATATCACTAATACACGGAATGTAAACTTGGCTACACAGGAACTGCATTCCAAAACAGAACAGGGTGTCAAATTTAGAAAACAAACTTATGCTTGCTTAAGGGGAAAGGTGAGTTGGCGTGCTGCATAAAACCAGAGATTGAAATGAGCACAGATAAAGTTCCTTAAGCCAAATATGGAATAGACAAGAGCTACTCCTTGCTCAACGAAATGGACTCAACACCCCATATTAAACGCCTAAGAATGTACCTGACTAGTAAGTATCTTAAAACCTATGGATTGCTATGCCTCCAAAAGAGAATCAAGCGTGTGTACAGGGGCATAAACGCAGCAGTGATAGGATTGGAGAGGTTCGGTGAGCAAATGAAGACCCTTTGAAGTCATATTGCATGGTACCCATTACACGGGTCTCAACTCTCCAGGTTTTAGGTATTCTTCCTTCAGCTAAAACATGCATGTGGAACCCAGAGTATGATCAACCATGTGAACGGGAGACGTGTTCAAATATGTCTCAGTTTTCCTCCCCTGGTACTCGGGTGCAACATTCCAGACGCTTTACTAACACTCTCCCGACTTGGAGAGTCAGTGCCTTTAACCTCCTGTTTGGCCCAGTTTGCAATTTCTGCGGAAGATGAACAGGAATAGCGAGAACCAATGAGAGGCTAGCTGGAGGTGTCTGAACGGGCAAATTTAACTCTCATTTCCCACCAGGAAGAGGAATTAACCAAAGGCTCAGCGTGCCGTGCTGGAACCAGATTAGGGCCTGAAGCCATCCTGCGGTGTTGCGGCCAGGTCACAAGAAAGCAAGTTGAAGAAAGGAGCTCAGGGGCACTGTAATTCACAAACCTGCAGAGTTATAAATGACAGCTATCGTCCAAAAATAGACTGAAGTAAGGCTGCCAAGAGGACTTGAAAGCGGGGCAGAATTGCAGGAAACCGATTTCAGGAGGTAGACTGGAATTGCATTGAAAGCATAGGAAAAGAGGCAGAACGTCCACAATGATGCACTTGGCCAAAAAGGGCGTATGCGTTTTTTCCTGAATATATTCAGGAAAAAACGCATACGCCCTTTTTGGCCAACCAAGCAAGCTTGCAAAGGAAATCTGCACTACAATGAAGTCTCACTTCCCCCCGGTCAAAAGGGCCATCTGAAAAAAGTGTAAAATCCAGAAAGGCAGGACAGGCCATTGAGAACTGGGAGCCTTGTTATGCTGATGGGCGGGATGTAAATTGCCAACAGACACTTGGGAGAAGTGTATGGTGTTTCCTGAAACATCTAAAAAACAAAGCAACAGAGCCTAGGGCACTTCCACTTATGGTCCTATAGCTTAGGGAAATTAAAATCAAAAAGACACAGCCACCCCAAAGTTTGGAACGGCTCTATTTACAAGAACCTCGTTTACAGTACAAGTTCAACATCGCAGAAAGTGAAAAATGGATAAAGAACTTGAGGTACTTACGTACAATGCAGTATCACTCAGCAATGAAATCTATGTCATCAGGCCCGTAGCAGCATAATGAGTGGATTCAGGTACGATGATTCTAACTGAAATAAGTCACACAGAAAAAGAAACATCATAAGATATCACTAATACACGGAATGTAAACTTGGTTACACAGGAACTGAATTACAGAACAGAACAGGGTGTCAAATTTAGAAAACCAACTTATGCTTGCTTAAGGGTAAAGGTGAGTTGGGGTGCTGCAAAAAACCAGAGATTGAAATGAGCACAGATAAAGTTCCTTAAGCCAAATATGGAATAGACAAGAGCTACTCCTTGCTCAACGAAATGGACTCAACACCGCATATTAAACGCCTAAGAATGTACCTGACTAGTAAGTATCTTAAAACCTATGGATTGCTATGTCTCCGAAAGAGAATCAAGCATGTGTACAGGGGCATAAACGCAGCAGTGATAGGATTGGAGAGGTTCGTGAGCAAATGAAGACCCTTTGAAGTCATATTGCATGGTACCCATTACACGGGTCTCAACTCTCCAGGTTTAAGGTATTCTTCCTTCAGCTAAAACATGCATGTGGAACCCAGAGTATGATCAACCGTGTGAACGGGAGACGTGTTCAAATATGTCTCAGTTTTCCTCCCCTGGTACTCGGGTGCAACATTCCAGACGCTTTACTAACACTCTCCCGACTTGGAGAGTCAGACCCTTTAACCTCCTGTTTGGCCCAGTTTGCAATTTCTGCGGAAGGTGAACAGGAATAGCGAGAACCAATGAGAGACTAGCTGGAGGTGTCTGGACGGGCAAATTTAACTCTCATTTCCCACCAGGAAGAGGAATTAACCAAAGGCTCAGCGTGCCGTGCCGGAACCAGATTAGGGCCTGAAGCCATCCTGCGGTGTTGCGGCCAGCTCACAAGAAAGCGAGTTGTAGAAAGGAGCTCAGGGGCACTGTAATTCACAAACCTGCAGAGTTATAAATGACAGCTATCGTCCAAAAATAGACTGAAGTAAGGCTGCCAAGAGGACTTGAAAGCGGGGCAGAATTGCAGGAAACCGATTTCAGGAGGTAGACTGGAATTGCATTGAAAGCATAGGAAAAGAGGCAGAACGTCCACAATGATGCACTTGTCCAAAAAGGGCGTATGCGTTTTTTCCTGAATATATTCAGGAAAAAACGCATACGCCCTTTTTGGCCAACCAAGCAAGCTTGCAAAGGAAATCTGCACTACAATGAAGTCTCACTTCCCCCCGGTCAAAAGGGCCATCTGAAAAAAGTGTAAAATCCAGAAAGGCAGGACAGGCCATTGAGAACTGGGAGCCTTGTTATGCTGATGGGCGGGATGTAAATTGCCAACAACCACTCGGGAGAAGTGTATGGTGTTTCCTGAAACATCTAAAAAACAAAGCAACAGAGCCTAGGGCACTTCCACTTATGGTCCTATAGCTTAGGGAAATTAAAATCAAAAAGACACAGCCACCCCAAAGTTTGGAACGGCTCTGTTTACAAGAACCTCGTTTACAGTACAAGTTCAACATCGCAGAAAGTGAAAAATGGATAAAGAACTTGAGGTACTTACGTACAATGCAGTATCACTCAGCAATGAAATCTATGTCATCAGGCCCGTAGCAGCATAATGAGTGGATTCAGGTACGATGATTCTAACTGAAATAAGTCACACAGAAAAAGAAACATCATAAGATATCACTAATACACGGAATGTAAACTTGGCTACACAGGAACTGAATTACAGAACAGAACAGGGTCTCAAATTTAGAAAACCAACTTATGCTTGCTTAAGGGTAAAGGTGAGTTGGGGTGCTGCATAAAACCAGAGATTGAAATGAGCACAGATAAAGTTCCTTAAGCCAAATATGGAATACACAAGAGCTACTCCTTGTTCAACGAAATGGACTCAATACCGCATATTAAACGCCTAAGAAGGTACCTGTCTAGTAAGTATCTTAAAACCTATGGATTGCTATGTCTCCGAAAGAGAATCAAGCATGTGTACAGGGGCATAAACGCAGCAGTGATAGGATTGGAGAGGTTCGTGAGCAAATGAAGACCCTTTGAAGTCATATTGCATGGTACCCATTACACGGGTCTCAACTCTCCAGGTTTAAGGTATTCTTCCTTCAGCTAAAACATACATGTGGAACCCACAGTATGATTAACCGTGTGAACGGGAGACGTGTTCAAATATGTCTCAGTTTTCCTCCCCTGGTACTCGGGTGCAACATTCCAGACGCTTTACTAACACTCTCCCGACTTGGAGAGTCAGTCCCTTTAACCTCCTGTTTGGCCCAGTTTGCAATTTCTGCGGAAGGTGAACAGAAATAGCGAGAACCAATGAGAGACTAGCTGGAGGGGTCTGGACGGGCAAATTTAACTCTCATTTCCCACCAGGAAGAGGAATTAACCAAAGGCTCAGCGTGCCGTGCCGGAACCAGATTAGGGCCTGAAGCCATCCTGCGGTGTTGCGGCCAGCTCACAAGAAAGCGAGTTGTAGAAAGGAGCTCAGGGGCACTGTAATTCACAAACCTGCAGAGTTATAAATGACAGCTATCTTCCAAAAATAGACTGAAGTAAGGCTGCCAAGAGGACTTGAAAGCGGGGCAGAATTGCAGGAAACCGATTTCAGGAGGTAGACTGGAATTGCATTGAAAGCATAGGAAAAGAGGCAGAACGTCCACAATGATGCACTTGGCCAAAAAGGGCGTATGCGTTTTTTCCTGAATATATTCAGGAAAAAACGCATACGCACTTTTTGGCCAACCAAGCAAGCTTGCAAAGGAAATCTGCACTACAATGAAGTCTCACTTCCCCCCGGTCAAAAGGGCCATCTGAAAAAAGTGTAAAATCCAGAAAGGCAGGACAGGCCATGGAGAATTGGGAGCCTTGTTATGCTGATGGGCGGGATGTAAATTGCCAACAGACACTTGGGAGAAGTGTATGGTGTTTCCTGAAACATCTAAAAAACAAAGCAACAGAGCCTAGGGCACTTCCACTTATGGTCCTATAGCTTAGGGAAATTAAAATCAAAAAGACACAGCCACCCCAAAGTTTGGAACGGCTCTGTTTACAAGAACCTCGTTTACAGTACAAGTTCAACATCGCAGAAAGTGAAAAATGGATAAAGAACTTGAGGTACTTACGTACAATGCAGTATCACTCAGCAATGAAATCTATGTCATCAGGCCCGTAGCAGCATAATGAGTGGATTCAGGTACGATGATTCTAACTGAAATAAGTCACACAGAAAAAGAAACATCATAAGATATCACTAATACACGGAATGTAAACTTGGCTACACAGGAACTGAATTACAGAACAGAACAGGGTCTCAAATTTAGAAAACCAACTTATGCTTGCTTAAGGGTAAAGGTGAGTTGGGGTGCTGCATAAAACCAGAGATTGAAATGAGCACAGATAAAGTTCCTTAAGCCAAATATGGAATAGACAAGAGCTACTCCTTGCTCAACGAAATGGACTCAACACCGCATATTAAACGCCTAAGAATGTACCTGTCTAGTAAGTATCTTAAAACCTATGGATTGCTATGTCTCCGAAAGAGAATCAAGCATGTGTACAGGGGCATAAACGCAGCAGTGATAGGATTGGAGAGGTTGGTGAGCAAATGAAGACCCTTTGAAGTCATATTGCATGGTACCCATTACACGGGTCTCAACTCTCCAGGTTTAAGGTATTCTTCCTTCAGCTAAAACATGCATGTGGAACCCAGAGTATGATCAACCGTGTGAACGGGAGACGTGTTCAAATATGTCTCAGTTTTCCTCCCCTGGTACTTGGGTGCAACATTCCAGACGCTTTACTAACACTCTCCCGACTTGGAGAGTCAGTCCCTTTAACCTCCTGTTTGGCCCAGTTTTCAATTTCTGCGGAAGGTGAACAGGAATAGCGAGAACCAATGAGAGACTAGCTGGAGGTGTCTGGACGGGCAAATTTAACTCTCATTTCCCACCAGGAAGAGGAATTAACCAAAGGCTCAGCGTGCCGTGCCGGAACCAGATTAGGGCCTGAAGCCATCCTGCGGTGTTGCGACCAGCTCACAAGAAAGCGAGTTGTAGAAAGGAGCTCAGGGGCACTGTAATTCACAAACCTGCAGAGTTATAAATGACAGCTATCGTCCAAAAATATACTGAAGTAAGGCTGCCAAGAGGACTTGAAAGCGGGGCAGAATTGCAGGAAACCGATTTCAGGAGGTAGACTGGAATTGCATTGCAAGCATAGGAAAAGAGGCAGAACGTCCAAAATGATGCACTTGTCCAAAAAGGGCGTATGCGTTTTTTCCTGAATATATTCAGGAAAAAACGCATACGCCCTTTTTGGCCAACCAAGCAAGCTTGCAAAGGAAATCTGCACTACAATGAAGTCTCACTTCCCCCCGGTCAAAAGGGCCATCTGAAAAAAGTGTAAAATCCAGAAAGGCAGGACAGACCATTGAGAACTGGGAGCCTTCTTATGCTGATGGGCGGGATGTAAATTTCCAACAGACACTTGGGAGAAGTGTATGGTGTTTCCTGAAACATCTAAAAAACAAAGCAACAGAGCCTAGGGCACTTCCACTTATGGTCCTATAGCTTAGGGAAATTAAAATCAAAAAGACACAGCCACCCCAAGTTTGGGACGCCTCCGTTTACAAGAACCTCGTTTACCGTACAAGTTCAATATCACAGAAAGTGAAAAATGGATAAAGAAGTTGTGGTATTTACTTACAAAGCAATATCACTCAGCAATGAAATCTGTGTCATCAGGCCCTTAGCAGCATAATGAGTGGATTCAGGTATGATGATTCTAACTGAAGTAAGTCACACAGAAAAAGAAACATCATAAGATATCAGTAATACACGGAATGTAAACTTGGCTACACAGCAACTGAATTACAGAACAGAACAGGGTCTCAAATTTAGAAAACCAACTTATGCTTGCTTAAGGGGAAAGGTGAGTTGGCGTGCTGCATAAAACCAGAGATTGAAATGAGCACAGATAAAGTTCCTTAAGTCAAATATGGAATAGACAAGAGCTACTCCTTGCTCAACGAAATGGACTCAACACCCCATATTAAACGCCTAAGAATGTACCTGACTAGTAAGTATCGTAAAACCTATGGATTGCTATGTCTCCGAAAGAGAATCAAGCATGTGTACAGGGGCATAAACGCAGCAGTGATAGGATTGGAGAGGTTCGGTGAGCAAAGGAAGACCCTTTGAAGTCATATTGCATGGTACCCATTACACGGGTCTTAACTCTCCAGGTTTAAGGTATTCTTCCTTCAGCTAAAACATGCATGTGGAACCCAAGTATGATCAACCATGTGAACGGGAGACGTGTTCAAATATGTCTCAGTTTTCCTCCCCTGGTACTCGGGTGCAACATTCCAGACGCTTTACTAACACTCTCCCCACTTGGAGAGTCAGTCCCTTTAACCTCCTGTTTGGCCCAGTTTGCAATTTCTGCGGAAGATGAACAGGAATAGCGAGAACCAATGAGAGACTAGCTGGAGGTGTCTGAACGGGCAAATTTAACTCTCATTTCCCACCAGGAAGAGGAAATAACCAAAGGCTCAGCGTGCCGTGCCGGAACCAGATTAGGGCCTGAAGCCATCCTGCGGTGTTGCGGCCAGGTCACAAGAAAGCGAGTTGAAGAAAGGAGCTCAGGGGCACTGTAATTCACAAACCTGCAGAGTTATAAATGACAGCTATCGTCCAAAAATAGACTGAAGTAAGGCTGCCAAGAGGACTTGAAAGCGGGGCAGAATTGCAGGAAACCGATTTCAGGAGGTAGACTGGAATTGCATTGAAAGCATAGGAAAAGAGGCAGAACGTCCACAATGATGCACTTGGCCAAAAAGTGCGTATGCGTTTTCTCCTGAATATATTCAGGAAAAAACGCATACGCCCTTTTTGGCCAACCAAGCAAGCTTGCAAAGGAAATCTGCACTACAATGAAGTCTCACTTCCCCCCGGTCAAAAGGGCCATCTGAAAAAAGTGTAAAATCCAGAAAGGCAGGACAGGCCATGGAGAACTGGGAGCCTTGTTATGCTGATGGGCGGGATGTAAATTGCCAACAACCACTCGGAAGAAGTGTATGGTGTTTCCTGAAACATCTAAAAAACAAAGCAACAGAGCCTAGGGCACTTCCACTTATGGTCCTATAGCTTAGGGAAATTAAAATCAAAAAGACACAGCCACCCCAAAGTTTGGGACGCCTCCGTTTACAAGAACCTCATTTACCGTACAAGTTCAATATCACAGAAAGTGAAAAATGGATAAAGAACTTGTGGTACTTACGTACAATGCAGTATCACTCAGCAATGAAATCTATGTCATCAGGCCCGTAGCAGCATAATGAGTGGATTCAGGTACGATGATTCTAACTGAAATAAGTCACACAGAAAAAGAAACATCATAACATATCACTAATACACGGAATGTAAACTTGGCTACACAGGAACTGCATTCCAAAACAGAACAGGTTCTCAAATTTAGAAAACCAACTTATGCTTGCTTAAGGGGAAAGGTGAGTTGGGGTGCTGCATAAAACCAGAGATTGAAATGAGCACAGATAAAGTTCCTTAAGCCAAATATGGAATAGACAAGAGCTACTCCTTGCTCAACGAAATGGACTCAACACCCCATATTAAACGCCTAAGAATGTACCTGACTAGTAAGTATCTTAAAACCTATGGATTGCTACGTCTCCAAAAGAGAATCAAGCGTGTGTACAGGGGCATAAACGCAGCAGTGATAGGATTGGAGAGGTTCGGTGAGCAAATGAAGACCCTTTGAAGTCATATTGCATGGTACCCATTCCATGGGTCTCAACTCTCCAAGTTTAAGGTATTCTTCCTTCAGCTAAAACATGCATGTGGAACCCAGAGTATGATCAACCATGTGAACGGGAGACGTGTTCAAATATGTCTCAGTTTTCCTCCCCTGGTACTCGGGTGCAACATTCCAGACGCTTTACTAACACTCTCCCGACTTGGAGAGTCAGTCCCTTTAACCTCCTGTTTGGCCCAGTTTGCAATTTCTGCGGAAGATGAACAGGAATAGTGAGAACCAATGAGAGACTAGCTGGAGGTGTCTGAACGGGCAAATTTAACTCTCATTTCCCACCAGGAAGAGGAAATAACCAAAGGCTCAGCGTGCCGTAACGGAACCAGATTAGGGCCTGAAGCCATCCTGCGGTGTTGCGGCCAGGTCACAAGAAAGCGAGTTGAAGAAACGAGCTCAGGGGCACTGTAATTCACAAACCTGCAGAGTTATAAATGACAGCTATCGTCCAAAAATAGACTGAAGTAAGGCTGCCAAGAGGACTTGAAAGCGGGGCAGAATTGTAGGAAACCGATTTCAGGAGGTAGACTGGAATTGCATTGAAAGCATAGGAAAAGAGGCAGAACGTACACAATGATGCACTTGGCCAAAAAGGGCGTATGCGTTTTTTCCTGAATATATTCAGGAAAAAACGCATACGCCCTTTTTGGCCAACCAAGCAAGCTTGCAAAGGAAATCTGCACTACAATGAAGTCTCACTTCCCCCCGGTCAAAAGGGCCATCTGAAAAAAGTGTAAAATCCAGAAAGGCAGGACAGGCCATGGAGAACTGGGAGCCTTGTTATGCTGATGGGCGGGATGTAAATTGCCAACAACCACTCGGGAGAAGTGTATGGTGTTTCCTGAAACATCTAAAAAACAAAGCAACAGAACCTAGGGCACTTCCACTTATGGTCCTATAGCTTAGGGAAATTAAAATCAAAAAGACACAGCCACCCCAAAGTTTGGAACGGCTCTGTTTACAAGAACCTCGTTTACAGTACAAGTTCAACATCGCAGAAAGTGAAAAATGGATAAAGAAGTTGTGGTATTTACTTACAAAGCAATATCACTCAGCAATGAAGTCTGTGTCATCAGGCCCTTAGCAGCAAAATGAGTGGATTCAGGTATGATGATTCTAACTGAAATAAGTCACACAGAAAAAGAAACATCATAAGATATCAGTAATACACGGAATGTAAACTTGGCTACACAGGAACTGAATTACAGAACAGAACAGGGTCTCAAATTTAGAAAACCAACTTATGCTTGCTTAAGGGTAAAGGTGAGTTGGGGTGCTGCATAAAACCAGAGATTGAAATGAGCACAGATAAAGTTCCTTAAGCCAAATATGGAATAGAGAAGAGCTACTCCTTGCTCAACGAAATGGACTCAACACCCCATATTAAACGCCTAATAATGTACCTGACTTGTAAGTATCTTAAAACCTATGGATTGCTATGTCTCCGAAAGAGAATCAAGCATGTGTACAGGGACATAAACGCAGCAGTGATAGGATTGGAGAGGTCGGTGAGCAAATGAAGACCCTTTGAAATCATATTGCATGGTACCCATTCCACGGGTTTCAACTACCCAGGTTTAAGGTATTCTTCCTTCAGCTAAAACATGCATGTGGAACCTAGAGTATGATCAACCATGTGATCGGGAGACGTGTTCAAATATGTCTCAGTTTTCGTACCCTGGTACTCGGGTGCAACATTCCAGACGCTTTACTAACCCTCTCCCCACTTGGAAAGTCAGCGCCTTTAACCTCCTGTTTGTCCCAGTTTGCAATTTCTGCGGAAGATGAACAGGAATAGCGAGAACCAATGAGAGGCTAGCTGGAGGTGTCTGGACGGGCAAATTTAACTCTCATTTCCCACCAGGAAGAGGAAATAACCAAAGGCTCAGCGTGCCGTGCCGGAACCAGATTAGGGCCTGAAGCCATCCTGCGGTGTTGCGGCCAGCTCAAAAGAAAGCGAGTTGAAGAAAGGAGCTCAGGGGCACTGTAATTCACAAACCTGCAGAGTTATAAATGACAGCTATCGTCCAAAAATAGACTGAAGTAAGGCTGCCAGGAGGACTTGAAAGCGGGGCAGAATTGCAGGAAACCGATTTCAGGAGGTAGACTGGAATTGCATTGAAAGCATAGGAAAAGAGGCAGAACGTCCACAATGATGCACTTGGCCAAAAAGGGCGTATGCGTTTTTTCCTGAATATATTCAGGAAAAAACGCATACGCCCTTTTTGGCCAACCAAGCAAGCTTGCAAAGGAAATCTGCACTACAATGAAGTCTCACTTCCCCCCGGTCAAAAGGGCCATCTGATAAAAGTGTAAAATCCAGAAAGGCAACAGGCCATTGAGAACTGGGAGCCTTGTTATGCTGATGGGCGGGATGTAAATTGCCAACAGACACTTGGGAGAAGTGTATGGTGTTTCCTGAAACATCTAAAAAACAAAGCAACAGAGCCTAGGGCACTTCCACTTATGGTCCTATAGCTTAGGGAAATTAAAATCAAAAAGACACAGCCACCCCAAAGTTTGGAACGGCTCTGTTTACAAGAACCTCGTTTACAGTACAAGTTCAACATCGCAGAAAGTGAAAAATGGATAAAGAAGTTGTGGTATTTACTTACAAAGCAATATCACTCAGCAATGAAATCTGTGTCATCAGGCCCTTAGCAGCACAATGAGTGGATTCAGGTATGATGATTCTAACTGAAATAAGTCACACAGAAAAAGAAACATCATAAGATATCAGTAATACACGGAATGTAAACTTGGCTACACAGGAACTGAATTACAGAACAGAACAGGGTCTCAAATTTAGAAAACCAACTTATGCTTGCTTAAGGGTAAAGGTGAGTTGGTGTGCTGCATAAAACCAGAGATTGAAATGAGCACAGATAAAGTTCCTTAAGCCAAATATGGAATAGACAAGAGCTACTCCTTGCTCAACGAAATGGACTCAACACCGCATATTAAACGCCTAAGAATGTACCTGACTTGTAAGTATCTTAAAACCTATGGATTGCTACGTCTCCAAAAAAGAATCAAGCGTGTGTACAGGGGCATAAACGCAGCAGTGATAGGATTGGAGAGGTTCGGTGAGCAAATGAAGACCCTTTGAAGTCATATTGCATGGTACCCATTCCATGGGTCTCAACTCTCCAAGTTTAAGGTATTCTTCCTTCAGCTAAAACATGCATGTGGAACCCAGAGTATGATCAACCATGTGAACGGGAGACGTGTTCAAATATGTCTCAGTTTTCCTCCCCTGGTACTCGGGTGCAACATTCCAGACGCTTTACTAACACTCTCCCGACTTGGAGAGTCAGTCCCTTTAACCTCCTGTTTGGCCCAGTTTGCAATTTCTGCGGAAGATGAACAGGAATAGTGAGAACCAATGAGAGTCTAGCTGGAGGTGTCTGGACGGGCAAATTTAACTCTCATTTCCCACCAGGAAGAGGAATTAACCAAAGGCTCAGCATGCCGTGCCGGAACCAGATTAGGGCCTGAAGCCATCCTGCGGTGTTGCGGCCAGGTCACAAGAAAGCGAGTTGAAGAAAGGAGCTCAGGGGCACTGTAATTCACAAACCTGCAGAGTTATAAATGACAGCTATCGTCCAAAAATAGACTGAAGTAAGGCTGCCAAGAGGACTTGAAAGCGGGGCAGAATTGCAGGAAACCGATTTCAGGAGGTAGACTGGAATTGCATTGAAAGCATAGGAAAAGAGGCAGAACGTCCACAATGATGCACTTGGCCAAAAAGGGCGTATGCGTTTTTTCCTGAATATATTCAGGAAAAAACGCATACGCCCTTTTTGGGCAACCAAGCAAGCTTGCAAAGGAAATCTGCACTACAATGAAGTCTCACTTCCCCCCGGTCAAAAGGGCCATCTGAGAAAAGTGTAAAATCCAGAAAGGCAGGACAGGCCATGGAGAACTGGGAGCCTTGTTATGCTGATGGGCGGGATGTAAATTGCCAACAACCACTCGGGAGAAGTGTATGGTGTTTCCTGAAACATCTAAAAAACAAAGCAACAGAACCTAGGGCACTTCCACTTATGGTCCTATAGCTTAGGGAAATTAAAATCAAAAAGACACAGCCACCCCAAAGTTTGGAACGGCTCTGTTTACAAGAACCTCGTTTACAGTACAAGTTCAACATCGCAGAAAGTGAAAAATGGATAAAGAAGTTGTGGTATTTACTTACAAAGCAATATCACTCAGCAATGAAGTCTGTGTCATCAGGCCCTTAGCAGCACAATGAGTGGATTCAGGTATGATGATTCTAACTGAAATAAGTCACACAGAAAAAGAAACATCATAAGGTATCAGTAATACACGGAATGTAAACTTGGCTACACAGGAACTGAATTACAGAACAGAACAGGGTCTCAAATTTAGAAAACCAACTTATGCTTGCTTAAGGGTAAAGGTGAGTTGGGGTGCTGCATAAAACCAGAGATTGAAATGAGCACAGATAAAGTTCCTTAAGCCAAATATGGAATAGAGAAGAGCTACTCCTTGCTCAACGAAATGGACTCAACACCCCATATTAAACGCTTAAGAATGTACCTGACTAGTAAGTATCTTAAAACCTATGGATTGCTATGTCTCCGAAAGAGAATCAAGCATGTGTACAGGGGCATAAACGCAGCAGTGATAGGATTGGAGAGGTCGGTGAGCAAATGAAGACCCTTTGAAATCATATTGCATGGTACCCATTCCACGGGTTTCAACTACCCAGGTTTAAGGTATTCTTCCTTCAGCTAAAACATGCATGTGGAACCTAGAGTATGATCAACCATGTGATCGGGAGACGTGTTCAAATATGTCTCAGTTTTCCTCCCCTGGTACTCGGGTGCAACATTCCAGACGCTTTACTAACACTCTCCCCACTTGGAGAGTCAGTCCCTTTAACCTCCTGTTTGGCCCAGTTTGCAATTTCTGCGGAAGATGAACAGGAATAGCGAGAACCAATGAGAGACTAGCTGGAGGTGTCTGGACGGGCAAATTTAACTCTCATTTCCCACCAGGAAGAGGAATTAACCAAAGGCTCAGCGTGCCGTGCCGGAACCAGATTAGGGCCTGAAGCCATCCTGCGGTGTTGCGGCCAGCTCACAAGAAAGCGAGTTGAAGAAAGGAGCTCAGGGGCACTGTAATTCACAAACCTGCAGAGTTATAAATGACAGCTATCGTCCAAAAATAGACTGAAGTAAGGCTGCCAAGAGGACTTGAAAGCGGGGCAGAATTGCAGGAAACCGATTTCAGGAGGTAGACTGGAATTGCATTGAAAGCATAGGAAAAGAGGCAGAACGTCCACAATGATGCACTTGGCCAAAAAGGGCGTATGCGTTTTTTCCTGAATATATTCAGGAAAAAACGCATATGCCCTTTTTGGCCAACCAAGCAAGCTTGCAAAGGAAATCTGCACTACAATGAAGTCTCACTTCCCCCCGGTCAAAAGGGCCATCTGAAAAAAGTGTAAAATCCAGAAAGGCAGGACAGGCCATGGAGAACTGGGAGCCTTGTTATGCTGAAGGGCGGGATGTAAATTGCCAACAACCACTCGGGAGAAGTGTATGGTGTTTCCTGAAACATCTAAAAAACAAAGCAACAGAGCCTAGGGCACTTCCACTTATGGTCCTATAGCTTAGGGAATTTAAAATCAAAAAGACACAGCCACCCCAAAGTTTGGAATGGCTCTGTTTACAAGAACCTCATTTACAGTACAAGTTCAACATCGCAGAAAGTGAAAAATGGATAAAAAAGTTGTGGTATTTACTTACAAAGCAATATCACTCAGCAATGAAATCTATGTCATCAGGCCCTTAGCAGCACAATGAGTGGATTCAGGTATGATGATTCTAACTGAAATAAGTCACACAGAAAAAGAAACATCATAAGATATCAGTAATACACAGAATGGAAACTTGGCTACACAGGAACTGAATTACAGAACAGAACA
This sequence comes from Delphinus delphis, assembly GCF_949987515.2. Classification (NCBI taxonomy): domain Eukaryota; kingdom Metazoa; phylum Chordata; class Mammalia; order Artiodactyla; family Delphinidae; genus Delphinus; species Delphinus delphis. Next base: position 862,587 of record NW_027192722.1, read on the forward strand.
GGGTCTCAAATTTAGAAAACCAACTTATGCTTGCTTAAGGGGAAAGGTGAGTTGGGGTGCTGCATAAAACCAGAGATTGAAATGAGCACAGATAAAGTTCCTTAAGCCAAATATGGAATAGACAAGAGCTACTCCTTGCTCAACGAAATGGACTCAACACCGCATATTAAATGCCTAAGAATGTACCTGACTTGTAAGTATCTTAAAACCTATGGATTGCTACGTCTCCGAAAGAGAATCAAGCATGTGTACAGGGGCATAAACGCAGCAGTGATAGGATTGGAGATGTTCGGTGAGCAAATGAAGACCCTTTGAAGTCATATTGCATGGTACCCATTCCACGGGTTTCAAATACCCAGGTTTAAGGTATTCTTCCTTCAGCTAAAACATGCATGTGAAACCTAGAGTATGATCAACCATGTGATCGGGAGACGTGTTCAAATATGTCTCAGTTTTCGTAACCTGGTACTCGGGTGCAACATTCCAGACGCTTTACTAACACTCTCCCCACTTGGAGAGTCAGTCCCTTTAACCTCCTGTTTGGCCCAGTTTGCAATTTCTGCGGAAGATGAACAGGAATAGCGAGAACCAATGAGAGACTAGCTGGAGGTGTCTGAACGGGCAAATTTAACTCTCATTTCCCACCAGGAAGAGGAATTAACCAAAGGCTCAGCGTGCCGTGCCGGAACCAGATTAGGGCCTGAAGCCATCCTGGGTGTTTCGGCCAGCTCACAAGAAAGCGACTTAAAGAAAGGAGCTCAGGGGCACTGTAATTCACAAAACTGCAGAGTTATAAATGACAGCTATCGTCCAAAAATAGACTGAAGTAAGGCTGCCAAGAGGACTTGAAAGCGGGGCAGAATTGCAGGAAACCGATTTCAGGAGGTAGACTGGAATTGCATTGAAAGCATAGGAAAAGAGGCAGAACGTCCACAATGATGCACTTGGCCAAAAAGGGCGTATGCGTTTTTTCCTGAATATATTCAGGAAAAAACGCATACGCCCTTTTTGGCCAACCAAGCAAGCTTGCAAAGGAAATCTGCACTACAATGAAGTCTCACTTCCCCCCGGTCAAAAGGGCCATCTGAAAAAAGTGTAAAATCCAGAAAGGCAGGACAGGCCATGGAGAACTGGGAGCCTTGTTATGCTGATGGGCGGGATGTAAATTGCCAACAACCACTCGGGAGAAGTGTATGGTGTTTCCTGAAACATCTAAAAAACAAAGCAACAGAGCCTAGGGCACTTCCACTTATGGTCCTATAGCTTAGGGAAATTAAAATCAAAAAGACACAGCCACCCCAAAGTTTGGGACGCCTCTGTTTACAAGAACCTCGTTTACCGTACAAGTTCAATATCACAGAAAGTGAAAAATGGATAAAGAACTTGTGGTACTTACGTACAATGCAGTATCACTCAACAATGAAATCTATGTCATCAGCCCCGTAGCAGCATAATGAGTGGATTCAGGTACGATGATTCTAACTGAAATAAGTCACACAGAAAAAGAAACATCATAAGATATCACTAATACACGGAATGTAAACTTGGCTACACAGGAACTGAATTCCAAAACAGAACAGGGTCTCAAATTTAGAAAACCAACTTATGCTTGCTTAAGGGTAAAGGTGAGTTGGGGTGCTGCATAAAACCAGAGATTCAAATGAGCACAGATAACGTTCCTTAAGCCAAATATGGAATACACAAGAGCTACTCCTTGCTCAACGAAATGGACCCAACACCCCATATTAAACGCCTAAGAATGTACCTGACTAGTAAGTATCTTAAAACCTATGGATTGCTATGTCTCCGAAGGAGAATCAAGCGAATGTACCGGGGCATAAACACAGCAGTGATAGGATTGGAGAGGTTCGGTGTGCAAATGAAGACCCTTTGAAGTCATATTGCATGGTACCCATTCCACGGGTCTCAACTCTCCAGGTTTAAGGTATTCTTCCTTCAGCTAAAACATGCATGTGGAACCCAAGTATGATCAACCATGTGAACGGGAGACGTGTTCAAATATGTCTCAGTTTTCCTCCCCTGGTACTCGGGTGCAACATTCCAGACGCTTTACTAACACTCCTCCCACTTGGAGAGTCAGCGCCTTTAACCTCCTGTTTGGCCCAGTTTGCAATTTCTGCGGAAGATGAACAGGAATAGCGAGAACCAATGAGAGACTAGCTGGAGGTGTCTGGACGGGCAAATTTAACTCTCATTTCCCACCAGGAAGAGGAAATAACCAAAGGCTCAGCGTGCCGTGCCGGAACCAGATTAGGGCCTGAAGCCATCCTGCGGTGTTGCAACCAGCTCACAAGAAAGCGAGTTGAAGAAAGGAGCTCAGGGACACTCTAATTCACAAACCTGCAGAGTTATAAATGACAGCTATCGTCCAAAAATAGACTGAAGTAAGGCTGCCAAGAGGACTTGAAAGCAGGGCAGAATTGCAGGAAACCGATTTCAGGAGGTAGACTGGAATTGCATTGAAAGCATAGGAAAAGAGGCAGAACGTCCACAATGATGCACTTGGCCAAAAAGGGCGTATGCGTTTTTTCCTGAATATATTCAGGAAAAAACGCATACGCCCTTTTTGGCCAACCAAGCAAGCTTGCAAAGGAAATCTGCACTACAATGAAGTCTCACTTCCCCCCGGTCAAAAGGGCCATCTGAGAAAAGTGTAAAATCCAGAAAGGCAGGACAGGCCATGGAGAACTGGGAGCCTTGTTATGCTGATGGGCGGGATGTAAATTGCCAGCAGACACTCGGGAGAACTGTATGGTGTTTCCTGAAACATCTAAAAAACAAAGCAACAGACCCTAGGGCACTTCCACTTATGGTCCTATAGCTTAGGGAAATTAAAATCAAAAAGACACAGCCACCCCAAAGTTTGGGACGCCTCTGTTTACAAGAACCTCGTTTACCGTACAAGTTCAATATCACAGAAAGTGAAAAATGGATAAAGAACTTGTGGTACTTACGTACAATGCAGTATCACTCAGCAATGAAATCTATGTCATCAGGCCCATAGCAGCATAATGAGTGGATTCAGGTACGATGATTCTAACTGAAATAAGTCACACAGAAAATGAAATATCATAACATATCACTAATACACGGAATGTAAACTTGGCTACACAGGAACTGAATTCCAAAACAGAACAGGTTCTCAAATTTAGAAAACCAACTTATGCTTGCTTAAGGGGAAAGGTGAGTTGTGGTGCTGCATAAAACCAGAGATTGAAATGAGCACAGATAAAGTTCCTTAAGCCAAATATGGAATAGACAAGAGCTACTCCTTGCTCAACGAAATGGACTCAACACCCCATATTAAACGCCTAAGAATGTACCTGACTAGTAAGTATCTTAAAACCTATGGATTGCTATGTCTCCAAAAGAGAATCAAACGTGTGTACAGGGGCATAAACGCAGCAGTGATAGGATTGGAGAGGTTCGATGAGCAAATGAAGACCCTTTGAAGACATATTGCATGGTACCCATTCCACGGGTCTCAACTCTCCAGGTTTAAGGTATTCTTCCTTCAGCTAAAACATGCATGTGGAACCCAGAGTATGATCAACCGTGTGAACGGGAGACGTGTTCAAATATGTCTCAGTTTTCCTCCCCTGGTACTCGGGTGCAACATTCCAGACGCTTTACTTACACTCTCCCCACTTGGAGAGTCAGCGCCTTTAACCTCCTGTTTGGCCCAGTTTGCAATTTCTGCAGAAGATGAACAGGAATAGCGAGAACCAATGAGAGACTAGCTGGAGGTGTCTGGACGGGCAAATTTAACTCTCATTTCCCACCAGGAAGAGGAATTAACCAAAGGCTCAGCGTGCCGTGCCGGAACCAGATTAGGGCCTGAAGCCATCCTGCGGTGTTGCGGCCAGCTCACAAGAAAGCGAGTTGAAGAAAGGAGCTCAGGGGCACTGTAATTCAAAAACCTGCAGAGTTATAAATGACAGCTTTCGTCCAAAAATAGACTGAAGTAAGGCTGCCAAGAGGACTTGAAAGCGGGGCAGAATTGCAGGAAACCGATTTCAGGAGGTAGACTGGAATTGCATTGAAAGCATAGGAAAAGAGGCAGAACGTCCACAATGATGCACTTGGCCAAAAAGGGCGTATGCGTTTTTTCCTGAATATATTCAGGAAAAAACGCATACGCCCTTTTTGGCCAACCAAGCAAGCTTGCAAAGGAAATCTGCACTACAATGAAGTCTCACTTCCCCCCGGTCAAAAGGGCCATCTGAAAAAAGTGTAAAATCCAGAAAGGCAGGACAGGCCATGGAGAACTGGGAGCCTTGTTATGCTGATGGGCGGGATGTAAATTGCCAACAACCACTCGGGAGAAGTGTATGGTGTTTCCTGAAACATCTAAAAAACAAATCAACAGAGCCTAGGGCACTTCCACTTATGGTCCTATAGCTTAGGGAAATTAAAATCAAAAAGACACAGCCACCCCAAAGTTTGGAACGGCTCTGTTTACAATAACCTCGTTTACAGTACAAGTTCAACATCGCAGAAAGTGAAAAATGGATAAAGAAGTTGTGGTATTTACTTACAAAGCAATATCACTCAGCAATGAAATCTATGTCATCTGGCCCTTAGCAGCACAATGAGTGGATTCAGGTATGATGATTCTAACTGAAATAAGTCACACAGAAAAAGAAACATCATAATATATCAGTAATACACGGAATGTAAACTTGGCTACACAGGAACTGAATTACAGCACAGAACAGAGTCTCAAATTTAGAAAACCAACTTATGCTTGCTTAAGGGGAAAGGTGAATTGGGGTGCTGCATAACCAGAGATTTAAATGAGCACAGATAAAGTACCTTAAGCCAAATATGGAATAGACAAGAGCTACTCCTTGCTCAACGAAATGGACTCAACACCGCATATTAAACGCCTAAGAATGTACCTGACTAGTAAGTATCTTAAAACCTATGGATTGCTATGTCTCCGAAAGAGAATCAAGCATGTGTACAGGGGCATAAACGCAGCAGTGATAGGATTGGAGAGGTTCGGTGAGCAAATGAAGAACCTTTGAAGTCATATTGTATGGTACCCATTCCACGGGTTTCAACTACCGAGGTTTAAGGTATTCTTCCTTCAGCTAAAACATGCATGTGGAACCCAAGTATGATCAACCATGTGAACGGGAGACGTGTTCAAATATGTCTCAGTTTTCCTCCCCTGGTACTCGGGTGCAACATTCCAGACGCTTTACTAACACTCTCCCCACTTGGAGAGTCAGCGCCTTTAACCTCCTGTTTGGCCCAGTTTGCAATTTCTGCGGAAGATGAACAGGAATAGCGAGAACCAATGAGAGACTAGCTGGAGGTGTCTGGACGGGCAAAATTAACTCTCATTTCCCACCAGGAAGAGGAAATAACCAAAGGCTCAGCGTGCCGTAACGGAACCAGATTAGGGCCTGAAGCCATCCTGCGGTGTTGCGGCCAGGTCACAAGAAAGCGAGTTGAAGAAACGAGCTCAGGGGCACTGTAATTCACAAACCTGCAGAGTTATAAATGACAGCTATCGTCCAAAAATAGACTGAAGTAAGGCTGCCAAGAGGACTTGAAAGCGGGGCAGAATTGTAGGAAACCGATTTCAGGAGGTAGACTGGAATTGCATTGAAAGCATAGGAAAAGAGGCAGAACGTACACAATGATGCACTTGGCCAAAAAGGGCGTATGCGTTTTTTCCTGAATATATTCAGGAAAAAACGCATACGCCCTTTTTGGCCAACCAAGCAAGCTTGCAAAGGAAATCTGCACTACAATGAAGTCTCACTTCCCCCCGGTCAAAAGGGCCATCTGAAAAAAGTGTAAAATCCAGAAAGGCAGGACAGGCCATGGAGAACTGGGAGCCTTGTTATGCTGATGGGCGGGATGTAAATTGCCAACAACCACTTGGGAGAAGTGTATGGTGTTTCCTGAAACATCTAAAAAACAAAGCAACAGAACCTAGGGCACTTCCACTTATGGTCCTATAGCTTAGGGAAATTAAAATCAAAAAGACACAGCCACCCCAAAGTTTGGAACGGCTCTGTTTACAAGAACCTCGTTTACAGTACAAGTTCAACATCGCAGAAAGTGAAAAATGGATAAAGAAGTTGTGGTATTTACGTACAAAGCAATATCACTCAGCAATGAAATCTGTGTCATCAGGCCCGTAGCAGCACAATGAGTGGATTCAGGTACGATGATTCTAACTGAAATAAGTCACACAGAAAAAGAAACATCATAAGATATCACTAATACACGGAATGTAAACTTGGCTACACAGGAACTGCATTCCAAAACAGAACAGTGTCTCAAATTTAGAAAACCAACTTATGCTTGCTTAAGGGGAAAGGTGAGTTGGGGTGCTGCATAAAACCAGAGATTGAAATGAGCACAGAAAAAGTTTCTTAAGCCAAATATGGAATAGACAAGAGCTACTCCTTGCTCAACGAAATGGACTAAACACCGCATATTAAACGCCTAAGAATGTACCTGACTAGTAAGTATCTTAAAACCTATGGATTGCTATGTCTCCGAAAGAGAATCAAGCATGTGTACAGGGGTATAAACGCAGCAGTGATAGGATTGGAGAGGTTCAGTGAGCAAATGAAGACCCTTTGAAGTCATATTGCATGGTACCCATTACACGGGTCTTAACTCTCCAGGTTTATGTTATTCTTCCTTCAGCTAAAACATGCATGTGGAACCCAAGTATGATCAACCATGTGAACGGGAGACGTGTTCAAATATGTCTCAGTTTTCCTCCCCTGGTACTCGGGTGCAACATTCCAGACGCTTTACTAACACTCTCCCCACTTGGAGAGTCAGCGCCTTTAACCTCCTGTTTGGCCCAGTTTGCAATTTCTGCGGAAGATGAACAGGAATAGCGAGAACCAATGAGAGACTAGCTGGAGGTGTCTGGACGGGCAAACTTAACTCTCATTTCCCACCAGGAAGAGGAAATAACCAAAGGCTCAGCGTGCCGTGCCGGAACCAGATTAGGGCCTGAAGCCATCCGGCGGTGTTGCGGCCAGGTCACAAGAAAGCGAGTTGAAGAAAGGAGCTCAGGGGCACTGTAATTCACAAACCTGCAGAGTTATAAATGACAGCTATCGTCCAAAACTAGACTGAAGTAAGGCTGCCAAGAGGACTTGAAAGCGGGGCAGAATTGCAGGAACCCGATTTCAGGAGGTAGACTGGAATTGCATTGAAAGCATAGGAAAAGAGGCAGAACGTCCACAATGATGCACTTGGCCAAAAAGGGCGTATGCGTTTTTTCCTGAATATATTCAGGAAAAAACGCATACGCCCTTTTTGGCCAACCAAGCAAGCTTGCAAAGGAAATCTGCACTACAATGAAGTCTCACTTCCCCCGGTCAAAAGGGCCATCTGAGAAAAGTGTAAAATCCAGAAAGGCAGGACAGGCCATGGAGAACTGGGAGCCTTGTTATGCTGATGGGCGGGATGTAAATTGCCAGCAGACACTCGGGAGAACTGTATGGTGTTTCCTGAAACATCTAAAAAACAAAGCAACAGACCCTAGGGCACTTCCACTTATGGTCCTATAGCTTAGGGAAATTAAAATCAAAAAGACACAGCCACCCCAAAGTTTCGGACGCCTCTGTTTACAAGAACCTCGTTTACCGTACAAGTTCAATATCACAGAAAGTGAAAAATGGATAAAGAACTTGTGGTACTTACGTACAATGCAGTATCACTCAGCAATGAAATCTATGTCATCAGGCCCATAGCAGCATAATGAGTGGATTCAGGTACGATGATTCTAACTGAAATAAGTCACACAGAAAAAGAAATATCATAAGATATCACTAATACACGGAATGTAAACTTGGCTACACAGGAACTGAATTCCAAAACAGAACAGGTTCTCAAATTTAGAAAACCAACTTATGCTTGCTTAAGGGGAAAGGTGAGTTGTGGTGCTGCATAAAACCAGAGATTGAAATGAGCACAGATAAAGTTCCTTAAGCCAAATATGGAATAGACAAGAGCTACTCCTTGCTCAACGAATTGGACTCAACACCCCATATTAAACGCCTAAGAATGTACCTGACTAGTAAGTATCTTAAAACCTATGGATTGCTATGTCTCCAAAAGAGAATCAAACGTGTGTACAGGGGCATAAACGCAGCAGTGATAGGATTGGAGAGGTTCGATGAGCAAATGAAGACCCTTTGAAGACATATTGCATGGTACCCATTCCACGGGTCTCAACCCTCCAGGTTTAAGGTATTCTTCCTTCAGCTAAAACATGCATGTGGAACCCAAGTATGATCAACCGTGTGAACGGGAGACGTGTTCAAATATGTCTCAGTTTTCCTCCCCTGGTACTCGGGTGCAACATTCCAGACGCTTTACTTACACTCTCCCCACTTGGAGAGTCAGCGCCTTTAACCTCCTGTTTGGCCCAGTTTGCAATTTCTGCGGAAGATGAACAGGAATAGCGAGAACCAATGAGAGACTAGCTGGAGGTGTCTGGACGGGCAAATTTAACTCTCATTTCCCACCAGGAAGAGGAATTAACCAAAGGCTGAGCGTGCCGTGCCGGAACCAGATTAGGGCCTGAAGCCATCCTGCGGTGTTGCGGCCAGCTCACAAGAAAGCGAGTTGAAGAAAGGAGCTCAGGGGCACTGTAATTCACAAACCTGCAGAGTTATAAATGACAGCTATCGTCCAAAAATAGACTGAAGTAAGGCTGCCAAGAGGACTTGAAAGCGGGGCAGAATTGCAGGAAACCGATTTCAGGAGGTAGACTGGAATTGCATTGAAAGCATAGGAAAAGAGGCAGAACGTCCACAATGATGCACTTGGCCAAAAAGGGCGTATGCGTTTTTTCCTGAATATATTCAGGAAAAAACGCATACGCCCTTTTTGGCCAACCAAGCAAGCTTGCAAAGGAAATCTGCACTACAATGAAGTCTCACTTCCCCCCGGTCAAAAGGGCCATCTGAAAAAAGTGTAAAATCCAGAAAGGCAGGACAGGCCATGGAGAACTGGGCGCCTTGTTATGCTGATGGGCGGGATGTAAATTGCCAACAACCACTCGGGAGAAGTGTATGGTGTTTCCTGAAACATCTAAGAAACAAAGCAACAGAACCTAGGGCACGTCCACTTATGATCCTATAGCTTAGGGAAATTAAAATCAAAAAGACATAGCCACCCCAAAGTTTGGAATGGCTCTGTTTACAAGAACCTCGTTTACAGTACAAGTTCAACATCGCAGAAAGTGAAAAATGGATAAAGAAGTTGTGGTATTTACTTACAAAGCAATATCACTCAGCAATGAAATCTGTGTCATCAGGCCCTTAGCAGCACAATGAGTGGATTCAGGTATGATGATTCTAACTGAAGTAAGTCACACAGAAAAAGAAACATCATAAGATATCAGTAATACACGGAATGTAAACTTGGCTACACAGCAACTGAATTACAGAACAGAACAGGGTCTCAAATTTAGAAAACCAACTTATGCTTGCTTAAGGGTAAAGGTGAGTTGGGGTGCTGCATAAAACCAGAGATTGAAATGAGCACAGATAAAGTTCCTTAAGTCAAATATGGAATAGACAAGAGCTACTCCTTGCTCAACGAAATGGACTCAACACCGCATATTAAACGCCTAAGAATGTACCTGACTAGTAAGTATCGTAAAACCTATGGATTACTATGTCTCCGAAAGAGAATCAAGCATGTGTACAGGGGCATAAACGCAGCAGTGATAGGATTGGAGAGGTTCGGTGAGCAAATGAAGACCCTTTGAAGTCATATTGCATGGTACCCATTACACGGGTCTTAACTCTCCAGGTTTAAGGTATTCTTCCTTCAGCTAAAACATGCATGTGGAACCCAAGTATGATCAACCATGTGAACGGGAGACGTGTTCAAATATGTCTCAGTTTTCCTCCCCTGGTACTCGGGTGCAACATTCCAGACGCTTTACTAACACTCTCCCCACTTGGAGAGTCAGCGCCTTTAACCTCCTGTTTGGCCCAGTTTGCAATTTCTGCGGAAGATGAACAGGAATAGCGAGAACCAATGAGAGACTAGCTGGAGGTGTCTGAACGGGCAAATTTAACTCTCATTTCCCACCAGGAAGAGGAAATAACCAAAGGCTCAGCGTGCCGTGCCGGAACCAGATTAGGGCCTGAAGCCATCCTGCGGTGTTGCGGCCAGGTCACAAGAAAGCGAGTTGAAGAAAGGAGCTCTGGGGCACTGTAATTCACAAACCTGCAGAGTTATAAATGACAGCTATCGTCCAAAAATAGACTGAAGTAAGGCTGCCAAGAGGACTTGAAAGCGGGGCAGAATTGCAGGAAACCGATTTCAGGAGGTAGACTGGAATTGCATTGAAAGCATAGGAAAAGAGGCAGAACGTCCACAATGATGCACTTGGCCAAAAAGGGCGTATGCGTTTTTTCCTGAATATATTCAGGAAAAAACGCATACGCCCTTTTTGGCCAACCAAGCAAGCTTGCAAAGGAAATCTGCACTACAATGAAGTCTCACTTCCCCCCGGTCAAAAGGGCCATCTGAAAAAAGTGTAAAATCCAGAAAGGCAGGACACGCCATGGAGAACTGGGAGCCTTGTTATGCTGATGGGCGGGATGTAAATTGCCAACAACCACTCGGAAGAAGTGTATGGTGTTTCCTGAAACATCTAAAAAACAAAGCAACAGAGCCTAGGGCACTTCCACTTATGGTCCTATAGCTTAGGGAAATTAAAATCAAAAAGACACAGCCACCCCAAAGTTTGGGACGCCTCCGTTTACAAGAACCTCATTTACCGTACAAGTTCAATATCACAGAAAGTGAAAAATGGATAAAGAACTTGTGGTACTTACGTACAATGCAGTATCACTCAGCAATGAAATCTAGGTCATCAGGCCCGTAGCAGCATAATGAGTGGATTCAGGTACGATGATTCTAACTGAAATAAGTCACACAGAAAAAGAAACATCATAACATATCACTAATACACGGAATGTAAACTTGGCTACACAGGAACTGCATTCCAAAACAGAACAGGTTCTCAAATTTAGAAAACCAACTTATGCTTGCTTAAGGGGAAAGGTGAGTTGGGGTGCTGCATAAAACCAGAGATTGAAATGAGCACAGATAAAGTTCCTTAAGCCAAATATGGAATAGACAAGAGCTACTCCTTGCTCAACGAATTGGACTCAACACCCCATATTAAACGCCTAAGAATGTACCTGACTAGTAAGTATCTTAAAACCTATGGATTGCTATGTCTCCAAAAGAGAATCAAACGTGTGTACAGGGGCATAAACGCAGCAGTGATAGGATTGGAGAGGTTCGATGAGCAAATGAAGACCCTTTGAAGACATATTGCATGGTACCCATTCCACGGGTCTCAACCCTCCAGGTTTAAGGTATTCTTCCTTCAGCTAAAACATGCATGTGGAACCCAAGTATGATCAACCGTGTGAACGGGAGACGTGTTCAAATATGTCTCAGTTTTCCTCCCCTGGTACTCGGGTGCAACATTCCAGACGCTTTACTTACACTCTCCCCACTTGGAGAGTCAGCGCCTTTAACCTCCTGTTTGGCCCAGTTTGCAATTTCTGCGGAAGATGAACAGGAATAGCGAGAACCAATGAGAGACTAGCTGGAGGTGTCTGGACGGGCAAATTTAACTCTCATTTCCCACCAGGAAGAGGAATTAACCAAAGGCTGAGCGTGCCGTGCCGGAACCAGATTAGGGCCTGAAGCCATCCTGCGGTGTTGCGGCCAGCTCACAAGAAAGCGAGTTGAAGAAAGGAGCTCAGGGGCACTGTAATTCACAAACCTGCAGAGTTATAAATGACAGCTATCGTCCAAAAATAGACTGAAGTAAGGCTGCCAAGAGGACTTGAAAGCGGGGCAGAATTGCAGGAAACCGATTTCAGGAGGTAGACTGGAATTGCATTGAAAGCATAGGAAAAGAGGCAGAACGTCCACAATGATGCACTTGGCCAAAAAGGGCGTATGCGTTTTTTCCTGAATATATTCAGGAAAAAACGCATACGCCCTTTTTGGCCAACCAAGCAAGCTTGCAAAGGAAATCTGCACTACAATGAAGTCTCACTTCCCCCCGGTCAAAAGGGCCATCTGAAAAAAGTGTAAAATCCAGAAAGGCAGGACAGGCCATGGAGAACTGGGCGCCTTGTTATGCTGATGGGCGGGATGTAAATTGCCAACAACCACTCGGGAGAAGTGTATGGTGTTTCCTGAAACATCTAAGAAACAAAGCAACAGAACCTAGGGCACGTCCACTTATGATCCTATAGCTTAGGGAAATTAAAATCAAAAAGACATAGCCACCCCAAAGTTTGGAATGGCTCTGTTTACAAGAACCTCGTTTACAGTACAAGTTCAACATCGCAGAAAGTGAAAAATGGATAAAGAAGTTGTGGTATTTACTTACAAAGCAATATCACTCAGCAATGAAATCTGTGTCATCAGGCCCTTAGCAGCACAATGAGTGGATTCAGGTATGATGATTCTAACTGAAGTAAGTCACACAGAAAAAGAAACATCATAAGATATCAGTAATACACGGAATGTAAACTTGGCTACACAGGAACTGAATTACAGAACAGAACAGGGTCTCAAATTTAGAAAACCAACTTATGCTTGCTTAAGGGTAAAGGTGAGTTGGGGTGCTGCATAAAACCAGAGATTGAAATGAGCACAGATAAAGTTCCTTAAGTCAAATATGGAATAGACAAGAGCTACTCCTTGCTCAACGAAATGGACTCAACACCGCATATTAAACGCCTAAGAATGTACCTGACTAGTAAGTATCGTAAAACCTATGGATTACTATGTCTCCGAAAGAGAATCAAGCATGTGTACAGGGGCATAAACGCAGCAGTGATAGGATTGGAGAGGTTCGGTGAGCAAATGAAGACCCTTTGAAGTCATATTGCATGGTACCCATTACACGGGTCTTAACTCTCCAGGTTTAAGGTATTCTTCCTTCAGCTAAAACATGCATGTGGAACCCAAGTATGATCAACCATGTGAACGGGAGACGTGTTCAAATATGTCTCAGTTTTCCTCCCCTGGTACTCGGGTGCAACATTCCAGACGCTTTACTAACACTCTCCCCACTTGGAGAGTCAGCGCCTTTAACCTCCTGTTTGGCCCAGTTTGCAATTTCTGCGGAAGATGAACAGGAATAGCGAGAACCAATGAGAGACTAGCTGGAGGTGTCTGAACGGGCAAATTTAACTCTCATTTCCCACCAGGAAGAGGAAATAACCAAAGGCTCAGCGTGCCGTGCCGGAACCAGATTAGGGCCTGAAGCCATCCTGCGGTGTTGCGGCCAGGTCACAAGAAAGCGAGTTGAAGAAAGGAGCTCTGGGGCACTGTAATTCACAAACCTGCAGAGTTATAAATGACAGCTATCGTCCAAAAATAGACTGAAGTAAGGCTGCCAAGAGGACTTGAAAGCGGGGCAGAATTGCAGGAAACCGATTTCAGGAGGTAGACTGGAATTGCATTGAAAGCATAGGAAAAGAGGCAGAACGTCCACAATGATGCACTTGGCCAAAAAGGGCGTATGCGTTTTTTCCTGAATATATTCAGGAAAAAACGCATACGCCCTTTTTGGCCAACCAAGCAAGCTTGCAAAGGAAATCTGCACTACAATGAAGTCTCACTTCCCCCCGGTCAAAAGGGCCATCTGAAAAAAGTGTAAAATCCAGAAAGGCAGGACACGCCATGGAGAACTGGGAGCCTTGTTATGCTGATGGGCGGGATGTAAATTGCCAACAACCACTCGGAAGAAGTGTATGGTGTTTCCTGAAACATCTAAAAAACAAAGCAACAGAGCCTAGGGCACTTCCACTTATGGTCCTATAGCTTAGGGAAATTAAAATCAAAAAGACACAGCCACCCCAAAGTTTGGTACGCCTCCGTTTACAAGAACCTCATTTACCGTACAAGTTCAATATCACAGAAAGTGAAAAATGGATAAAGAACTTGTGGTACTTACGTACAATGCAGTATCACTCAGCAATGAAATCTAGGTCATCAGGCCCGTAGCAGCATAATGAGTGGATTCAGGTACGATGATTCTAACTGAAATAAGTCACACAGAAAAAGAAACATCATAACATATCACTAATACACGGAATGTAAACTTGGCTACACAGGAACTGCATTCCAAAACAGAACAGGTTCTCAAATTTAGAAAACCAACTTATGCTTGCTTAAGGGGAAAGGTGAGTTGGGGTGCTGCATAAAACCAGAGATTGAAATGAGCACAGATAAAGTTCCTTAAGCCAAATATGGAATAGACAAGAGCTACTCCTTGCTCAACGAAATGGACTCAACACCCCATATTAAACGCCTAAGAATGTACCTGACTAGTAAGTATCTTAAAACCTATGGATTGCTACGTCTCCAAAAGAGAATCAAGCGTGTGTACAGGGGCATAAACGCAGCAGTGATAGGATTGGAGAGGTTCGGTGAGCAAATGAAGACCCTTTGAAGTCATATTGCATGGTACCCATTCCATGGGTCTCAACTCTCCAAGTTTAAGGTATTCTTCCTTCAGCTAAAACATGCATGTGGAACCCAGAGTATGATCAACCATGTGAACGGGAGACGTGTTCAAATATGTCTCAGTTTTCCTCCCCTGGTACTCGGGTGCAACATTCCAGACGCTTTACTAACACTCTCCCCACTTGGAGAGTCAGTCCCTTTAACCTCCTGTTTGGCCCAGTTTGCAATTTCTGCGGAAGATGAACAGGAATAGTGAGAACCAATGAGAGACTAGCTGGAGGTGTCTGAACGGGCAAATTTAACTCTCATTTCCCACCAGGAAGAGGAAATAACCAAAGGCTCAGCGTGCCGTAATGGAACCAGATTAGGGCCTGAAGCCATCCTGCGGTGTTGCGGCCAGGTCACAAGAAAGCGAGTTGAAGAAACGAGCTCAGGGGCACTGTAATTCACAAACCTGCAGAGTTATAAATGACAGCTATCGTCCAAAAATAGACTGAAGTAAGGCTGCCAAGAGGACTTGAAAGCGGGGCAGAATTGTAGGAAACCGATTTCAGGAGGTAGACTGGAATTGCATTGAAAGCATAGGAAAAGAGGCAGAACGTACACAATGATGCACTTGGCCAAAAAGGGCGTATGCGTTTTTTCCTGAATATATTCAGGAAAAAACGCATACGCCCTTTTTGGCCAACCAAGCAAGCTTGCAAAGGAAATCTGCACTACAATGAAGTCTCACTTCCCCCCGGTCAAAAGGGCCATCTGAAAAAAGTGTAAAATCCAGAAAGGCAGGACAGGCCATGGAGAACTGGGAGCCTTGTTATGCTGATGGGCGGGATGTAAATTGCCAACAACCACTCGGGAGAAGTGTATGGTGTTTCCTGAAACATCTAAAAAACAAAGCAACAGAACCTAGGGCACTTCCACTTATGGTCCTATAGCTTAGGGAAATTAAAATCAAAAAGACACAGCCACCCCAAAGTTTGGAACGGCTCTGTTTACAAGAACCTCATTTACAGTACAAGTTCAACATCGCAGAAAGTGAAAAATGGATAAAGAAGTTGTGGTATTTACTTACAAAGCAATATCACTCAGCAATGAAGTCTGTGTCATCAGGCCCTTAGCAGCAAAATGAGTGGATTCAGGTATGATGATTCTAACTGAAATAAGTCACACAGAAAAAGAAACATCATAAGATATCAGTAATACACGGAATGTAAACTTGGCTACACAGGAACTGAATTACAGAACAGAACAGGGTCTCAAATTTAGAAAACCAACTTATGCTTGCTTAAGGGTAAAGGTGAGTTGGGGTGCTGCATAAAACCAGAGATTGAAATGAGCACAGATAAAGTTCCTTAAGCCAAATATGGAATAGAGAAGAGCTACTCCTTGCTCAACGAAATGGACTCAACACCCCATATTAAACGCCTAAGAATGTACCTGACTAGTAAGTATCTTAAAACCTATGGATTGCTATGTCTCCGAAAGAGAATCAAGCATGTGTACAGGGGCATAAACGCAGCAGTGATAGGATTGGAGAGGTCGGTGAGCAAATGAAGACCCTTTGAAATCATATTGCATGGTACCCATTCCACGGGTTTCAACTACCCAGGTTTAAGGTATTCTTCCTTCAGCTAAAACATGCATGTGGAACCTAGAGTATGATCAACCATGTGATCGGGAGACGTGTTCAAATATGTCTCAGTTTTCCTCCCCTGGTACTCGGGTGCAACATTCCAGACGCTTTACTAACACTCTCCCCACTTGGAGAGTCAGTCCCTTTAACCTCCTGTTTGGCCCAGTTTGCAATTTCTGCGGAAGATGAACAGGAATAGCGAGAACCAATGAGAGACTAGCTGGAGGTGTCTGAACGGGCAAATTTAACTCTCATTTCCCACCAGGAAGAGGAATTAACCAAAGGCTCAGCATGCCGGGCCGGAACCAGATTAGGGCCTGAAGCCATCCTGCGGTGTTGCGGCCAGGTCACAAGAAAGCGAGTTGAAGAAAGGAGCTCAGGGGCACTGTAATTCACAAACCTGCAGAGTTATAAATGCCAGCTATCGTCCAAAAATAGACTGAAGTAAGGCTGCCAAGAGGACTTGAAAGCGGGGCAGAATTGCAGGAAACCGATTTCAGGAGGTAGACTGGAATTGCATTGAAAGCATAGGAAAAGAGGCAGAACGTCCACAATGATGCACTTGGCCAAAAAGGGCGTATGCGTTTTTTCCTGAATATATTCAGGAAAAAACGCATACGCCCTTTTTGGCCAACCAAGCAAGCTTGCAAAGGAAATCTGCACTACAATGAAGTCTCACTTCCCCCCGGTCAAAAGGGCCATCTGATAAAAGTGTAAAATCCAGAAAGGCAACAGGCCATTGAGAACTGGGAGCCTTGTTATG
This sequence comes from Delphinus delphis, assembly GCF_949987515.2. Taxonomy (NCBI): domain Eukaryota; kingdom Metazoa; phylum Chordata; class Mammalia; order Artiodactyla; family Delphinidae; genus Delphinus; species Delphinus delphis. The sequence goes on from NW_027192722.1 coordinate 879,521, forward strand.
CTGATGGGCGGGATGTAAATTGCCAACAGACACTTGGGAGAAGTGTATGGTGTTTCCTGAAACATCTAAAAAACAAAGCAACAGAGCCTAGGGCACTTCCACTTATGGTCCTATAGCTTAGGGAAATTAAAATCAAAAAGACACAGCCACCCCAAAGTTTGGAACGGCTCTGTTTACAAGAACCTCGTTTACAGTACAAGTTCAACATCGCAGAAAGTGAAAAATGGATAAAGAAGTTGTGGTATTTACTTACAAAGCAATATCACTCAGCAATGAAATCTGTGTCATCAGGCCCTTAGCAGCACAATGAGTGGATTCAGGTATGATGATTCTAACTGAAATAAGTCACACAGAAAAAGAAACATCATAAGATATCAGTAATACACGGAATGTAAACTTGGCTACACAGGAACTGAATTACAGAACAGAACAGGGTCTCAAATTTAGAAAACCAACTTATGCTTGCTTAAGGGTAAAGGTGAGTTGGGGTGCTGCATAAAACCAGAGATTGAAATGAGCACAGATAAAGTTCCTTAAGCCAAATATGGAATAGACAAGAGCTACTCCTTGCTCAACGAAATGGACTCAACACCGCATATTAAACGCCTAAGAATGTACCTGACTTGTAAGTATCTTAAAACCTATGGATTGCTACGTCTCCAAAAAAGAATCAAGCGTGTGTACAGGGGCATAAACGCAGCAGTGATAGGATTGGAGAGGTTCGGTGAGCAAATGAAGACCCTTTGAAGTCATATTGCATGGTACACATTCCATGGGTCTCAACTCTCCAAGTTTAAGGTATTCTTCCTTCAGCTAAAACATGCATGTGGAACCCAGAGTATGATCAACCATGTGAACGGGAGACGTGTTCAAATATGTCTCAGTTTTCCTCCCCTGGTACTCGGGTGCAACATTCCAGACGCTTTACTAACACTCTCCCGACTTGGAGAGTCAGTCCCTTTAACCTCCTGTTTGGCCCAGTTTGCAATTTCTGCGGAAGATGAACAGGAATAGTGAGAACCAATGAGAGTCTAGCTGGAGGTGTCTGGACGGGCATATTTAACTCTCATTTCCCACCAGGAAGAGGAATTAACCAAAGGCTCAGCGTGCCGTGCCGGAACCAGATTAGGGCCTGAAGCCATCCTGCGGTGTTGCGGCCAGGTCACAAGAAAGCGAGTTGAAGAAAGGAGCTCAGGGGCACTGTAATTCACAAACCTGCAGAGTTATAAATGACAGCTTTCGTCCAAAAATAGACTGAAGTAAGGCTGCCAAGAGGACTTGAAAGCGGGGCAGAATTGCAGGAAACCGATTTCAGGAGGTAGACTGGAATTGCATTGAAAGCATAGGAAAAGAGGCAGAACGTCCACAATGATGCACTTGGCCAAAAAGGGCGTATGCGTTTTTTCCTGAATATATTCAGGAAAAAACGCATACGCCCTTTTTGGGCAACCAAGCAAGCTTGCAAAGGAAATCTGCACTACAATGAAGTCTCACTTCCCCCCGGTCAAAAGGGCCATCTGAGAAAAGTGTAAAATCCAGAAAGGCAGGACAGGCCATGGAGAACTGGGAGCCTTGTTATGCTGATGGGCGGGATGTAAATTGCCAACAACCACTCGGGAGAAGTGTATGGTGTTTCCTGAAACATCTAAAAAACAAAGCAACAGAACCTAGGGCACTTCCACTTATGGTCCTATAGCTTAGGGAAATTAAAATCAAAAAGACACAGCCACCCCAAAGTTTGGAACGGCTCTGTTTACAAGAACCTCGTTTACAGTACAAGTTCAACATCGCAGAAAGTGAAAAATGGATAAAGAAGTTGTGGTATTTACTTACAAAGCAATATCACTCAGCAATGAAGTCTGTGTCATCAGGCCCTTAGCAGCACAATGAGTGGATTCAGGTATGATGATTCTAACTGAAATAAGTCACACAGAAAAAGAAACATCATAAGATATCAGTAATACACGGAATGTAAACTTGGCTACACAGGAACTGAATTACAGAACAGAACAGGGTCTCAAATTTAGAAAACCAACTTATTCTTGCTTAAGGGTAAAGGTGAGTTGGGGTGCTGCATAAAACCAGAGATTGAAATGAGCACAGATAAAGTTCCTTAAGCCAAATATGGAATAGAGAAGAGCTACTCCTTGCTCAACGAAATGGACTCAACACCCCATATTAAACGCCTAAGAATGTACCTGACTAGTAAGTATCTTAAAACCTATGGATTGCTATGTCTCCAAAAGAGAATCAAACGTGTGTACAGGGGCATAAACGCAGCAGTGATAGGATTGGAGAGGTTCGATGAGCAAATGAAGACCCTTTGAAGACATATTGCATGGTACCCATTCCACGGGTCTCAACTCTCCAGGTTTAAGGTATTCTTCCTTCAGCTAAAACATGCATGTGAAACCTTGAGTATGATCAACCATGTGATCGGGAGACGTGTTCAAATATGTCTCAGTTTTCGTAACCTGGTACTCGGGTGCAACATTCCAGACGCTTTACTAACACTCTCCCCACTTGGAGAGTCAGTCCCTTTAACCTCCTGTTTGGCCCAGTTTGCAATTTCTGCGGAAGATGAACAGGAATAGCGAGAACCAATGAGAGACTAGCTGGAGGTGTCTGAACGGGCAAATTTAACTCTCATTTCCCACCAGGAAGAGGAATTAACCAAAGGCTCAGCGTGCCGTGCCGGAACCAGATTAGGGCCTGAAGCCATCCTGGGTGTTTCGGCCAGCTCACAAGAAAGCGACTTAAAGAAAGGAGCTCAGGGGCACTGTAATTCACAAAACTGCAGAGTTATAAATGACAGCTATCGTCCAAAAATAGACTGAAGTAAGGCTGCCAAGAGGACTTGAAAGCGGGGCAGAATTGCAGGAAACCGATTTCAGGAGGTAGACTGGAATTGCATTGAAAGCATAGGAAAAGAGGCAGAACGTCCACAATGATGCACTTGGCCAAAAAGGGCGTATGCGTTTTTTCCTGAATATATTCAGGAAAAAACGCATACGCCCTTTTTGGCCAACCAAGCAAGCTTGCAAAGGAAATCTGCACTACAATGAAGTCTCACTTCCCCCCGGTCAAAAGGGCCATCTGAAAAAAGTGTAAAATCCAGAAAGGCAGGACAGGCCATGGAGAACTGGGAGCCTTGTTATGCTGATGGGCGGGATGTAAATTGCCAACAACCACTCGGGAGAAGTGTATGGTGTTTCCTGAAACATCTAAAAAACAAAGCAACAGAGCCTAGGGCACTTCCACTTATGGTCCTATAGCTTAGGGAAATTAAAATCAAAAAGACACAGCCACCCCAAAGTTTGGGACGCCTCTGTTTACAAGAACCTCGTTTACCGTACAAGTTCAATATCACAGAAAGTGAAAAATGGATAAAGAACTTGTGGTACTTACGTACAATGCAGTATCACTCAACAATGAAATCTATGTCATCAGCCCCGTAGCAGCATAATGAGTGGATTCAGGTACGATGATTCTAACTGAAATAAGTCACACAGAAAAAGAAACATCATAAGATATCACTAATACACGGAATGTAAACTTGGCTACACAGGAACTGAATTCCAAAACAGAACAGGGTCTCAAATTTAGAAAACCAACTTATGCTTGCTTAAGGGTAAAGGTGAGTTGGGGTGCTGCATAAAACCAGAGATTCAAATGAGCACAGATAACGTTCCTTAAGCCAAATATGGAATACACAAGAGCTACTCCTTGCTCAACGAAATGGACCCAACACCCCATATTAAACGCCTAAGAATGTACCTGACTAGTAAGTATCTTAAAACCTATGGATTGCTATGTCTCCGAAGGAGAATCAAGCGAATGTACCGGGGCATAAACACAGCAGTGATAGGATTGGAGAGGTTCGGTGTGCAAATGAAGACCCTTTGAAGTCATATTGCATGGTACCCATTCCACGGGTCTCAACTCTCCAGGTTTAAGGTATTCTTCCTTCAGCTAAAACATGCATGTGGAACCCAAGTATGATCAACCATGTGAACGGGAGACGTGTTCAAATATGTCTCAGTTTTCCTACCCTGGTACTCGGGTGCAACATTCCAGACGCTTTACTAACACTCCTCCCACTTGGAGAGTCAGCGCCTTTAACCTCCTGTTTGGCCCAGTTTGCAATTTCTGCGGAAGATGAACAGGAATAGCGAGAACCAATGAGAGACTAGCTGGAGGTGTCTGGACGGGCAAATTTAACTCTCATTTCCCACCAGGAAGAGGAAATAACCAAAGGCTAAGCGTGCCGTGCCGGAACCAGATTAGGGCCTGAAGCCATCCTGCGGTGTTGCAACCAGCTCACAAGAAAGCGAGTTGAAGAAAGGAGCTCAGGGACACTCTAATTCACAAACCTGCAGAGTTATAAATGACAGCTATCGTCCAAAAATAGACTGAAGTAAGGCTGCCAAGAGGACTTGAAAGCAGGGCAGAATTGCAGGAAACCGATTTCAGGAGGTAGACTGGAATTGCATTGAAAGCATAGGAAAAGAGGCAGAACGTCCACAATGATGCACTTGGCCAAAAAGGGCGTATGCGTTTTTTCCTGAATATATTCAGGAAAAAACGCATACGCCCTTTTTGGCCAACCAAGCAAGCTTGCAAAGGAAATCTGCACTACAATGAAGTCTCACTTCCCCCCGGTCAAAAGGGCCATCTGAGAAAAGTGTAAAATCCAGAAAGGCAGGACAGGCCATGGAGAACTGGGAGCCTTGTTATGCTGATGGGCGGGATGTAAATTGCCAGCAGACACTCGGGAGAACTGTATGGTGTTTCCTGAAACATCTAAAAAACAAAGCAACAGACCCTAGGGCACTTCCACTTATGGTCCTATAGCTTAGGGAAATTAAAATCAAAAAGACACAGCCACCCCAAAGTTTGGGACGCCTCTGTTTACAAGAACCTCGTTTACCGTACAAGTTCAATATCACAGAAAGTGAAAAATGGATAAAGAACTTGTGGTACTTACGTACAATGCAGTATCACTCAGCAATGAAATCTATGTCATCAGGCCCATAGCAGCATAATGAGTGGATTCAGGTACGATGATTCTAACTGAAATAAGTCACACAGAAAATGAAATATCATAAGATATCACTAATACACGGAATGTAAACTTGGCTACACAGGAACTGAATTCCAAAACAGAACAGGTTCTCAAATTTAGAAAACCAACTTATGCTTGCTTAAGGGGAAAGGTGAGTTGTGGTGCTGCATAAAACCAGAGATTGAAATGAGCACAGATAAAGTTCCTTAAGCCAAATATGGAATAGACAAGAGCTACTCCTTGCTCAACGAAATGGACTCAACACCCCATATTAAACGCCTAAGAATGTACCTGACTAGTAAGTATCTTAAAACCTATGGATTGCTATGTCTCCAAAAGAGAATCAAACGTGTGTACAGGGGCATAAACGCAGCAGTGATAGGATTGGAGAGGTTCGATGAGCAAATGAAGACCCTTTGAAGACATATTGCATGGTACCCATTCCACGGGTCTCAACTCTCCAGGTTTAAGGTATTCTTCCTTCAGCTAAAACATGCATGTGGAACCCAGAGTATGATCAACCGTGTGAACGGGAGACGTGTTCAAATATGTCTCAGTTTTCCTCCCCTGGTACTCGGGTGCAACATTCCAGACGCTTTACTAACACTCTCCCCACTTGGAGAGTCAGTCCCTTTAACCTCCTGTTTGGCCCAGTTTGCAATTTCTGCGGAAGATGAACAGGAATAGCGAGAACCAATGAGAGACTAGCTGGAGGTGTCTGGACGGGCAAATTTAACTCTCATTTCCCACCAGGAAGAGGAATTAACCAAAGGCTCAGCGTGCCGTGCCGGAACCAGATTAGGGCCTGAAGCCATCCTGCGGTGTTGCGGCCAGCTCACAAGAAAGCGAGTTGAAGAAAGGAGCTCAGGGGCACTGTAATTCACAAACCTGCAGAGTTATAAATGACAGCTTTCGTCCAAAAATAGACTGAAGTAAGGCTGCCAAGAGGACTTGAAAGCGGGGCAGAATTGCAGGAAACCGATTTCAGGAGGTAGACTGGAATTGCATTGAAAGCATAGGAAAAGAGGCAGAACGTCCACAATGATGCACTTGGCCAAAAAGGGCGTATGCGTTTTTTCCTGAATATATTCAGGAAAAAACGCATACGCCCTTTTTGGCCAACCAAGCAAGCTTGCAAAGGAAATCTGCACTACAATGAAGTCTCACTTCCCCCCGGTCAAAAGGGCCATCTGAAAAAAGTGTAAAATCCAGAAAGGCAGGACAGGCCATGGAGAACTGGGAGCCTTGTTATGCTGATGGGCGGGATGTAAATTGCCAACAACCACTCGGGAGAAGTGTATGGTGTTTCCTGAAACATCTAAAAAACAAAGCAACAGACCCTAGGGCACTTCCACTTATGGTCCTATAGCTTAGGGAAATTAAAATCAAAAAGACACAGCCACCCCAAAGTTTCGGACGCCTCTGTTTACAAGAACCTCGTTTACCGTACAAGTTCAATATCACAGAAAGTGAAAAATGGATAAAGAACTTGTGGTACTTACGTACAATGCAGTATCACTCAGCAATGAAATCTATGTCATCAGGCCCATAGCAGCATAATGAGTGGATTCAGGTACGATGATTCTAACTGAAATAAGTCACACAGAAAAAGAAATATCATAAGATATCACTAATACACGGAATGTAAACTTGGCTACACAGGAACTGAATTCCAAAACAGAACAGGTTCTCAAATTTAGAAAACCAACTTATGCTTGCTTAAGGGGAAAGGTGAGTTGTGGTGCTGCATAAAACCAGAGATTGAAATGAGCACAGATAAAGTTCCTTAAGCCAAATATGGAATAGACAAGAGCTACTCCTTGCTCAACGAATTGGACTCAACACCCCATATTAAACGCCTAAGAATGTACCTGACTAGTAAGTATCTTAAAACCTATGGATTGCTATGTCTCCAAAAGAGAATCAAACGTGTGTACAGGGGCATAAACGCAGCAGTGATAGGATTGGAGAGGTTCGATGAGCAAATGAAGACCCTTTGAAGACATATTGCATGGTACCCATTCCACGGGTCTCAACCCTCCAGGTTTAAGGTATTCTTCCTTCAGCTAAAACATGCATGTGGAACCCAAGTATGATCAACCGTGTGAACGGGAGACGTGTTCAAATATGTCTCAGTTTTCCTCCCCTGGTACTCGGGTGCAACATTCCAGACGCTTTACTTACACTCTCCCCACTTGGAGAGTCAGCGCCTTTAACCTCCTGTTTGGCCCAGTTTGCAATTTCTGCGGAAGATGAACAGGAATAGCGAGAACCAATGAGAGACTAGCTGGAGGTGTCTGGACGGGCAAATTTAACTCACATTTCCCACCAGGAAGAGGAATTAACCAAAGGCTCAGCGTGCCGTGCCGGAACCAGATTAGGGCCTGAAGCCATCCTGCGGTGTTGCGGCCAGCTCACAAGAAAGCGAGTTGAAGAAAGGAGCTCAGGGGCACTGTAATTCACAAACCTGCAGAGTTATAAATGACAGCTATCGTCCAAAAATAGACTGAAGTAAGGCTGCCAAGAGGACTTGAAAGCGGGGCAGAATTGCAGGAAACCGATTTCAGGAGGTAGACTGGAATTGCATTGAAAGCATAGGAAAAGAGGCAGAACGTCCACAATGATGCACTTGGCCAAAAAGGGCGTATGCGTTTTTTCCTGAATATATTCAGGAAAAAACGCATACGCCCTTTTTGGCCAACCAAGCAAGCTTGCAAAGGAAGTCTGCACTACAATGAAGTCTCACTTCCCCCCGGTCAAAAGGGCCATCTGAAAAAAGTGTAAAATCCAGAAAGGCAGGACAGGCCATGGAGAACTGGGAGCCTTGTTATGCTGATGGGCGGGATGTAAATTGCCAACAACCACTCGGGAGAAGTGTATGGTGTTTCCTGAAACATCTAAAAAACAAAGCAACAGAACCTAGGGCACTTCCACTTATGGTCCTATAGCTTAGGGAAATTAAAATCAAAAAGACACAGCCACCCCAAAGTTTGGAACGGCTCTGTTTACAAGAACCTCGTTTACAGTACAAGTTCAACATCGCAGAAAGTGAAAAATGGATAAAGAAGTTGTGGTATTTACTTACAAAGCAATATCACTCAGCAATGAAATCTGTGTCATCTGGCCCTTAGCAGCACAATGAGTGCATTCAGGTATGATGATTCTAACTGAAGTAAGTCACACAGAAAAAGAAACATCATAAGATATCAGTAATACACGGAATGTAAACTTGGCTACACAGGAACTGAATTACAGAACAGAACAGGGTCTCAAATTTAGAAAACCAACTTATGCTTGCTTAAGGGTAAAGGTGAGTTGGGGTGCTGCATAAAACCAGAGATTGAAATGAGCACAGATAAAGTTCCTTAAGTCAAATATGGAATAGACAAGAGCTACTCCTTGCTCAACGAAATGGACTAAACACCGCATATTAAACGCCTAAGAATGTACCTGACTAGTAAGTATCTTAAAACCTATGGATTGCTATGTCTCCGAAAGAGAATCAAGCATGTGTACAGGGGTATAAACGCAGCAGTGATAGGATTGGAGAGGTTCGGTGAGCAAATGAAGACCCTTTGAAGTCATATTGCATGGTACCCATTACACGGGTCTTAACTCTCCAGGTTTATGTTATTCTTCCTTCAGCTAAAACATGCATGTGGAACCCAAGTATGATCAACCATGTGAACGGGAGACGTGTTCAAATATGTCTCAGTTTTCCTCCCCTGGTACTCGGGTGCAACATTCCAGACGCTTTACTAACACTCTCCCCACTTGGAGAGTCAGCGCCTTTAACCTCCTGTTTGGCCCAGTTTGCAATTTCTGCGGAAGATGAACAGGAATAGCGAGAACCAATGAGAGACTAGCTGGAGGTGTCTGGACGGGCAAACTTAACTCTCATTTCCCACCAGGAAGAGGAAATAACCAAAGGCTCAGCGTGCCGTGCCGGAACCAGATTAGGGCCTGAAGCCATCCTGCGGTGTTGCGGCCAGGTCACAAGAAAGCGAGTTGAAGAAAGGAGCTCAGGGGCACTGTAATTCACAAACCTGCAGAGTTATAAATGACAGCTATCGTCCAAAAATAGACTGAAGTAAGGCTGCCAAGAGGACTTGAAAGCGGGGCAGAATTGCAGGAACCCGATTTCAGGAGGTAGACTGGAATTGCATTGAAAGCATAGGAAAAGAGGCAGAACGTCCACAATGATGCACTTGGCCAAAAAGGGCGTATGCGTTTTTTCCTGAATATATTCAGGAAAAAACGCATACGCCCTTTTTGGCCAACCAAGCAAGCTTGCAAAGGAAATCTGCACTACAATGAAGTCTCACTTCCCCCCGGTCAAAAGGGCCATCTGAAAAAAGTGTAAAATCCAGAAAGGCAGGACAGGCCATGGAGAACTGGGAGCCTTGTTATGCTGATGGGCGGGATGTAAATTGCCAACAGACACTCGGGAGAAGTGTATGGTGTTTCCTGAAACATCTAAAAAACAAATCAACAGAGCCTAGGGCACTTCCACTTATGGTCCTATAGCTTAGGGAAATTAAAATAAAAAAGACACAGCCACCCCAAAGTTTGAAACGGCTCTGTTTACAAGAACCTCGTTTACAGTACAAGTTCAACATCGCAGAAAGTGAAAAATGGATAAAGAAGTTGTGGTATTTACTTACTAAGCAATATCACTCAGCAATGAAATCTATGTCATCTGGCCCTTAGCAGCACAATGAGTGGATTCAGGTATGATGATTCTAACTGAAATAAGTAACACAGAAAAAGAAACATCATAATATATCAGTAATACACGGAATGTAAACTTGGCTACACAGGAACTGAATTACAGCACAGAACAGAGTCTCAAATTTAGAAAACCAACTTATGCTTGCTTAAGGGGAAAGGTGAATTGGGGTGCTGCATAACCAGAGATTGAAATGAGCACAGATAAAGTACCTTAAGCCAAATATGGAATAGACAAGAGCTACTCCTTGCTCAACGAAATGGACTCAACACCGCATATTAAACGCCTAAGAATGTACCTGACTAGTAAGTATCTTAAAACCTATGGATTGCTATGTCTCCGAAAGAGAATCAAGCATGTGTACAGGGGCATAAACGCAGCAGTGATAGGATTGGAGAGGTTCGGTGAGCAAATGAAGAACCTTTGAAGTCATATTGTATGGTACCCATTCCACGGGTTTCAACTACCGAGGTTTAAGGTATTCTTCCTTCAGCTAAAACATGCATGTGGAACCCAAGTATGATCAACCATGTGAACGGGAGACGTGTTCAAATATGTCTCAGTTTTCCTCCCCTGGTACTCGGGTGCAACATTCCAGACGCTTTACTAACACTCTCCCCACTTGGAGAGTCAGCGCCTTTAACCTCCTGTTTGGCCCAGTTTGCAATTTCTGCGGAATATGAACAGGAATAGCGAGAACCAATGAGAGGCTAGCTGGAGGTGTCTGGACGGGCAAAATTAACTCTCATTTCCCACCAGGAAGAGGAAATAACCAAAGGCTCAGCGTGCCGTAACGGAACCAGATTAGGGCCTGAAGCCATCCTGCGGTGTTGCGGCCAGGTCACAAGAAAGCGAGTTGAAGAAACGAGCTCAGGGGCACTGTAATTCACAAACCTGCAGAGTTATAAATGACAGCTATCGTCCAAAAATAGACTGAAGTAAGGCTGCCAAGAGGACTTGAAAGCGGGGCAGAATTGTAGGAAACCGATTTCAGGAGGTAGACTGGAATTGCATTGAAAGCATAGGAAAAGAGGCAGAACGTACACAATGATGCACTTGGCCAAAAAGGGCGTATGCGTTTTTTCCTGAATATATTCAGGAAAAAACGCATACGCCCTTTTTGGCCAACCAAGCAAGCTTGCAAAGGAAATCTGCACTACAATGAAGTCTCACTTCCCCCCGGTCAAAAGGGCCATCTGAAAAAAGTGTAAAATCCAGAAAGGCAGGACAGGCCATGGAGAACTGGGAGCCTTGTTATGCTGATGGGCGGGATGTAAATTGCCAACAACCACTTGGGAGAAGTGTATGGTGTTTCCTGAAACATCTAAAAAACAAAGCAACAGAACCTAGGGCACTTCCACTTATGGTCCTATAGCTTAGGGAAATTAAAATCAAAAAGACACAGCCACCCCAAAGTTTGGAACGGCTCTGTTTACAAGAACCTCGTTTACAGTACAAGTTCAACATCGCAGAAAGTGAAAAATGGATAAAGAAGTTGTGGTATTTACGTACAAAGCAATATCACTCAGCAATGAAATCTGTGTCATCAGGCCCTTAGCAGCACAATGAGTGGATTCAGGTACGATGATTCTAACTGAAATAAGTCACACAGAAAAAGAAACATCATAAGATATCACTAATACACGGAATGTAAACTTGGCTACACAGGAACTGCATTCCAAAACAGAACAGGGTCTCAAATTTAGAAAACCAACTTATGCTTGCTTAAGGGGAAAGGTGAGTTGGGGTGCTGCATAAAACCAGAGATTGAAATGAGCACAGAAAAAGTTTCTTAAGCCAAATATGGAATAGACAAGAGCTACTCCTTGCTCAATGAAATGGACTCAAAACCCCATATTAAACGCCTAAGAATGTACCTGACTAGTAAGTATCTTAAAACCTATGGATTGCTATGTCTCCAAAACAGAATCAAGCATGTGTACAGGGGCATAAACGCAGCAGTGATAGGATTGGAGAGGTTCGGTGAGCAAATGAAGACCCTTTGAAGTCATATTGCATGGTACCCATTACACGGGTCTTAACTCTCCAGGTTTAAGGTATTCTTCCTTCAGCTAAAACATGCATGTGGAACCCAGAGTATGATCAACCATGTGAACGGGAGACGTGTTCAAATATGTCTCAGTTTTCCTCCCCTGGTACTCGGGTGCAATATTCCAGACACTTTACTAACACTCTCCCCACTTGGAGAGTCAGTCCCTTTAACCTCCTGTTTGGCCCCGTTTGCAATTTCTGCGGAAGATGAACAGGAATAGCGAGAACCAATGAGAGACTACCTGGAGGTGTCTGGACGGGCAAATTTAACTCTCATTTCCCACCAGGAAGAGGAATTAACCAAAGGCTCAGCGTGCCGTGCCGGAACCAGATTAGGGCCTGAAGCCATCCTGCGGTGTTGCGGCCAGGTCACAAGAAAGCGAGTTGAAGAAAGGAGCTCAGGGGCACTGTAATTCACAAACCTGCAGAGTTATAAATGACAGCTATCGTCCAAAAAATAGACTGAAGTAAGGCTGCCAAGAGGACTTGAAAGCGGGGCAGAATTGCAGGAAACCGATTTCAGGAGGTAGACTGGAATTGCATTGAAAGCATAGGAAAAGAGGCAGAACGTCCACAATGATGCACTTGGCCAAAAAGGGCGTATGCGTTTTTTCCTGAATATATTCAGGAAAAAACGCATACGCCCTTTTTGGCCAACCAAGCAAGCTTGCAAAGGAAATCTGCACTACAATGAAGTCTCACTTCCCCCCGGTCAAAAGGGCCATCTGAAAAAAGTGTAAAATCCAGAAAGGCAGGACAGGCCATGGAGAACTGGGAGCCTTGTTATGCTGATGGGCGGGATGTAAATTGCCAACAACCACTTGGGAGAAGTGTATGGTGTTTCCTGAAACATCTAAAAAACAAAGCAACAGAACCTAGGGCACTTCCACTTATGGTCCTATAGCTTAGGGAAATTAAAATCAAAAAGACACAGCCACCCCAAAGTTTGGAACGGCTCTGTTTACAAGAACCTCGTTTACAGTACAAGTTCAACATCGCAGAAAGTGAAAAATGGATAAAGAAGTTGTGGTATTTACTTACAAAGCAATATCACTCAGCAATGAAATCTGTGTCATCTGGCCCTTAGCAGCACAATGAGTGCATTCAGGTATGATGATTCTAACTGAAGTAAGTCACACAGAAAAAGAAACATCATAAGATATCAGTAATACACGGAATGTAAACTTGGCTACACAGGAACTGAATTACAGAACAGAACAGGGTCTCAAATTTAGAAAACCAACTTATGCTTGCTTAAGGGTAAAGGTGAGTTGGGGTGCTGCATAAAACCAGAGATTGAAATGAGCACAGATAAAGTTCCTTAAGTCAAATATGGAATAGACAAGAGCTACTCCTTGCTCAACGAAATGGACTAAACACCGCATATTAAACGCCTAAGAATGTACCTGACTAGTAAGTATCTTAAAACCTATGGATTGCTATGTCTCCAAAACAGAATCAAGCATGTGTACAGGGGTATAAACGCAGCAGTGATAGGATTGGAGAGGTTCGGTGAGCAAATGAAGACCCTTTGAAGTCATATTGCATGGTACCCATTACACGGGTCTTAACTCTCCAGGTTTATGTTATTCTTCCTTCAGCTAAAACATGCATGTGGAACCCAAGTATGATCAACCATGTGAACGGGAGACGTGTTCAAATATGTCTCAGTTTTCCTCCCCTGGTACTCGGGTGCAACATTCCAGACGCTTTACTAACACTCTCCCGACTTGGAGAGTCAGTCCCTTTAACCTCCTGTTTGGCCCAGTTTGCAATTTCTGCGGAAGATGAACAGGAATAGCGAGAACCAATGAGAGACTAGCTGGAGGTGTCTGGACGGGCAAACTTAACTCTCATTTCCAACCAGGAAGAGGAAATAACCAAAGGCTCAGCGTGCCGTGCCGGAACCAGATTAGGGCCTGAAGCCATCCGGCGGTGTTGCGGCCAGGTCACAAGAAAGCGAGTTGAAGAAAGGAGCTCAGGGGCACTGTAATTCACAAACCTGCAGAGTTATAAATGACAGCTATCGTCCAAAAATAGACTGAAGTAAGGCTGCCAAGAGGACTTGAAAGCGGGGCAGAATTGCAGGAACCCGATTTCAGGAGGTAGACTGGAATTGCATTGAAAGCATAGGAAAAGAGGCAGAACGTCCACAATGATGCACTTGGCCAAAAAGGGCGTATGCGTTTTTTCCTGAATATATTCAGGAAAAAACGCATACGCACTTTTTGGCCAACCAAGCAAGCTTGCAAAGGAAATCTGCACTACAATGAAGTCTCACTTCCCCCTGGTCAAAAGGGCCATCTGAAAAAAGTGTAAAATCCAGAAAGGCAGGACAGGCCATGGAGAACTGGGAGCCTTGTTATGCTGATGGGCGGGATGTAAATTGCCAACAGACACTCGAGAGAAGTGTATGGTGTTTCCTGGAACATCTAAAAAACAAAGCAACAGAGCCTAGGGCACTTCCACTTATGGTCCTATAGCTTAGGGAAATTAAAATCAAAAAGACACAGCCACCCCAAAGTTTGGAATGGCTCTGTTTACAAGAACCTCGTTTACAGTACAAGTTCAACATCGCAGAAAGTGAAAAATGGATAAAGAACATGTGGTATTTACTTACAAAGCAATATCACTCAGCAATGAAATCTGTGTCATCAGGCCCTTAGCAGCACAATGAGTGGATTCAGGTATGATGATTCTAACTGAAATAAGTCACACAGAAAAAGAAACATCATAAGATATCAGTAATACACGGAATGTAAACTTGGCTACACAGGAACTGAATTACAGAACAGAACAGGGTCTCAAATTTAGAAAACCAACTTATGCTTGCTTAAGGGGAAAGGTGAGTTGGGGTGCTGCATAAAACCAGAGATTGAAATGAGCACAGATAAAGTTCCTTAAGCCAAATATGGAATAGACAAGAGCTACTCCTTGCTCAACGAAATGGACTCAACACCGCATATTAAACGCCTAAGAATGTACCTGACTAGTAAGTATCTTAAAACCTATGGATTGCTATGTCTCCGAAAGAGAATCTAGCATGTGTACAGGGGCATAAACGCAGCAGTGATAGGATTGGAGAGGTTCGGTGAGCAAATGAAGACCCTTTGAAGTCATATTGCATGGTACCCATTCCACGGGTTTCAAATACCCAGGTTTAAGGTATTCTTCCTTCAGCTAAAACATGCATGTGGAACCCAAGTATGATCAACCATGTGAACGGGAGACGTGTTCAAATATGTCTCAGTTTTCCTCCCCTGGTACTCGGGTGCAACATTCCAGACGCTTTACTAACACTCTCCCCACTTGGAGAGTCAGCGCCTTTAACCTCCTGTTTGGCCCAGTTTGCAATTTCTGCGGAAGATGAACAGGAATAGCGAGAACCAATGAGAGACTAGCTGGAGGTGTATGGACGGGCAAATTTAACTCTCATTTCCCACCAGGAAGAGGAAATAACCAAAGGCTCAGCGTGCCGTGCCGGAACCACATTAGGGCCTGAAGACATCCTGCGGTGTTGCGGCCAGCTCAAAAGAAAGCGAGTTGAAGAAAGGAGCTCAGGGGCACTGTAATTCACAAACCTGCAGAGTTATAAATGACAGCTATCGTCCAAAAATAGACTGAAGTAAGGCTGCCAAGAGGACTTGAAAGCGGGGCAGAATTGCAGGAAACCGATTTCAGGAGGTAGACTGGAATTGCATTGAAAGCATAGGAAAAGAGGCAGAACGTCCACAATGATGCACTTGGCCAAAAAGGGCGTATGCGTTTTTTCCTGAATATATTCAGGAAAAAACGCATACGCCCTTTTTGGCCAACCAAGCAAGCTTGCAAAGGAAATCTGCACTACAATGAAGTCTCACTTCCCCCCGGTCAAAAGGGCCATCTGAAAAAAGTGTAAAATCCAGAAAGGCAGGACAGGCCATGGAGAACTGGGAGCCTTGTTATGCTGATGGGCGGGATGTAAATTGCCAACAACCACTTGGGAGAAGTGTATGGTGTTTCCTGAAACATCTAAAAAACAAGGCAACAGAACCTAGGGCACTTCCACTTATGGTCCTATAGCTTAGGGAAATTAAAATCAAAAAGACACAGCCACCCCAAAGTTTGGAACGGCTCTGTTTACAAGAACCTCGTTTACAGTACAAGTTCAACATCGCAGAAAGTGAAAAATGGATAAAGAAGTTGTGGTATTTACGTACAAAGCAATATCACTCAGCAATGAAATCTGTGTCATCAGGCCCGTAGCAGCACAATGAGTGGATTCAGGTACGATGATTCTAACTGAAATAAGTCACACAGAAAAAGAAACATCATAAGATATCACTAATACACGGAATGTAAACTTGGCTACACAGGAACTGCATTCCAAAACAGAACAGGGTCTCAAATTTAGAAAACCAACTTATGCTTGCTTAAGGGGAAAGGTGAGTTGGGGTGCTGCATAAAACCAGAGATTGAAATGAGCACAGAAAAAGTTTCTTAAGCCAAATATGGAATAGACAAGAGCTACTCCTTGCTCAATGAAATGGACTCAAAACCCCATATTAAACGCCTAAGAATGTACCTGACTAGTAAGTATCTTAAAACCTATGGATTGCTATGTCTCCAAAACAGAATCAAGCATGTGTACAGGGGCATAAACGCAGCAGTGATAGGATTGGAGAGGTTCGGTGAGCAAATGAAGACCCTTTGAAGTTATATTGCATGGTACCCATTACACGGGTCTTAACTCTCCAGGTTTAAGGTATTCTTCCTTCAGCTAAAACATGCATGTGGAACCCAGAGTATGATCAACCATGTGAACGGGAGACGTGTTCAAATATGTCTCAGTTTTCCTCCCCTGGTACTCGGGTGCAATATTCCAGACACTTTACTAACACTCTCCCCACTTGGAGAGTCAGTCCCTTTAACCTCCTGTTTGGCCCCGTTTGCAATTTCTGCGGAAGATGAACAGGAATAGCGAGAACCAATGAGAGACTACCTGGAGGTGTCTGGACGGGCAAATTTAACTCTCATTTCCCACCAGGAAGAGGAATTAACCAAAGGCTCAGCGTGCCGTGCCGGAACCAGATTAGGGCCTGAAGCCATCCTGCGGTGTTGCGGCCAGGTCACAAGAAAGCGAGTTGAAGAAAGGAGCTCAGGGGCACTGTAATTCACAAACCTGCAGAGTTATAAATGACAGCTATCGTCCAAAAAATAGACTGAAGTAAGGCTGCCAAGAGGACTTGAAAGCGGGGCAGAATTGCAGGAAACCGATTTCAGGAGGTAGACTGGAATTGCATTGAAAGCATAGGAAAAGAGGCAGAACGTCCACAATGATGCACTTGGCCAAAAAGGGCGTATGCGTTTTTTCCTGAATATATTCAGGAAAAAACGCATACGCCCTTTTTGGCCAACCAAGCAAGCTTGCAAAGGAAATCTGCACTACAATGAAGTCTCACTTCCCCCCGGTCAAAAGGGCCATCTGAAAAAAGTGTAAAATCCAGAAAGGCAGGACAGGCCTTGGAGAACTGGGAGCCTTGTTATGCTGATGGGCGGGATGTAAATTGCCAACAGACACTTGGGAGAAGTGTATGGTGTTTCCTGAAACATCTAAAAAACAAAGCAACAGAACCTAGGGCACTTCCACTTATGGTCCTATAGCTTAGGGAAATTAAAATCAAAAAGACACAGCCACCCCAAAGTTTGGAACGGCTCTGTTTACAAGAACCTCGTTTACAGTACAAGTTCAACATCGCAGAAAGTGAAAAATGGATAAAGAAGTTGTGGTATTTACTTACAAAGCAATATCACTCAGCAATGAAATCTGTGTCATCTGGCCCTTAGCAGCACAATGAGTGCATTCAGGTATGATGATTCTAACTGAAGTAAGTCACACAGAAAAAGAAACATCATAAGATATCAGTAATACACGGAATGTAAACTTGGCTACACAGGAACTGAATTACAGAACAGAACAGGGTCTCAAATTTAGAAAACCAACTTATGCTTGCTTAAGGGTAAAGGTGAGTTGGGGTGCTGCATAAAACCAGAGATTGAAATGAGCACAGATAAAGTTCCTTAAGTCAAATATGGAATAGACAAGAGCTACTCCTTGCTCAACGAAATGGACTAAACACCGCATATTAAACGCCTAAGAATGTACCTGACTAGTAAGTATCTTAAAACCTATGGATTGCTATGTCTCCGAAAGAGAATCAAGCATGTGTACAGGGGTATAAACGCAGCAGTGATAGGATTGGAGAGGTTCGGTGAGCAAATGAAGACCCTTTGAAGTCATATTGCATGGTACCCATTACACGGGTCTTAACTCTCCAGGTTTATGTTATTCTTCCTTCAGCTAAAACATGCATGTGGAACCCAAGTATGATCAACCATGTGAACGGGAGACGTGTTCAAATATGTCTCAGTTTTCCTCCCCTGGTACTCGGGTGCAACATTCCAGACGCTTTACTAACACTCTCCCGACTTGGAGAGTCAGTCCCTTTAACCTCCTGTTTGGCCCAGTTTGCAATTTCTGCGGAAGATGAACAGGAATAGCGAGAACCAATGAGAGACTAGCTGGAGGTGTCTGGACGGGCAAACTTAACTCTCATTTCCAACCAGGAAGAGGAAATAACCAAAGGCTCAGCGTGCCGTGCCGGAACCAGATTAGGGCCTGAAGCCATCCGGCGGTGTTGCGGCCAGGTCACAAGAAAGCGAGTTGAAGAAAGGAGCTCAGGGGCACTGTAATTCACAAACCTGCAGAGTTATAAATGACAGCTATCGTCCAAAAATAGACTGAAGTAAGGCTGCCAAGAGGACTTGAAAGCGGGGCAGAATTGCAGGAACCCGATTTCAGGAGGTAGACTGGAATTGCATTGAAAGCATAGGAAAAGAGGCAGAACGTCCACAATGATGCACTTGGCCAAAAAGGGCGTATGCGTTTTTTCCTGAATATATTCAGGAAAAAACGCATACGCCCTTTTTGGCCAACCAAGCAAGCTTGCAAAGGAAATCTGCACTACAATGAAGTCTCACTTCCCCCTGGTCAAAAGGGCCATCTGAAAAAAGTGTAAAATCCAGAAAGGCAGGACAGGCCATGGAGAACTGGGAGCCTTGTTATGCTGATGGGCGGGATGTAAATTGCCAACAGACACTCGAGAGAAGTGTATGGTGTTTCCTGGAACATCTAAAAAACAAAGCAACAGAGCCTAGGGCACTTCCACTTATGGTCCTATAGCTTAGGGAAATTAAAATCAAAAAGACACAGCCACCCCAAAGTTTGGAATGGCTCTGTTTACAAGAACCTCGTTTACAGTACAAGTTCAACATCGCAGAAAGTGAAAAATGGATAAAGAACATGTGGTATTTACTTACAAAGCAATATCACTCAGCAATGAAATCTGTGTCATCAGGCCCTTAGCAGCACAATGAGTGGATTCAGGTATGATGATTCTAACTGAAATAAGTCACACAGAAAAAGAAACATCATAAGATATCAGTAATACACGGAATGTAAACTTGGCTACACAGGAACTGAATTACAGAACAGAACAGGGTCTCAAATTTAGAAAACCAACTTATGCTTGCTTAAGGGGAAAGGTGAGTTGGGGTGCTGCATAAAACCAGAGATTGAAATGAGCACAGATAAAGTTCCTTAAGCCAAATATGGAATAGACAAGAGCTACTCCTTGCTCAACGAAATGGACTCAACACCGCATATTAAACGCCTAAG
The DNA here is from genome assembly GCF_949987515.2 of Delphinus delphis. Taxonomy (NCBI): domain Eukaryota; kingdom Metazoa; phylum Chordata; class Mammalia; order Artiodactyla; family Delphinidae; genus Delphinus; species Delphinus delphis. Next base: position 899,084 of record NW_027192722.1, read on the forward strand.
AATGTACCTGACTAGTAAGTATCTTAAAACCTATGGATTGCTATGTCTCCGAAAGAGAATCTAGCATGTGTACAGGGGCATAAACGCAGCAGTGATAGGATTGGAGAGGTTCGGTGAGCAAATGAAGACCCTTTGAAGTCATATTGCATGGTACCCATTCCACGGGTTTCAAATACCCAGGTTTAAGGTATTCTTCCTTCAGCTAAAACATGCATGTGGAACCCAAGTATGATCAACCATGTGAACGGGAGACGTGTTCAAATATGTCTCAGTTTTCCTCCCCTGGTACTCGGGTGCAACATTCCAGACGCTTTACTAACACTCTCCCCACTTGGAGAGTCAGCGCCTTTAACCTCCTGTTTGGCCCAGTTTGCAATTTCTGCGGAAGATGAACAGGAATAGCGAGAACCAATGAGAGACTAGCTGGAGGTGTATGGACGGGCAAATTTAACTCTCATTTCCCACCAGGAAGAGGAAATAACCAAAGGCTCAGCGTGCCGTGCCGGAACCACATTAGGGCCTGAAGACATCCTGCGGTGTTGCGGCCAGCTCAAAAGAAAGCGAGTTGAAGAAAGGAGCTCAGGGGCACTGTAATTCACAAACCTGCAGAGTTATAAATGACAGCTATCGTCCAAAAATAGACTGAAGTAAGGCTGCCAAGAGGACTTGAAAGCGGGGCAGAATTGCAGGAAACCGATTTCAGGAGGTAGACTGGAATTGCATTGAAAGCATAGGAAAAGAGGCAGAACGTACACAATGATGCACTTGGCCAAAAAGGGCGTATGCGTTTTTTCCTGAATATATTCAGGAAAAAACGCATACGCCCTTTTTGGCCAACCAAGCAAGCTTGCAAAGGAAATCTGCACTACAATGAAGTCTCACTTCCCCCCGGTCAAAAGGGCCATCTGAAAAAAGTGTAAAATCCAGAAAGGCAGGACAGGCCATGGAGAACTGGGAGCCTTGTTATGCTGATGGGCGGGATGTAAATTGCCAACAACCACTCGGGAGAAGTGTATGGTGTTTCCTGAAACATCTAAAAAACAAAGCAACAGAACCTAGGGCACTTCCACTTATGGTCCTATAGCTTAGGGAAATTAAAATCAAAAAGACACAGCCACCCCAAAGTTTGGAACGGCTCTGTTTACAAGAACCTCGTTTACAGTACAAGTTCAACATCGCAGAAAGTGAAAAATGGATAAAGAAGTTGTGGTATTTACGTACAAAGCAATATCACTCAGCAATGAAATCTGTGTCATCAGGCCCTTAGCAGCATAATGAGTGTATTAAGGTACGATGATTCTAACTGAAATAAGTCACGCAAAAAAAGAAACATCATAAGATATCACTAATACACGGAATGTAAACTTGGCTACACAGGAACTGCATTCCAAAACAGAACAGGGTCTCAAATTTAGAAAACCAACTTATGCTTGCTTAAGGGGAAAGGTGAGTTGGGTTGCTGCATAAAACCAGAGATTGAAATGAGCACAGATAAAGTTCCTTAAGCCAAATATGGAATAGACAAGAGCTACTCCTTGCTCAACGAAATGGACTCAAAACCCCATATTAAACGCCTAAGAATGTACCTGACTACTAAGTATCTTAAAACCTATGGATTGCTATGTCTCCAAAAGAGAATCAAGCGTGTGTACAGGGGCATAAACGCAGCAGTGATAGGATTGGAGAGGTTCGGTGAGCAAATGAAGACCCTTTGAAGTCATATTGCATGGTACCCATTACACGGGTCTCAACTCTCCAGGTTTAAAGTATTCTTCATTCAGGTAAAACATGCATGTGGAACCCAGATTATGATCAACCATGTGAATGGGAGACGTGTTCAAATATGTCTCAGTTTTCCTCCCCTGGTACTCGGGTGCAACATTCCAGACGCTTTACTAACACTCTCCCGACTTGGAGAGTCAGTCCCTTTAACCTCCTGTTTGGCCCAGTTTGCAATTTCTGCGGAAGATGAACAGGAATAGCGAGAACCAATGAGAGGCTAGCTGGAGGTGTCTGGACGGGCAAATTTAACTCTCATTTCCCACCAGGAAGAGGAATTAACCAAAGGCTCAGCATGCCGGGCCGGAACCAGATTAGGGCCTGAAGCCATCCTGCGGTGTTGTGGCCAGGTCACAAGAAAGCGAGTTGAAGAAAGGAGCTCAGGGGCACTGCAATTCACAAACCTGCAGAGTTATAAATGACAGCTATCGTCCAAAAATAGACTGAAGTAAGGCTGCCAAGAGGACTTGAAAGCGGGGCAGAATTGCAGGAAACCGATTTCAGGAGGTAGACTGGAATTGCATTGAAAGCATAGGAAAAGAGGCAGAACGTCCACAATGATGCACTTGGCCAAAAAGGGCGTATGCGTTTTTTCCTGAATATATTCAGGAAAAAACGCATACGCCCTTTTTGGCCAACCAAGCAAGCTTGCAAAGGAAATCTGCACTACAATGAAGTCTCACTTCTCCCCGGTCAAAAGGGCAATCTGAAAAAAGTATAAAATCCAGAAAGGCAGGACAGGCCATGGAGAACTGGGAGCCTTGTTATGCTGATGGGCGGGATGTAAATTGCCAACAGACACTCAGGAGAAGTGTATGGTGTTTCCTGAAACATCTAAAAAACAAAGCAACAGAGCCTAGGGCACTTCCGCTTATGGTCCTATAGCTTAGGGAAATTAAAATCAAAAAGACACAGCCACCACAAAGTTTGGGACGCCTCCGTTTACAAGAACCTCGTTTACCGCACAAGTTCAATATCACAGAAAGTGAAAAATGGATAAAGAACTTGTGGTACTTACGTACAATGCAGTATCACTCAGCAATGAAATCTATGTCATCAGGCCCGTAGCAGCATAATGAGTGGATTAAGGTATGATGATTCTAACTGAAATAAGTCACACAGAAAAAGAAACATCATAAGATATCACTAATACACGGAATGTAAACTTGGCTACACAGGAACTGCATTCCAAAACAGAACAGGGTCTCAAATTTAGAAAACCAACTTATGCTTGCTTAAGGTGAAAGGTGAGTTGGGGTGCTGCATAAAACCAGAGATTGAAATGAGCACAGATAAAGTTCCTTAAGCCAAATATGGAATAGACAAGAGCTACTCCTTGCTCAACGAAATGGACACAAAACCCATATTAAACGCCTAAGAATGCACCTGACTAGTAAGTATCTTAAAACCTATGGATTGCTATGTCTCCGAAAGAGAATCAAGCATGTGTACAGGGGCATAAACGCAGCAGTGATAGGATTGGAGAGGTTCGGTGAGCAAATGAAGACCCTTTGAAGTCATATTGCATGGTACCCATTCCACGGGTTTCAACTACCCAGGTTTAAGGTATTCTTCCTTCAGCTAAAACATGCATGTGGGACCTAGAGTATGATCAACCATGTGATCGGGAGACGTGTTCAAATATGTCTCAGTTTTCGTACCCTGGTACTCGGGTGCAACATTCCAGACGCTTTACTAACACTCTCCCCACTTGGAGAGTCAGTCCCTTTAACCTCCTGTTTGGCCCAGTTTGCAATTTCTGTGGAAGATGAACAGGAATAGCGAGAACCAATGAGAGACTAGCTGGAGGTGTCTGGATGGGCAAATTTAACTCTCATTTCCCACCAGGAAGAGGAATTAACCAAAGGCTCAGCGTGCCGTGCCAGAACCAGATTAGGGCCTGAAGACATCCTGCGGTGTTGCGGCCAGGTCACAAGAAAGCGAGTTGAAGAAAGGAGCTCAGGGGCACTGTAATTCACAAACCTGCAGAGTTATAAATGACAGCTATCGTCCAAAAATAGACTGAAGTAAGGCTGCCAAGAGGACTTGAAAGCGGGGCAGAATTGCAGGAAACCGATTTCAGGAGGTAGACTGGAATTGCATTGAAAGCATAGGAAAAGAGGCAGAACGTCCACAATGATGCACTTGGCCAAAAAGGGCGTATGCGTTTTTTCCTGAATATATTCAGGAAAAAACGCATACGCCCTTTTTGGCCAACCAAGCAAGCTTGCAAAGGAAATCTGCACTACAATGAAGTCTCACTTCCCCCCGGTCAAAAGGGCCATCTGAAAAAAGTGTAAAATCCAGAAAGGCAGGACAGGCCTTGGAGAACTGGGAGCCTTGTTATGCTGATGGGCGGGATGTAAATTGCCAACAACCACTCGGGAGAAGTGTATGGTGTTTCCTGAAACATCTAAAAAACAAAGCAACAGAGCCTAGGGCACTTCCACTTATGGTCCTATAGCTTAGGGAAATTAAATTCAAAAAGACACAGCCACCCCAAAGTTTGGAACGGCTCTGTTTACAAGAACCTCGTTTACAGTACAAGTTCAACATCGCAGAAAGTGAAAAATGGATAAAGAACTTGTGGTACTTACGTACAATGCAGTATCACTCAGCAATGAAATCTATGTCATCAGGCCCGTAGCAGCATAATGAGTGGATTCAGGTACGATGATTCTAACTGAAATAAGTCACACAGAAAAAGAAACATCATAAGATATCACTAATACACGGAATGTAAACTTGGCTACACAGGAACTGAATTACAGAACAGAACAGGGTCTCAAATTTAGAAAACCAACTTATGCTTGCTTAAGGGGGAAGGTGAGTTGGGGTGCTGCATAAAACCAGAGATTGAAATGAGCACAGATAAAGTTCCTTAAGCCAAATATGGAATAGACAAGAGCTACTCCTTGCTCAACGAAATGGACTCAACACCGCATATTAAACGCCTAAGAATGTACCTGACTAGTAAGTATCTTAAAACCTATGGATTGCTATGTCTCCGAAAGAGAATCAAGCATGTGTACAGGGGCATAAACGCAGCAGTGATAGGATTGGAGAGGTTCGGTGAGCAAATGAAGACCCTTTGAAGTCATATTGCATGGTACCCATTCCACGGGTTTCAACTACCCAGGTTTAAGGTATTCTTCCTTCAGCTAAAACATGCATGTGGAACCTAGAGTATGATCAACCATGTGATCGGGAGACGTGTTCAAATATGTCTCAGTTTTCCTCCCCTGGTACTCGGGTGCAACATTCCAGACGCTTTACTAACACTCTCCCCACTTGGGGAGTCAGTCCCTTTAACCTCCTGTTTGGCCCAGTTTGCAATTTCTGTGGAAGATGAACAGGAATAGCGAGAACCAATGAGAGACTAGCTGGAGGTGTCTGGACGGGCAAATTTAACTCTCATTTCCCACCAGGAAGAGGAATTAACCAAAGGCTCAGCGTGCCGTGCCGGAACCAGATTAGGGCCTGAAGCCATCCTGCGGTGTTGCGGCCAGCTCAAAAGAAAGCGAGTTGAAGAAAGGAGCTCAGGGGCACTAAAATTCACAAACCTGCAGAGTTATAAATGACAGCTATCGTCCAAAAATAGACTGAAGTAAGGCTGCCAAGAGGACTTGAAAGCGGGGCAGAATTGCAGGAAACCGATTTCAGGAGGTAGACTGGAATTGCATTGAAAGCATAGGAAAAGAGGCAGAACGTCCACAATGATGCACTTGGCCAAAAAGGGCGTATGCGTTTTTTCCTGAATATATTCAGGAAAAAACGCATACGCCCTTTTTGGCCAACCAAGCAAGCTTGCAAAGGAAATCTGCACTACAATGAAGTCTCACTTCCCCCCGGTCAAAAGGGCCATCTGAAAAAAGTGTAAAATCCAGAAAGGCAGGACAGGCCTTGGAGAACTGGGAGCCTTGTTATGCTGATGGGCGGGATGTAAATTGCCAACAACCACTCGGGAGAAGTGTATGGTGTTTCCTGAAACATCTAAAAAACAAAGCAACAGAGCCTAGGGCACTTCCACTTATGGTCCTATAGCTTAGGGAAATTAAAATCAAAAAGACACAGCCACCCCAAAGTTTGGAACGGCTCTGTTTACAAGAACCTCGTTTACAGTACCAGTTCAACATCGCAGAAAGTGAAAAATGGATAAAGAAGTTGTGGTATTTACTTACAAAGCAATATCACTCAGCAATGAAATCTGTGTCATCAGGCCCTTAGCAGCACAATGAGTGGATTCAGGTATGATGATTCTAACTGAAATAAGTCACACAGAAAAAGAAACATCATAAGATATCAGTAATACACGGAATGTAAACTTGGCTACACAGGAACTGAATTACAGAACAGAACAGGGTCTCAAATTTAGAAAACCAACTTATGCTTGCTTAAGGGGAAAGGTGAGTTGGGGTGCTGCATAAAACCAGAGATTGAAATGAGCACAGATAAAGTTCCTTAAGCCAAATATGGAATAGACAAGAGCTACTCCTTGCTCAACGAAATGGACTCAACACCGCATATTAAACGCCTAAGAATGTACCTGACTAGTAAGTATCTTAAAACCTATGGATTGCTATGTCTCCGAAAGAGAATCAAGCATGTGTACAGGGGCATAAACGCAGCAGTGATAGGATTGGAGAGGTTCGGTGAGCAAATGAAGACCCTTTGAAGTCATATTGCATGGTACCCATTCCACGGGTTTCAACTACCCAGGTTTTAGGTATTCTTCCTTCAGCTAAAACATGCATGTGGAACCCAAGTATGATCAACCATGTGAACGGGAGACGTGTTCAAATATGTCTCAGTTTTCGTACCCTGGTACTCGGGTGCAACATTCCAGACGCTTTACTAACACTCTCCCCACTTGAAAAGTCAGCGCCTTTAACCTCCTGTTTGGCCCAGTTTGCAATTTCTGCGGAAGATGAACAGGAATAGCGAGAACCAATGAGAGGCTAGCTGGAGGTGTCTGGACGGGCAAATTTAACTCTCATTTCCCACCAGGAAGAGGAAATAACCAAAGGCTCAGCGTGCCGTGCCGGAACCAGATTAGGGCCTGAAGCCATCCTGCGGTGTTGCAGCCAGCTCAAAAGAAAGCGAGTTGAAGAAAGGAGCTCAGGGGCACTGTAATTCACAAACCTGCAGAGTTATAAATGACAGCTATCGTCCAAAAATAGACTGAAGTAAGGCTGCCAAGAGGACTTGAAAGCGGGGCAGAATTGCAGGAAACCGATTTCAGGAGGTAGACTGGAATTGCATTGAAAGCATAGGAAAAGAGGCAGAACGTCCACAATGATGCACTTGGCCAAAAAGGGCGTATGCGTTTTTTCCTGAATATATTCAGGATAAAACGCATACGCCCTTTTTGGCCAACCAAGCAAGCTTGCAAAGGAAATCTGCACTACAATGAAGTCTCACTTCCCCCCGGTCAAAAGGGCCATCTGAAAAAAGTGTAAAATCCAGAAAGGCAGGACAGGCCATGGAGAACTGGGAGCCTTGTTATGCTGAAGGGCGGGATGTAAATTGCCAACAAACACTCGGGAGAAGTGTATGGTGTTTCCTGAAACATCTAAAAAACAAAGCAACAGAGCCTAGGGCACTTCCACTTATGGTCCTATAGCTTAGGGAATTTAAAATCAAAAAGACACAGCCACCCCAAAGTTTCGAACGGCTCTGTTTACAAGAACCTCGTTTGCAGTACAAGTTCAACATCGCAGAAAGTGAAAAATGGATAAAAAAGTTGTGGTATTTACTTACAAAGCAATATCACTCAGCAATGAAATCTGTGTCATCAGGCCCTTAGCAGCACAATGAGTGGATTCAGGTATGATGATTCTAACTGAAATAAGACACACAGAAAAAGAAACATCATAAGATATCAGTAATGCACGGAATGTAAACTTGGCTACACAGGTACTGAATTACAGAACAGAACAGGGTCTCAAATTTAGAAAACCAACTTATGCTTGCTTAAGGGGAAAGGTGAGTTGGGGTGCTGCATAAAACCAGAGATTGAAATGAGCACAGATAAAGTTCCTTAAGCCAAATATGGAATAGACAAGAGCTACTCCTTGCTCAACGAAATGGACTCAACACCGCATATTAAATGTCTAAGAATGTACCTGACTAGTAAGTATCTTAAAACCTATGGATTGCTATGTCTCCGAAAGAGAATCAAGCATGTGTACAGGGGCATAAACGCAGCAGTGATAGGATTGGAGAGGTTCGGTGAGCAAATGAAGACCCTTTGAAGTCATATTGCATGGTACCCATTCCACGGGTTTCAACTACCCAGGTTTAAGGTATTCTTCCTTCAGCTAAAACATGCATGTGGAACCTAGAGTATGATCAACCATGTGATCGGGAGACGTGTTCAAATATGTCTCAGTTTTCGTACCCTGGTACTCGGGTGCAACATTCCAGACGCTTTACTAACACTCTCCCCACTTGGAAAGTCAGCGCCTTTAACCTCCTGTTTGGCCCAGTTTGCAATTTCTGCGTAAGATGAACAGGAATAGCGAGAACCAATGAGAGGCTAGCTGGAGGTGTCTGGACGGGCAAATTTAACTCTCATTTCCCACCAGGAAGAGGAATTAACCAAAGGCTCAGCGTGCCGTGCCGGAACCAGATTAGGGCCTGAAGCCATCCTGCGGTGTTGCGGCCAGCTCAAAAGAAAGCGAGTTGAAGAAAGGAGCTCAGGGGCACTAAAATTCACAAACCTGCAGAGTTATAAATGACAGCTATCGTCCAAAAATAGACTGAAGTAAGGCTGCCAAGAGGACTTGAAAGCGGGGCAGAATTGCAGGAAACCGATTTCAGGAGGTAGACTGGAATTGCATTGAAAGCATAGGAAAAGAGGCAGAACGTCCACAATGATGCACTTGGCCAAAAAGGGCGTATGCGTTTTTTCCTGAATATATTCAGGAAAAAACGCATACGCCCTTTTTGGCCAACCAAGCAAGCTTGCAAAGGAAATCTGCACTACAATGAAGTCTCACTTCCCCCCGGTCAAAAGGGCCATCTGAAAAAAGTGTAAAATCCAGAAAGGCAGGACAGGCCTTGGAGAACTGGGAGCCTTGTTATGCTGATGGGCGGGATGTAAATTGCCAACAACCACTCGGGAGAAGTGTATGGTGTTTCCTGAAACATCTAAAAAACAAAGCAACAGAGCCTAGGGCACTTCCACTTATGGTCCTATAGCTTAGGGAATTTAAAATCAAAAAGACACAGCCACCCCAAAGTTTGGAACGGCTCTGTTTACAAGAACCTCGTTTACAGTACCAGTTCAACATCGCAGAAAGTGAAAAATGGATAAAGAAGTTGTGGTATTTACTTACAAAGCAATATCACTCAGCAATGAAATCTGTGTCATCAGGCCCTTAGCAGCACAATGAGTGGATTCAGGTATGATGATTCTAACTGAAATAAGTCACACAGAAAAAGAAACATCATAAGATATCAGTAATACACGGAATGTAAACTTGGCTACACAGGAACTGAATTACAGAACAGAACAGGGTCTCAAATTTAGAAAACCAACTTATGCTTGCTTAAGGGGAAAGGTGAGTTGGGGTGCTGCATAAAACCAGAGATTGAAATGAGCACAGATAAAGTTCCTTAAGCCAAATATGGAATAGACAAGAGCTACTCCTTGCTCAACGAAATGGACTCAACACCGCATATTAAACGCCTAAGAATGTACCTGACTAGTAAGTATCTTAAAACCTATGGATTGCTATGTCTCCGAAAGAGAATCAAGCATGTGTACAGGGGCATAAACGCAGCAGTGATAGGATTGGAGAGGTTCGGTGAGCAAATGAAGACCCTTTGAAGTCATATTGCATGGTACCCATTCCACGGGTTTCAACTACCCAGGTTTTAGGTATTCTTCCTTCAGCTAAAACATGCATGTGGAACCCAAGTATGATCAACCATGTGAACGGGAGACGTGTTCAAATATGTCTCAGTTTTCGTACCCTGGTACTCGGGTGCAACATTCCAGACGCTTTACTAACACTCTCCCCACTTGAAAAGTCAGCGCCTTTAACCTCCTGTTTGGCCCAGTTTGCAATTTCTGCGGAAGATGAACAGGAATAGCGAGAACCAATGAGAGGCTAGCTGGAGGTGTCTGGACGGGCAAATTTAACTCTCATTTCCCACCAGGAAGAGGAAATAACCAAAGGCTCAGCGTGCCGTGCCGGAACCAGATTAGGGCCTGAAGCCATCCTGCGGTGTTGCAGCCAGCTCAAAAGAAAGCGAGTTGAAGAAAGGAGCTCAGGGGCACTGTAATTCACAAACCTGCAGAGTTATAAATGACAGCTATCGTCCAAAAATAGACTGAAGTAAGGCTGCCAAGAGGACTTGAAAGCGGGGCAGAATTGCAGGAAACCGATTTCAGGAGGTAGACTGGAATTGCATTGAAAGCATAGGAAAAGAGGCAGAACGTCCACAATGATGCACTTGGCCAAAAAGGGCGTATGCGTTTTTTCCTGAATATATTCAGGATAAAACGCATACGCCCTTTTTGGCCAACCAAGCAAGCTTGCAAAGGAAATCTGCACTACAATGAAGTCTCACTTCCCCCCGGTCAAAAGGGCCATCTGAAAAAAGTGTAAAATCCAGAAAGGCAGGACAGGCCATGGAGAACTGGGAGCCTTGTTATGCTGAAGGGCGGGATGTAAATTGCCAACAACCACTCGGGAGAAGTGTATGGTGTTTCCTGAAACATCTAAAAAACAAAGCAACAGAGCCTAGGGCACTTCCACTTATGGTCCTATAGCTTAGGGAATTTAAAATCAAAAAGACACAGCCACCCCAAAGTTTCGAACGGCTCTGTTTACAAGAACCTCGTTTGCAGTACAAGTTCAACATCGCAGAAAGTGAAAAATGGATAAAAAAGTTGTGGTATTTACTTACAAAGCAATATCACTCAGCAATGAAATCTGTGTCATCAGGCCCTTAGCAGCACAATGAGTGGATTCAGGTATGATGATTCTAACTGAAATAAGACACACAGAAAAAGAAACATCATAAGATATCAGTAATACACGGAATGTAAACTTGGCTACACAGGTACTGAATTACAGAACAGAACAGGGTCTCAAATTTAGAAAACCAACTTATGCTTGCTTAAGGGGAAAGGTGAGTTGGGGTGCTGCATAAAACCAGAGATTGAAATGAGCACAGATAAAGTTCCTTAAGCCAAATATGGAATAGACAAGAGCTACTCCTTGCTCAACGAAATGGACTCAACACCGCATATTAAACGCCTAAGAATGTACCTGACTAGTAAGTATCTTAAAACCTATGGATTGCTATGTCTCCGAAAGAGAATCAAGCATGTGTACAGGGGCATAAACGCAGCAGTGATAGGATTGGAGAGGTTCGTTGAGCAAATGAAGACCCTTTGAAGTCATATTGCATGGTACCCATTCCACGGGTTTCAACTACCCAGGTTTAAGGTATTCTTCCTTCAGCTAAAACATGCATGTGGAACCCAAGTATGATCAACCATGTGATCGGGAGACGTGTTCAAATATGTCTCAGTTTTCGTACCCTGGTACTCGGGTGCAACATTCCAGACGCTTTACTAACACTCTCCCCACTTGGAGAGTCAGTCCCTTTAACCTCCTGTTTGGCCCAGTTTGCAATTTCTGCGGAAGATGAACAGGAATAGCGAGAACAAATGAGAGGCTAGCTGGAGGTGTCTGGACGGGCAAATTTAACTCTCATTTCCCACCAGGAAGAGGAATTAACCAAAGGTTCAGCATGCCGGGCCGGAACCAGATTAGGGCCTGAAGCCATCCTGCGGTGTTGCGGCCAGGTCACAAGAAAGCGAGTTGAAGAAAGGAGCTCAGGGGCACTGTAATTCACAAACCTGCAGAGTTATAAATGACAGCTATCGTCCAAAAATAGACTGAAGTAAGGCTGCCAAGAGGACTTGAAAGCGGGGCAGAATTGCAGGAAACCGATTTCAGGAGGTAGACTGGAATTGCATTGAAAGCATAGGAAAAGAGGCAGAACGTCCACAATGATGCACTTGGCCAAAAAGGGCGTATGCGTTTTTTCCTGAATATATTCAGGAAAAAACGCATACGCCCTTTTTGGCCAACCAAGCAAGCTTGCAAAGGAAATCTGCACTACAATGAAGTCTCACTTCCCCCCAGTCAAAAGGGCCATCTGAAAAAAGTGTAAAATCCAGAAAGGCAGGACAGGCCATGGAGAACTGGGAGCCTTGTTATGCTGAAGGGCGGGATGTAAATTGCCAACAAACACTCGGGAGAAGTGTATGGTGTTTCCTGAAACATCTAAAAAACAAAGCAACAGAGCCTAGGGCACTTCCACTTATGGTCCTATAGCTTAGGGAATTTAAAATCAAAAAGACACAGCCACCCCAAAGTTTCGAACGGCTCTGTTTACAAGAACCTCGTTTACAGTACAAGTTCAACATCGCAGAAAGTGAAAAATGGATAAAAAAGTTGTGGTATTTACTTACAAAGCAATATCACTCAGCAATGAAATCTGTGTCATCAGGCCCTTAGCAGCACAATGAGTGGATTCAGGTATGATGATTCTAACTGAAATAAGTCACACAGAAAAAGAAACATCATAAGATATCAGTAATACACGGAATGTAAACTTGGCTACACAGGAACTGAATTACAGAACAGAACAGGGTCTCAAATTTAGAAAACCAACTTATGCTTGCTTAAGGGGAAAGGTGAGTTGGGGTGCTGCATAAAACCAGAGATTGAAATGAGCACAGATAAAGTTCCTTAAGCCAAATATGGAATAGACAAGAGCTACTCCTTGCTCAACGAAATGGACTCAACACCGCATATTAAACGCCTAAGAATGTACCTGACTAGTAAGTATCTTAAAACCTATGGATTGCTATGTCTCCGAAACAGAATCAAGCATGTGTACAGGGGCATAAACGCAGCAGTGATAGGATTGGAGAGGTTCAGTGAGCAAATGAAGACCCTTTGAAGTCATATTGCATGGTACCCATTCCACGGGTTTCAACTACCCAGGTTTTAGGTATTCTTCCTTCAGCTAAAACATGCATGTGGAACCCAAGTATGATCAACCATGTGAACGGGAGACGTGTTCAAATATGTCTCAGTTCTCCTCCCCTGGTACTCGAGTGCAACATTCCAGACGCTTTACTAACACTCTCCCCACTTGGAAAGTCAGCGCCTTTAACCTCCTGTTTGGCCCAGTTTGCAATTTCTGCGGAAGATGAACAGGAATAGCGAGAACCAATGAGAGGCTAGCTGGAGGTGTCTGGACGGGCAAATTTAACTCTCATTTCCCACCAGGAAGAGGAAATAACCAAAGGCTCAGCGTGCCGTGCCGGAACCAGATTAGGGCCTGAAGCCATCCTGCGGTGTTGCGGCCAGCTGAAAAGAAAGCGAGTTGAAGAAAGGAGCTCAGGGGCACTGTAATTCACAAACATGCAGAGTTATAAATGACAGCTATCGTCCAAAAATAGACTGAAGTAAGGCTGCCAAGAGGACTTGAAAGCGGGGCAGAATTGCAGGAAACCGATTTCAGGAGGTAGACTGGAATTGCATTGAAAGCATAGGAAAAGAGGCAGAACGTCCACAATGATGCACTTGGCCAAAAAGGGCGTATGCGTTTTTTCCTGAATATATTCAGGAAAAAACGCATACGCCCTTTTTGGCCAACCAAGCAAGCTTGCAAAGGAAATCTGCACTACAATGAAGTCTCACTTCCCCCCGGTCAAAAGGGCCATCTGAAAAAAGTGTAAAATCCAGAAAGGCAGGACAGGCCATGGAGAACTGGGAGCCTTGTTATGCTGAAGGGCGGGATGTAAATTGCCAACAACCACTAGGGAGAAGTGTATGGTGTTTCCTGAAACATCTAAAAAACAAAGCAACAGAGCCTAGGGCACTTCCACTTATGGTCCTATAGCATAGGGAATTTAAAATCAAAAAGACACAGCCACCCCAAAGTTTCGAACGGCTCTGTTTACAAGAACCTCGTTTACAGTAGAAGTTCAACATCGCAGAAAGTGAAAAATGGATAAAGAACTTGTGGTACTTACGTACAATGCAGTATCACTCAGCAATGAAATCTATGTCATCAGGCCCGTAGCAGCATAATGAGTGGATTCAGGTACGATGATTCTAACTGAAATAAGTCACACAGAAAAAGAAACATCATAAGATATCACTAATACACGGAATGTAAACTTGGCTACACAGGAACTGAATTACAGAACAGAACAGGGTCTCAAATTTAGAAAACCAACTTATGCTTGCTTAAGGGTAAAGGTGAGTTGGGGTGCTGCATAAAACCAGAGATTGAAATGAGCACAGATAAAATTCCTTAAGCCAAATATGGAATAGACAAGAGCTACTCCTTGCTCAACGAAATGGACTCAACACCCCATATTAAACGCCTAAGAATGTACCTGACTAGTAAGTATCTTAAAACCTATGGATTGCTATGTCTCCGAAAGAGAATCAAGCATGTGTACAGGGGCATAAACGCAGCAGTGATAGGATTGGAGAGGTTCGGTGAGCAAATGAAGACCCTTTGAAGTCATATTGCATGGTACCCATTCCACGGGTTTCAAGTACCCAGGTTTAAGGTATTCTTCCTTCAGCTAAAACATGCATGTGGAACCTAGATTATGATCAACCATGTGATCGGGAGACGTGTTCAAATATGTCTCAGTTTTCGTACCCTGGTACTCGGGTGCAACATTCCAGACGCTTTACTAACACTCTCCCCACTTGGAGAGTCGGTCCCTTTAACCTCCTGTTTGGCCCAGTTTGCAATTTCTGTGGAAGATGAACAGGAATAGCGAGAACCAATGAGAGACTAGCTGGAGGTGTCTGGATGGGCAAATTTAACTCTCATTTCCCACCAGGAAGAGGAATTAACCAAAGGCTCAGCGTGCCGTGCCAGAACCAGATTAGGGCCTGAAGACATCCTGCGGTGTTGCGGCCAGGACACAAGAAAGCGAGTTGAAGAAAGGAGCTCAGGGGCACTGTAATTCACAAACCTGCAGAGTTATAAATGACAGCTATCGTCCAAAAATAGACTGAAGTAAGGCTGCCAAGAGGACTTGAAAGCGGGGCAGAATTGCAGGAAACCGATTTCAGGAGGTAGACTGGAATTGCATTGAAAGCATAGGAAAAGAGGCAGAACGTCCACAATGATGCACTTGGCCAAAAAGGGCGTATGCGTTTTTTCCTGAATATATTCAGGAAAAAACGCATACGCCCTTTTTGGCCAACCAAGCAAGCTTGCTAAGGAAATCTGCACTACAATGAAGTCTCACTTCCCCCCGGTCAAAAGGGCCATCTGAAAAACGTGTAAAATCCAGAAAGGCAGGACAGGCCATGGAGAACTGGGAGCCTTGTTATGCTGATGGGCGGGATGTAAATTGCCAACAACCACTCGGGAGAAGTGTATGGTGTTTCCTGAAACATCTAAAAAACAAAGCAACAGAGCCTAGGGCACTTCCACTTATGGTCCTATAGCTTAGGGAATTTAAAATCAAAAAGACACAGCCACCCCAAAGTTTCGAACGGCTCTGTTTACAAGAACCTCGTTTACAGTACAAGTTCAACATCGCAGAAAGTGAAAAATGGATAAAGAAGTTGTGGTATTTACTTACAAAGCAATATCACTCAGCAATGAAATCTGTGTCATCAGGCACTTAGCAGCACAATGAGTGGATTCAGGTATGATGATTCTAACTGAAATAAGTCACACAGAAAAAGAAACATCATAAGATATCAGTAATACACGGAATGTAAACTTGGCTACACAGGAACTGAATTACAGAACAGAACAGGGTCTCAAATTTAGAAAACCAACTTATGCTTGCTTAAGGGGAAAGGTGAGTTGGGGTGCTGCATAAAACCAGAGATTGAAATGAGCACAGATAAAGTTCCTTAAGCCAAATATGGAATAGACAAGAGCTACTCCTTGCTCAACGAAATGGACTCAACACCGCATATTAAACACCTAAGAATGTACCTGACTAGTAAGTATCTTAAAACCTATGGATTGCTATGTCTCCAAAAGAGAATCAAGCATGTGTACAGGGGCATAAACGCAGCAGTGATAGGATTGGAGAGGTTCGGTGAGCAAATGAAGACCCTTTGAAGTCATATTGCATGGTACCCATTCCACGGGTTTCAACTACCCAGGTTTTAGGTATTCTTCCTTCAGCTAAAACATGCATGTGGAACCCAGAGTATGATCAACCATGTGAACGGGAGACGTGTTCAAATATGTCTCAGTTTTCCTCCCCTGGTACTCGGGTGCAACATTCCAGACGCTTTACTAACACTCTCCCCACTTGAAAAGTCAGCGCCTTTAACCTCCTGTTTGGCCCAGTTTGCAATTTCTGCGGAAGATGAACAGGAATAGCGAGAACCAATGAGAGGCTAGCTGGAGGTGTCTGGACGGGCAAATTTAACTCTCATTTCTCACCAGGAAGAGGAATTAACCAAAGGCTCAGCATGCCGGGCCGGAACCAGATTAGGGCCTGAAGCCATCCTGCGGTGTTGCGGCCAGCTCAAAAGAAAGCGAGTTGAAGAAAGGAGCTCAGGGGCACTGTAATTCACAAACCTGCAGAGTTATAAATGACAGCTATCGTCCAAAAATAGACTGAAGTAAGGCTGCCAAGAGGACTTGAAAGCGGGGCAGAATTGCAGGAAACCGATTTCAGGAGGTAGACTGGAATTGCATTGAAAGCATAGGAAAAGAGGCAGAACGTCCACAATGATGCACTTGGCCAAAAAGGGCGTATGCGTTTTTTCCTGAATATATTCAGGAAAAAACGCATACGCCCTTTTTGGCCAACCAAGCAAGCTTGCAAAGGAAATCTGCACTACAATGAAGTCTCACTTCCCCCCGTTCAAAAGGGCCATCTGAAAAAAGTGTAAAATCCAGAAAGGCAGGACAGGCCATGGAGAACTGGGAGCCTTGTTATGCTGATGGGCGGGATGTAAATTGCCAACAGACACTCGGGAGAAGTGTATGGTGTTTCCTGAAACATCTAAAAACCAAAGCAACAGAGCCTAGGGCACTTCCGCTTATGGTCCTATAGCTTAGGGAAATTAAAATCAAAAAGACACAGCCACCCCAAAGTTTGGGACGCCTCTGTTTACAAGAACCTCATTTACCGTACAAGTTCAATATCACAGAAAGTGAAAAATGGATAAAGAACTTGTGGTACTTACGTACAATGCAGTATCACTCAGCAATGAAATCTATGTCATCAGGCCCGTAGCAGCATAATGACTGGATTCAGGTATGATGATTCTAACTGAAATAAGTCACACAGAAAAAGAAACATCATAAGATATCAGTAATACACGGAATGGAAACTTGGCTACACAGGAACTGAATTACAGAACAGAACAGGGACTGAAATTTAGAAAACCAACTTATGCTTGCTTAAGGGTAAAGGTGAGTAGGGGTGCTGCATAAAACCAGAGATTGAAATGAGCACAGATAAAGTTCCTTAAGCCAAATATGGAATACACAAGAGCTACTCCTTGCTCAATGAAATGGACTCAACACACCCTATTAAACGCCTAACAATGTACCTGACTAGTAAGTATCTTAAAACCTATGGATTGCTATGTCTCCAAAAGAGAATCAAGCGTGTGTACAGGGGCATAAACGCAGCAGTGATAGGATTGGAGAGGTTCGGTGAGCAAATGAAGACCGTTTGAAGTCATATTGCATGGTACCCATTCCACGGGTCTCAACTCTCCAGGTTTAAGGTATTCTTCCTTCAGCTAAAACGTGCATGTGGAACCCAGAGTATGATCAACCATGTGAACGGGAGACGTGTTCAAATATGTCTCAGTTTTCCTCCCCTGGTACTCGGGTGCAACATTCCAGACGCTTTACTAACACTCTCCCCACTTGGAGAGTCAGTGCCTTTAACCTCCTGTTTGGCCCAGTTTGCAATTTCTGCGGAAGATGAACAGGAATAGCGAGAACCAATGAGAGACTAGCTGGAGGTGTCTGGACGGGCAAATTTAACTCTCATTTCCCACCAGGAAGAGGAAATAACCAAAGGCTCAGCGTGCCGTGCCGGAACCAGATTAGGGCCTGAAACCATCCTGCGGTGTTGCGGCCAGCTCACAAGAAAGCGAGTTGAAGAAAGGAGCTCAGGGGCACTCTAATTCACACACCTGCAGAGTTATAAATGACAGCTATCGTCCAAAAATAGACTGAAGTAAGGCTGCCAAGAGGACTTGAAAGCGGGGCAGAATTGCAGGAAACCGATTTCAGGAGGTAGACTGGAATTGCATTGAAAGCATAGGAAAAGAGGCAGAACGTCCACAATGATGCACTTGGCCAAAAAGGGCGTATGCGTTTTTTCCTGAATATATTCAGGAAAAAACGCATACGCCCTTTTTGGCCAACCAAGCAAGCTTGCAAAGGAAATCTGCACTACAATGAAGTCTCACTTCCCCCCGGTCAAAAGGGCCATCTGAAAAAAGTGTAAAATCCAGAAAGGCAACAGGCCATTGAGAACAGGGAGCCTTGTTATGCTGATGGGCGGGATGTAAATGGCCAGCAGACACTTGGGAGAAGTGTATGGTGTTTCCTGAAACAACTAAAAAACAAAGCAACAGAGCCTAGGGCACTTCCACTTATGGTCCTATAGCTTAGGGAAATTAAAATAAAAAAGACACAGCCACCCCAAAGTTTGGAATGGCTCTGTTTACAAGAACCTCGTTTACAGTACAAGTTCAACAGCTCAGAAAGTGAAAAATGGATAAAGAAGTTGCGGTATTTACTTACAAAGCAATATCACTCAGCAATGAAATCTATGCTACCAGGCCCTTAGCAGCACAATGAGTGGATTCAGGTATGATGATTCTAACTGAAATAAGTCACACAGAAAAAGAAACATCATAAGATATCACTAATACACGGAATGTAAACTTGGCTACACAGGAACTGAATTACAGAACAGAACAGGGACTCAAATTTAGAAAACCAACTTATGCTTGCTTAAGGGTAAAGGTGAGTAGGGGTGCTGCATAAAACCAGAGACTGAAATGAGCACAGATAAAGTTCCTTAAGCCAAATATGGAATACACAAGAGCTACTCCTTGCTCAACGAAATGGACTCAACACCCCATATTAAACGCCTAAGAATGTACCTGACTAGTAAGTATCTTAAAACCTATGGATTGCTATGTCTCCGAAAGAGAATAAAGCATGTGTACACGGGCATAAATGCAGCAGTGATAGGATTGGAGAGGTTCCGTGAGCAAATGAAGACCCTTTGAAGTCATATTGCATGGTACCCATTCCACGGGTTTCAACTACCCAGGTTTAAGGTATTCTTCCTTCAGCTAAAACATGCATGTGGGACCCAGAGTATGATCAACCGTGTGAACGGGAGACGTGTTCAAATATGTCTCAGTTTTCGTACCCTGGTACTCGGGTTCAACATTCCAGACGCTTTACTAACAGTCTCCCCACTTGGAGAGTCAGTCCCTTTAACCTCCGGTTTGGCCCAGTTTGCAATTTCTGCGGAAGATGAACAGGAATAGCGAGAACCAATGAGGGACTAGGTGGAGGTGTCTGGACGGGCAAATTTAACTCTCATTTCCCACCAGGAAGAGGAAATAACCAAAGGCTAAGCGTGCCGTGCCGGAACCAGATTAGGGCCTGAAGCCATCCTGCGGTGTTGCGGCCAGCTCACAAGAAAGCGAGTTGAAGAAAGGAGCTCAGGGACACTGTAATTCACAAACCTGCAGAGTTATAAATGACAGCTATCGTCCAAAAATAGACTGAAGTAAGGCTGCCAAGAGGACTTGAAAGCGGGGCAGAATTGCAGGAAACCGATTTCAGGAGGTAGACTGGAATTGCATTGAAAGCATAGGAAAAGAGGCAGAACGTCCACAATGATGCACTTGGCCAAAAAGGGCCTATGCGTTTTTTCCTGAATATATTCAGGAAAAAACGCATACGCCCTTTTTGGCCAACCAAGCAAGCTTGAAAGGAAATCTGCACTACAATGAAGTCTCACTTCCCCCCAGTCAAAAGGGCCATCTGAAAAAAGTGTAAAATCCAGAAAGGCAGGACAGGCCATGGAGAACTGGGAGCCTTGTTATGCTGATGGGCGGGATGTAAATTGCCAACAGACACTCTGGAGAAGTGTATGGTGTTTCCTGAAACATCTAAAAAACAAAGCAACAGAGCCTAGGGCACTTCCACTTATGGTCCTATAGCTTAGGGAAATTAAAATCAAAAAGACACAGCCACCCCAAAGTTTGGGACGCCTCTGTTTACAAGAACCTCCTTTACCGTACAAGTTCAATATCACAGAAAGTGAAAAATGGATAAAGAACTTGTGGTACTTACGTACAATGCAGTATCACTCAGCAATGAAATCTATGTCATCAGGCCCGTAGCAGCATAATGAGTGGATTCAGGTACGATGATTCTAACTGAAATAAGTCACACAGAAAAAGAAACATCATAAGATATCACTAATACACGGAATGTAAACTTGGCTACACAGGAACTGAATTCCAAAACAGAACAGGGTCTCAAATTTAGAAAACCAACTTATGCTTGCTTAAGGGGAAAGGTGAGTTGGGGTGCTGCATAAAACCAGAGATTGAAATGAGCACAGATAAAGTTCCTTAAGCCAAATATGGAATAGACAAGAGCTACTCCTTGCTCAACGAAATGGACTCAACACCCCAAATTAAACGCCTAAGAATGTACCTGACTAGTAAGTATCTTAAAACCTATGGATTGCTATGTCTCCAAAAGAGAATCAAGCGTGTGTACAGGGGCATAAACGCAGCAGTGATAGGATTGGAGAGGTTCGGTGAGCAAATGAAGACCGTTTGAAGTCATATTGCATGGTACCCATTCCACGGGTTTCAACTACCCAGGTTTAAGGTATTCTTCCTTCAGCTAAAACATGCATGTGGAACCCAGAGTATGATCAACCGTGTGAACGGGAGACGTGTTCAAATATGTCTCAGTTTTCCTCCCCTGGTACTCGGGTGCAACATTCCAGACGCTTTACTAACACTCTCCCCACTTGGAGAGTCAGCGCCTTTAACCTCCTGTTTGGCCCAGTTTGCAATTTCTGCGGAAGATGAACAGGAATAGCGAGAACCAATGAGAGACTAGCTGGAGGTGTCTGGACGGGCAAATTTAACTCTCATTTCCCACCAGGAAGAGGAAATAACCAAAGGCTAAGCGTGCCGTGCCGGAACCAGATTAGGGCCTGAAGCCATCCTGCGGTGTTGCGGCCAGCTCACAAGAAAGCGAGTTGAAGAAAGGAGCTCAGGGACACTGTAATTCACAAAACTGCAGAGTTATAAATGACAGCATTCGTCCAAAAATAGACTGAAGTAAGGCTGCCAAGAGGACTTGAAAGCAGGGCAGAATTGCAGGAAACCGATTTCAGGAGGTAGACTGGAATTGCATTGAAAGCATAGGAAAAGAGGCAGAACGTCCACAATGATGCACTTGGCCAAAAAGGGCGTATGCGTTTTTTCCTGAATATATTCAGGAAAAAACTCATACGCCCCTTTTGCCAACCAAGCAAGCTTGCAAAGGAAATCTGCACTACAATGAAGTCTCACTTCCCCCCGGTCAAAAGGGCCATCTGAAAAAAGTGTAAAATCCAGAAAGGCAGGACAGGCCATGGAGAACTGGGAGCCTTGTTATGCTGATGGGCGGGATGTAAATTGCCAACAGACACTCGGGAGAAGTGTATGGTGTTTCCTGAAACATCTAAAAAACAAAGCAACAGAGCCTAGGGCACTTCCACTTATGGTCCTATAGCTTAGGGAAATTAAAATCAAAAAGACACAGCCACCCCAAAGTTTCGAACGGCTCTGTTTACAAGAACCTCGTTTACCGTACAAGTTCAATATCACAGAAAGTGAAAAATGGATAAAGAACTTGTGGTACTTACGTACAATGCAGTATCACTCAGCAATGAAATCTATGTCATCAGGCCCGTAGCAGCATAATGAGTGGATTCAGGTACGATGATTCTAACTGAAATAAGTCACACAGAAAAAGAAACATCATAAGATATCACTAATACACGGAATGTAAACTTGGCTACACAGGAACTGCATTCCAAAACAGAACAGGGTCTCAAATTTAGAAAACCAACTTATGCTTGCTTAAGGGGAAAGGTGAGTTGTGGTGCTGCATAAAACCAGAGATTGAAATGAGCACAGATAAAGTTCCTTAAGCCAAATATGGAATAGACAAGAGCTACTCCTTGCTCAACGAAATGGACTCAACACCCCATATTAAATGCCTAAGAATGTACCTGACTAGTAAGTATCTTAAAACCTATGGATTGCTATGTCTCCAAAAGAGAATCAAGCGTGTGTACAGGGGCATAAACGCAGCAGTGATAGGATTGGAGAGGTTCGGTGAGCAAATGAAGACCCTTTGAAGACATATTGCATGGTACCCATTCCATGGGTCTCAACTCTCCAGGTTTAAGGTATTTTTCCTTCAGCTAAAACATGCATGTGGAACCCAGAGTATGATCAACCATGTGATCGGGAGACGTTTTCAAATATGTCTCAGTTTTCGTACCCTGGTACTCGGGTGCAACATTCCAGACGCTTTACTAACACTCTCCCCACTTGGAGAGTCAGTCCCTTTAACCTCCTGTTTGGCCCAGTTAGCAATTTCTGTGGAAGATGAACAGGAATAGCGAGAACCAATGAGAGACTAGCTGGAGGTGTCTGGATGGGCAAATTTAACTCTCATTTCCCACCAGGAAGAGGAATTAACCAAAGGCTCAGTGTGCCGTGCCAGAACCAGATTAGAGCCTGAAGACATCCTGCGGTGCTGCGGCCAGCTCAAAAGAAAGCGAGTTGAAGAAAGGAGCTCAGGGGCACTGTAATTCACAAACCTGCAGAGTTATAAATGACAGCTATCGTCCAAAAATAGACTGAAGTAAGGCTGCCAAGAGGATTTGAAAGCGGGGCAAAATTGCAGGAAACCGATTTCAGGAGGTAGACTGGAATTGCATTGAAAGCATAGGAAAAGAGGCAGAACGTCCACAATGATGCACTTGGCCAAAAAGGGCGTATGCGTTTTTTCCTGAATATATTCAGGAAAAAACGCATACGCCCTTTTTGGCCAACCAAGCAAGCTTGCAAAGGAAATCTGCACTACAATGAAGTCTCACTTCCCCCTGGTCAAAAGGGCAATCTGAAAAAAGTGTAAAATCCAGAAAGGCAGGACAGGCCATGGAGAACTGGGAGCCTTGTTATGCTGAAGGGCGGGATGTAAATTGCCAACAACCACTCGGGAGAAGTGTATGGTGTTTCCTGAAACATCTAAAAAACAAAGCAACAGAGCCTAGGGCACTTCCACTTATGGTCCTATAGCTTAGTGAATTTAAAATCAAAAAGACACAGCCACCCCAAAGTTTCGAACGGCTCTGTTTACAAGAACCTCGTTTACAGTACAAGTTCAACATCGCAGAAAGTGAAAAATGGATAAAAAACTTGTGGTACTTACGTACAATGCAGTATCACTCAGCAATGAAATCTATGTCATCAGGCCCTTAGCAGCATAATGAGTGAATTCAGGTACGATGATTCTAACTGAAATAAGTCACACAGAAAAAGAAACATCATAAGATATCACTAATACACGGAATGTAAACTTGGCTACACAGGAACTGAATTACAGAACAGAACAGGGTCTCAAATTTAGAAAACCAACTTATGCTTGCTTAAGGGGAAAGGTGAGTTGGGGTGCTGCATAAAACCAGAGATTGAAATGAGCACAGATAAAGTTCCTTAAGCCAAATATGGAATAGACAAGAGCTACTCCTTGCTCAACGAAATGGACTCAACACCGCATATTAAACGCCTAAGAATGTACCTGACTAGTAAGTATCTTAAAACCTATGGATTGCTATGTCTCCGAAAGAGAATCAAGCATGTGTACAGGGGCATAAACGCAGCAGTGATAGGATTGGAGAGGTTCGGTGAGCAAATGAAGACCCTTTGAAGTCATATTGCATGGTACCCATTCCACGGGTTTCAACTACCCAGGTTTTAGGTATTCTTCCTTCAGCTAAAACATGCATGTGGAACCCAAGTATGATCAACCATGTGATCGGGAGACGTGTTCAAATATGTCTCAGTTTTCCTCCCCTGGTACTCGGGTGCAACATTCCAGACGCTTTACTAACACTCTCCCCACTTGGAAAGTCAGTGCCTTTAACCTCCTGTTTGTCCCAGTTTGCAATTTCTGCGGAACATGAACAGGAATAGCGAGAACCAATGAGAGGCTAGCTGGAGGTGTCTGGACGGGCAAATTTAACTCTCATTTCCCACCAGGAAGAGGAAATAACCAAAGGCTCAGCGTGCCGTACCGGAACCAGATTAGGGCCTGAAGCCATCCTGCGGTGTTGCGGCCAGGTCACAAGAAAGCGAGTTGAAGAAAGGAGCTCAGGGGCACTGTAATTCACAAACCTGCAGAGTTATAAATGACAGCTATCGTCCAAAAATAGACTGAAGTAAGGCTGCCAAGAGGACTTGAAAGCAGGGCAGAATTGCAGGAAACCGATTTCAGGAGGTAGACTGGAATTGCATTGAAAGCATAGGAAAAGAGGCAGAACGTCCACAATGATGCACTTGGACAAAAAGGGCGTATGCGTTTTTTCCTGAATATATTCAGGAAAAAACGCATACGCCCTTTTTGGCCAACCAAGCAAGCTTGCAAAGGAAATCTGCACTACAATGAAGTCTCACTTCCCCCCGGTCAAAAGGGCCATCTGAAAAAAGTGTAAAATCCAGAAAGGCAGGACAGGCCATGGAGAACTGGGAGCCTTCTTATGCTGAAGGGCGGGATGTAAATTGCCAACAAACACTCGGGAGAAATGTATGGTGTTTCCTGAAACATCTAAAAAACAAAGCAACAGAGCCTAGGGCACTTCCACTTATGGTCCTATAGCTTAGGGAATTTAAAATCAAAAAGACACAGCCACCCCAAAGTTTGGAACGGCTCTGTTTACAAGAACCTCGTTTACAGTAGAAGTTCAACATCGCAGAAAGTGAAAAATGGATAAAGAACTTGTGGTACTTACGTACAATGCAGTATCACTCAGCAATGAAATCTATGTCATCAGGCCCGTAGCAGCATAATGAGTGGATTCAGGTACGATGATTCTAACTGAAATAAGTCACACAGAAAAAGAAACATCATAAGATATCACTAATACACGGAATGGAAACTTGGCTACACAGGAACTGAATTACAGAACAGAACAGGGTCTCAAATTTAGAAAACCAACTTATGCTTGCTTAAGGGGAAAGGTGAGTTGGGGTGCTGCATAAAACCAGAGATTGAAATGAGCACAGATAAAGTTCCTTAAGCCAAATATGGAATAGACAAGAGCTACTCCTTGCTCAACGAAATGGACTCAACACCGCATATTAAATGCCTAAGAATGTACCTGACTAGTAAGTATCTTAAAACCTATGGATTGCTATGTCTCCGAAAGAGAATCAAGCATGTGTACAGGGGCATAAATGCAGCAGTGATAGGATTGGAGAGGTTCGGTGAGCAAATGAAGACCCTTTGAAGTCATATTGCATGGTACCCATTCCACGGGTTTCAACTACCCAGGTTTAAGGTATTCTTCCTTCAGCTAAAACATGCATGTGGAACCTAGAGTATGATCAACCATGTCATCGGGAGACGTGTTCAAATATGTCTCAGTTTTCGTACCCTGGTATTCGGGTGCAACATTCCAGACGCTTTACTAACACTCTCCCCACTTGGAGAGTCAGTCCCTTTAACCTCCTGTTTGGCCCAGTTTGTAATTTCTGTGGAAGATGAACAGGAATAGCGAGAACCAATGAGACACTAGCTGGAGGTGTCTGGATGGGCAAATTTAACTCTCATTTCCCACCAGGAAGAGGAATTAACCAAAGGCTCAGCGTGCCGTGCCAGAACCAGATTAGGGCCTGAAGACATCCTGCGGTGTTGCGGCCAGGTCACAAGAAAGCGAGTTGAAGAAAGGAGCTCAGGGGCACTGTAATTCACAAACCTGCAGAGTTATAAATGACAGCTATCGTCCAAAAATAGACTGAAGTAAGGCTGCCAAGAGGACTTGAAAGCGGGGCAGAATTGCAGGAAACCGATTTCAGGAGGTAGACTGGAATTGCATTGAAAGCATAGGAAAAGAGGCAGAACGTCCACAATGATGCACTTGGCCAAAAAGGGCGTATGCGTTTTTTCCTGAATATATTCAGGAAAAAACGCATACGCCCTTTTTGGCCAACCAAGCAAGCTTGCAAAGGAAATCTGCACTACAATGAAGTCTCACTTCCCCCCGGTCAAAAGGGCCATCTGAAAAAAGTGTAAAATCCAGAAAGGCAGGACAGGCCATGGAGAACTGGGAGCCTTCTTATGCTGAAGGGCGGGATGTAAATTGCCAACAAACACTCGGGAGAAATGTATGGTGTTTCCTGAAACATCTAAAAAACAAAGCAACAGAGCCTAGGGCACTTCCACTTATGGTCCTATAGCTTAGGGAATTTAAAATCAAAAAGACACAGCCACCCCAAAGTTTGGAACGGCTCTGTTTACAAGAACCTCGTTTACAGTAGAAGTTCAACATCGCAGAAAGTGAAAAATGGATAAAGAACTTGTGGTACTTACGTACAATGCAGTATCACTCAGCAATGAAATCTATGTCATCAGGCCCGTAGCAGCATAATGAGTGGATTCAGGTACGATGATTCTAACTGAAATAAGTCACACAGAAAAAGAAACATCATAAGATATCACTAATACACGGAATGGAAACTTGGCTACACAGGAACTGAATTACAGAACAGAACAGGGTCTCAAATTTAGAAAACCAACTTATGCTTGCTTAAGGGGAAAGGTGAGTTGGGGTGCTGCATAAAACCAGAGATTGAAATGAGCACAGATAAAGTTCCTTAAGCCAAATATGGAATAGACAAGAGCTACTCCTTGCTCAACGAAATGGACTCAACACCGCATATTAAATGCCTAAGAATGTACCTGACTAGTAAGTATCTTAAAACCTATGGATTGCTATGTCTCCGAAAGAGAATCAAGCATGTGTACAGGGGCATAAATGCAGCAGTGATAGGATTGGAGAGGTTCGGTGAGCAAATGAAGACCCTTTGAAGTCATATTGCATGGTACCCATTCCACGGGTTTCAACTACCCAGGTTTAAGGTATTCTTCCTTCAGCTAAAACATGCATGTGGAACCTAGAGTATGATCAACCATGTCATCGGGAGACGTGTTCAAATATGTCTCAGTTTTCGTACCCTGGTATTCGGGTGCAACATTCCAGACGCTTTACTAACACTCTCCCCACTTGGAGAGTCAGTCCCTTTAACCTCCTGTTTGGCCCAGTTTGTAATTTCTGTGGAAGATGAACAGGAATAGCGAGAACCAATGAGACACTAGCTGGAGGTGTCTGGATGGGCAAATTTAACTCTCATTTCCCACCAGGAAGAGGAATTAACCAAAGGCTCAGCGTGCCGTGCCAGAACCAGATTAGGGCCTGAAGACATCCTGCGGTGTTGCGGCCAGGTCACAAGAAAGCGAGTTGAAGAAAGGAGCTCAGGGGCACTGTAATTCACAAACCTGCAGAGTTATAAATGACAGCTATCGTCCAAAAATAGACTGAAGTAAGGCTGCCAAGAGGACTTGAAAGCGGGGCAGAATTGCAGGAAACCGATTTCAGGAGGTAGACTGGAATTGCATTGAAAGCATAGGAAAAGAGGCAGAACGTCCACAATGATGCACTTGGCCAAAAAGGGCGTATGCGTTTTTTCCTGAATATATTCAGGAAAAAACGCATACGCCCTTTTTGGCCAACCAAGCAAGCTTGCAAAGGAAATCTGCACTACAATGAAGTCTCACTTCCCCCCGGTCAAAAGGGCCATCTGAAAAAAGTGTAAAATCCAGAAAGGCAGGACAGGCCATGGAGAACTGGGAGCCTTGTTATGCTGATGGGCGGGATGTAAATTGCCAACAACCACTCGGGAGAAGTGTATGGTGTTTCCTGAAACATCTAAAAAACAAAGCAACAGAGCCTAGGGCACTTCCACTTATGGTCCTATAGCTTAGGGAATTTAAAATCAAAAAGACACAGCCACCCCAAAGTTTGGAACGGCTCTGTTTACAAGAACCTCGTTTACAGTACAAGTTCAACATCGCAGAAATTGAAAAATGGATAAAGAAGTTGTGGTATTTACTTACAAAGCAATATCACTCAGCAATGAAATCTGTGTCATCAGGCCCTTAGCAGCACAATGAGTGGATTCAGGTATGATGATTCTAACTGAAATAAGTCACACAGAAAAAGAAACATCATAAGATATCAGTAATACACGGAATGTAAACTTGGCTACACAGGAACTGAATTACAGAACAGAACAGGGTCTCAAATTTAGAAAACCAACTTATGCTTGCTTAAGGGGAAAGGTGAGTTGGGGTGCTGCATAAAACCAGAGATTGAAATGAGCACAGATAAAGTTCCTTAAGCCAAATATGGAATAGACAAGAGCTACTCCTTGCTCAACGAAATGGACTCAACACCGCATATTAAACGCCTAAGAATGTACCTGACTACTAAGTATCTTAAAACCTATGGATTGCTATGTCTCCGAAAGAGAATCAAGCATGTGTACAGGGGCATAAACGCAGCAGTGATAGGATTGGAGAGGTTCGGTGAGCAAATGAAGACCCTTTGAAGTCATATTGCATGGTACCCATTCCACGGGTTTCAACTACCCAGGTTTTAGGTATTCTTCCTTCAGCTAAAACATGCATGTGGAACCCAGAGTATGATCAACCATGTGAACGGGAGACGTGTTCAAATATGTCTCAGTTTTCCTCCCCTGGTACTCGGGTGCAACATTCCAGACGCTTTACTAACACTCTCCCCACTTGAAAAGTCAGCGCCTTTAACCTCCTGTTTGGCCCAGTTTGCAATTTCTGTGGAAGATGAACAGGAATAGCGAGAACCAATGAGAGGCTAGCTGGAGGTGTCTGGACGGGCAAATTTAACTCTCATTTCCCACCAGGAAGAGGAAATAACCAAAGGCTCAGCGTGCCGTGCCGGAACCAGATTAGGGCCTGAAGCCATCCTGCGGTGTTGCGGCCAGCTCAAAAGAAAGCGAGTTGAAGAAAGGAGCTCAGGGGCACTGTAATTCACAAACCTGCAGAGTTATAAATGACAGCTATCGTCCAAAAATAGACTGAAGTAAGGCTGCCAAGAGGACTTGAAAGCGGGGCAGAATTGCAGGAAACCGATTTCAGGAGGTAGACTGGAATTGCATTGAAAGCATAGGAAAAGAGGCAGAACGTCCACAATGATGCACTTGGCCAAAAAGGGCGTATGCGTTTTTTCCTGAATATATTCAGGAAAAAACGCATACGCCCTTTTTGGCCAACCAAGCAAGCTTGCAAAGGAAATCTGCACTACAATGAAGTCTCACTTCCCCCCGGTCAAAAGGGCCATCTGAAAAAAGTGTAAAATCCAGAAAGGCAGGACAGGCCATGGAGAACTGGGAGCCTTGTTATGCTGATGGGCGGGATGTAAATTGCCAACAACCACTCGGGAGAAGTGTATGGTGTTTCCTGAAACATCTAAAAAAAAAGCAACAGAGCCTAGGGCACTTCCACTTATGGTCCTGTAGCTTAGGGAATTTAAAATCAAAAAGACACAGCCACCCCAAAGTTTCGAACGGCTCTGTTTACAAGAACCTCGTTTACAGTACAAGTTCAACATCGCAGAAATTGAAAAATGGATAAAGAAGTTGTGGTATTTACTTACAAAGCAATATCACTCAGCAATGAAATCTGTGTCATCAGGCCCTTAGCAGCACAATGAGTGGATTCAGGTATGATGATTCTAAGTGAAATAAGTCACACAGAAAAAGAAACATCATAAGATATCAGTAATACACGGAATGTAAACTTGGCTACACAGGAACTGAATTACAGAACAGAACAGGATCTCAAATTTAGAAAACCAACTTATGCTTGCTTAAGGGGAAAGGTGAGTTGGGGTGCTGCATAAAACCAGAGATTGAAATGAGCACAGATAAAGTTCCTTAAGCCAAATATGGAATAGACAAGATTTACTCCTTGCTCAACGAAATGGACTCAACACCGCATATTAAACGCCTAAGAATGTACCTGACTAGTAAGTATCTTAAAACCTATGGATTGCTATGTCTCCGAAAGAGAATCAAGCATGTGTACAGGGGCATAAACGCAGCAGTGATAGGATTGGAGAGGTTCGGTGAGCAAATGAAGACCCTTTGAAGTCATATTGCATGGTACCCATTCCACGGGTTTCAACTACCCAGGTTTTAGGTATTCTTCCTTCAGCTAAAACATGCATGTGGAACCCAAGTATGATCAACCATGTGAACGGGAGACGTGTTCAAATATGTCTCAGTTTTCCTCCCCTGGTACTCGGGTGCAACATTCCAGACGCTTTACTAACACTCTCCCCACTTGGAAAGTCAGCGCCTTATCCTCCTGTTTGGCCCAGTTTGCAATTTCTGCGGAAGATGAACAGGAATAGCGAGAACCAATGAGAGGCTAGCTGGAGGTGTCTGGACGGGCAAATTTAACTCTCATTTCCCACCAGGAAGAGGAAATAACCAAAGGCTCAGCGTGCCGTGCCGGAACCAGATTAGGGCCTGAAGCCATCCTGCGGTGTTGCGGCCAGCTCAAAAGAAAGCGAGTTGAAGAAAGGAGCTCAGGGGCACTGTAATTCACAAACCTGCAGAGTTATAAATGACAGCTATCGTCCAAAAATAGACTGAAGTAAGGCTGCCAAGAGGACTTGAAAGTGGGGCAGAATTGCAGGAAACCGATTTCAGGAGGTAGACTGGAATTGCATTGAAAGCATAGGAAAAGAGGCAGAACGTCCACAATGATGCACTTGGCCAAAAAGGGCGTATGCGTTTTTTCCTGAATATATTCAGGAAAAAACGCATACGCCCTTTTTGGCCAACCAAGCAAGCTTGCAAAGGAAATCTGCACTACAATGAAGTCTCACTTCCCCCCGGTCAAAAGGGCCATCTGAAAAAAGTGTAAAATCCAGAAAGGCAGGACAGGCCATGGAGAACTGGGAGCCTTGTTATGCTGATGGGCGGGATGTAAATTGCCAACAGACTCTCGGGAGATGTGTATGGTGTTTCCTGAAACATCTAAAAAACAAAGCAACAGAGCCTAGGGCACTTCCACTTATGGTCCTATAGCTTAGGGAAATTAATATCAAAAAGACACAGCAACCCCAAAATTTGGGATGGCTCTTTTTACAGAAATCTCTTCTACGGCACAAGTTAAATATCCCAGAGAGCAAATAATGGATAAAGAAGTTGCGGTACTTATGTACAACAGAATACCACTCAGCAATGAAATCTATGTCACCAGGCCCGTACCAGCATAATGAGTGCATTGAGGCACGATGATTCTAAGTGAAATAAGTCACACAGAAAAAGAAACATCATAAGGTATCACTAATACACGGAATGTGAACTTGGCTACACATGAACTGAATTACAAAACAGAACAGGGTCTCCAGTTTAGAAAACCAACTTATGCCTGCGTAAGGGGGAAGGTGAGTTGGGGTGCTGCATAAAAGCAGAGTTTGAAATTAGCACAGATACCGTTCCATAAGCCAAATATGTAATAGACAAGAGCTACCCCTTGCTCAACGAAATGGATTGAACAATGAGGTATCACCTCACACCTGGTAGAATAGGCATCATTGAAAATCTACAAACAAAAAATGCTGGAAAGGGTGTGGAGAAAAGGAACCCTCTTCCACTATTGTTGGGAATATAAATTGATACAGTCATTATGGAGAACAATATGGAATTTCTTAAGAAACTAACAATAGAATTACCATATGATACAGCAATCCCAGTACTGGACATATACCCAGACAAAACCATAAATCAAAAAGAGTCATTCACCGCAATGTTCATTGCATCACTATTTACAATATCGAGGTAATGGAAGCAACCTAAATGCCCACAGACAGACGAATGCATAAAGCTGTGGTACATATATAAAATGGAATATTACTAAGCCATGAAAAGGAATGAAATTGGGTCATTTGTAGAGACGTCGATGGATCTAGAGACTGTCATACAGAGTGAAGTAAGTCAGAAAGAGAAAAACAAATCTTGTATATTCATGCATATATGTGGAACCTAGAAAAACTGTACAGATTAACCATTTTGCAAGGCATAAATAGAGCAACAGATGTAGACAACAAACGTATGGACAACAAGGGGGGAAAGCTGTTGGGGGGGTGGTGGTGGGAGGAGTTGAGAGACTGGGATTGGCATGTATACATTTATATGTATAAAATAGATAACCAATAAGAACCTGCTGTATAAAAATATAAAATAAAATTCAAAATTAAAAAGAAATAAAATTTAAAAAATAAAACAGAAAAAACAATTATTCCCTGCACATACATGTATTTATATGAATAAATTATTTCCATGCTTATATCTGTAAATACAAAAAAGAGGAATAAAATCTACCTTGAACCAAAAACGAAAAAGAGAAAAAAAACACAGAACCCACCAGTTACACAGAGGAAAACCGTATCAGGGCACTTGCTCCAGTTGTAAACAATTCTGAAGTTGGTCAGTGGTGGGGAATCGTCTCCCATTCAGCCAGCAGCCCCCACGCAACAAGCGTCCTCATTGCAAAGCTGGGGCACCGTGCCGAGGCATCTGTGAGTAAACGTGAGCTGAGCCCCAGGCCAGTTGCTGCTGAACTATTCCCACCCGTCCCAGGTAAAACACCTGAATATATACAAGGACTTGAAAGCCTAGAGGAAGGGCCATAGAGCCACACGAGTGACAGCATGCCGGCCGACTTGGTGCCTGCAGGCCAGCCAGGATGGTCCTGGCCCTGGGTGCTCTTCTGGAAGATTTCCATTTCCCTGCCTGAGATACCCGTCCTGTCCCTGCCCCCACTGCTTTTTTCCTTCCTCACCTCTGCCCAGGGAGAAATTCCAGCAGCAGGTATGGGTGACACATCCTCTTCTTTAGCAGGTGGCAGCCTGGCAACTGCTGCAGAAAGTCCAGCAGAGCCCCACTCACACTGGGCCACCCACAAAGCCGTGGCCTCTCACTCCCTCCCACCAGCCCAGCCCCGAGACTGCTGACAGGGCAGAGAAAATGGCGTCAGGCACGGCTGCAGGGGCTCTTGCTGCCTGGAGTGGTATTTATATTGATCTCAACCCAGGCACACCTGGGGAGGGCTGGCCGGCACGGTAAGGCTGCCCAGGTCAGCCAATCATCACCCCTCAGGGGCTCACAGTTGCAGAAAATGGAACTTGCTGAACCGGCCAGGTCCAAGGAACAGGTGTGGGCTCCTGAGAGTCAGGATAGACAAGGGGCTGCAGCTTTGGCTTGTTTTCTAATCATTTTATCTGGCCCATGAGTGGGAGACAACTTCAAGAAAACCCTCTCCTAATGAGAGGAACCCAGGAGTCAGGCAGAGGAGGGGTGGGTGGTGGTTGGAGACAGAGGCCTGGTGCCCCGGGTGCAGTGGAAGTCTCTGGAAGACCAGGTGGAGGGAGGCCTCACGGAGTGATGCCCAGGGTCACAGACCTGTCGCAGCTGCTGTTTGTTAGTTCAAGTCCTGCTCTGAGGTGCTCTGTGTCAGCTCTGAGCGACAGGTGAGCTGGGGGTGCTCTGCAATGAGGGCTATGTGCACGGTTCCTGTGTGCCCAGCCCTGCCACGGTACCTGCAAGGGTAGCTCTGTATCCTGGGAGGGGCCTGACCACGAGAGCCCCGTGGGCTGGGGTGGGGGTGGGGTACCTGCCCAGGTGAGCTCCATATTCTGGGATTGGTCTGACCACGAGAGCCCCATGGGCTGCTGGGGACCTGGTAAAGGATGTCAGGACAGTCAGTGAAGCCACCGAGGATATACCTCCAGTTGCTCCTAATTCCTACACCCTGCTGGTCATTCTACCAACCACCAGGACATGGTATTCTGTATTAGTCTTCAATGATGCCTTCTTTTGTATTCCATTAGTCCCAGAGTCACAAGAAATTTTGGCTTGTGAGTGGCAGGACTCAACATACAACTAAAACAATACTTCCGGGCCGTTTGGCCCCAAGGGTGCAAAAATTCCCACACCATCTTTGGGGAAAGCTTAGCTAAAGACCTAAAAGTTCTACCTCTGGAAAAGGAAACCCTCCTTCAATATGCAGACGACATTCTGATCACCAGCCCTACTAAGGAGGCCTCTGAACTACCAAGCCAATAAAGGATAGAAGTTGTCCAAGAAAAAGCTCAAATATCACAGACTGCGGTGACCTGCCTGGGCTTCATTCTCACAGAAGGTCAGAGAAGCCCATCCCAGGAAAGGGAAGAAACCATTTTCAGCCTTACCCCTTTCTAAAACTAGAAGACAGCTTAGGGGTTCCTGGGGAGGCCAGGGTTTGCTGCTTCTGGATCCCTAGCTACAGTCTACTAGCTGGGCCTCTATATGAAACACTGAAAGGAAAAGATGATGATCCTTTTGAATAGAATCCAGAAGTGGCCTTTCAAGAATGGAAAGAGCAGTCAATTCAGACCCTTGCCCTGGAACTCCCTAATTTAGCTAAACCCTTTGACCTTTACATTCCCGGTGAAAGGTGAATCGCCATTGGAGAATTAGTGCAAAAACTGGGACCACTTGAAATGGAACAATGCAAGAATGCCATCCAGGTAGGATAAACTACGGTCACTAAGGGGCTTGGCCCACTGCCACATCTGGCCAAGATACTGGCGGTATCTAAAAACCTGGAAATCAGCAGCCCAAATGGCCACCTCCCTCCTAAGGG
Source organism: Delphinus delphis (assembly GCF_949987515.2). Classification (NCBI taxonomy): domain Eukaryota; kingdom Metazoa; phylum Chordata; class Mammalia; order Artiodactyla; family Delphinidae; genus Delphinus; species Delphinus delphis. The sequence goes on from NW_027192722.1 coordinate 933,776, forward strand.
AAAAGGACCCCACGTGGTGATCCTAACCACCAACCATGCCCTGAAGTTGCAGGGTTCGCTCCGTGGGCACACCGACCTCGAGTGAGGAGGCCCTCCAACTCCAACATCCAGAGAGATAACCGGGGGCAACAGGGCACCATGACGACTCGTGTGAACATCACTTGACCTGGAGTTTCTCTCATAAAACAACAAGAGTGTGTCCCAAAAGAGTAGACTACTGCTTGCAGGACTTACTGCACCCAGAGGGGAGCTAATAATCTTGGCGGGGGAACAGTATACCACACTGTCACCATAGAAAAGCCTACAGACACCGTGATGATGGTGGCCAATAAGACCGGCTGGACTCCTGTTTACTTCAAAAGGCTGTTGACTCAGTAGCCATCATGGTCCTTGATCACCACTGACCCTGGACTGTCTGGGAGTTGAGCGGGCAGGGCTCTGACACCTGGTGCTGTTTGTACGTTAATTCAGGGGCCTAACTGAAGAAAGCGCAGACTACTGGTCAGAGCATCTAGGCTGGCAGAGACGGTCAGCCTAAGGTGGCCGAACAAATGTGGGGCGGGGTGAAACCGGCCCCCACAGCGTCTCTGCACATCTCTTTCCTGGACCCTTAAAGGTCATTAGAATCTATAACACTTCCAATGCTGGTGCTCAGGTGGACGAGCAGGGAGGCAGGGGTCCTGGGGACAATCAACGTCACCGGGAGGCTGCTGGGGAGAGGCTCTGACCCTCGCCCCAGGGTATGAGGGCTCCCAACTCAGCACTCAGCAGTTACAGAAGAAGGGTCTGCACCCTCAGCACTCCAAGAATGAGGAACGGGACAAAAGGCAGAGGAGGGGTTTGTCCCCAGCAAAGCCCATTAAAAATCCCTGGGAGATAAAAATAGAATCTGGGCAATAAAGTCAAGTCTAACCTTTTTTATCCTTTGTGCTTTGTCTAATTTCACGTGCTCCTAGGGTCCCGCATGCAGAGGTTCCACACCCGGCACTTCAGACCAGATTTCCTAGTGCAGAATGGCTGGGTCGACACCTCAGCTCCTGGGGCCCAGTGCAGACTCCACGATATAGAGCCTGAGCTACAGCCAACCCGGCCCTCGAGAGCTCCGCCGCCTCCCTCCCTCCCACTGACTCTGACAGGATCTCTACACAGCAGCCCAGCCCACAGCCCACGGGGTAGTGCATGCTCTCACCTCTCCATTCTCTGATCAAAATATAAAGTTTCCTTTGCTTGTGAACCAAACTCAGTCTCGATCTGTTGGCCCCAATGACACTGGGCAGGGGGACACTTGTTGGGGTCCACTCTGGAGGATCAGTAACAGAAATTGAGACTATTGTAACCTCAATGAACAGATGTGTGAGCCAAACTGTAGTTAACATAGAACAGTGTATAAGGCTCGGGTAAAATAAGATGTTTTTAACACTTCCATTTGATATTTCCATCACTTTTTATAAGCAAGTTCAGTGAAAAGGTTTGTCTTATTTGTCAGGTCAATATTAGAGAAACGAAGTGATTTCTTTCCAAGGATGTACAGCTAATAATCTTGGTTAAACCTTCAATCTTGTTTTAAATGCTTTTCCATTGAAAATGATACCTCTCTTTCAGCTCCCCCATTTCTGAGAAGTATAAAATCTTATAATTTATTATTACCAAAGGGGAAAGGTGGGAGGAGGGATAAATTAACAGTTTGGAATGAACACATACACACTGCTATGTATAAAATAGATCATCAACAAGGAACTACTGTATAGCACAGGGAACTACACTCAACATTTTGCAATAACCTATAAGGGGAAATAATCTGAAAAAGAATAGATATTTTTATTGACATCATCTATCAATGACAGTTAAAGTGTAGCCTAAGGGAAGCTGGTGGTGAGTGCTTCTGACCCTGAAGACTTCAATCATCTAAAGTTTGGACTCTGCCTACTTCCCAAGGCCCTTAATGAACATATGTGTAGCCGTAGCTTAAAAACTTCCCCAGTTTGGGTTTCGGGGAGACACTGATTTTGAAAAAGCCCTGGTGTTCTCCTTACATGAATGGGACTCTTCCTACTGCTAAAACATGTCTGTCACACCCAGAGGATGGTATACCGTCTGATCGGGAAGAGTTTGGAAAAGGCATCTCATCTCCTCATCTCCTGGTGCTCGGGTTCACCCCTCCAGCGTCTTTACTAACAGTCTCCCCACTTGGAGATGTCAGCACTGTCAACATCCTGTTGCGTACAGTTTGGAATTTGTCCAGAGGATGAAGCGGAAGGATGAGGAACAATGAGAGACAAGTCCTAGGTGTTCAGACAGGCACATGTCACTCTAATTTCCAATCAGGAAGACGAATTGACCAAAGGCTAGGGTTGCCCATGGAAACAGTATAGGGCTTGAGGAAATCCCGCTGCTTTGTGGCCAGTTCCCATAAACACGAGTTGAACAATGGAACTCAGGGGCAGTAAAATTCACAAAACTGCAGAGTTGAAAATATCCATCACTGAAAAATGTCTTGAGGAAAGTCAGAGAAAAGGACTTGTAAGCAAGGGAGAATGGCAGGAAAGGGATTTGAGGAGGTAGAAAGGACTCGCCATTAAGCACAAGAAAAGGAGCTGAACATTGCCAACATTGCAGTTGGCCAAAAAGGGTGTATGCGTTCTTTTCTGTATATATTCAAGAAAAGGGCATACACTTTTTTAGCCAACCAAACAGGTGGGCACTGGAAGTCAATACTACAAAAGATATCACTTCGCATCAGTCAGAAGAGCCATCCTCATAAAGCGTAAACAACAGAAATGCAGGACAGGGCAACGAGAAGAGGGAGCCCTGTGAGACTTATAGTGGAAATGTATATTGCCAACGGCCATTCTGGAGAAGTGTATTGTGTTTACTAAAGCATCTAAAAAATGAGCTACAGAGCATAGGGCACTTGCACTCATGGGCGTATATCTTGGGAAAAACAAAAATCGAGAGGACACAGGCACCCCAATGTTTACCCCCTCTCTGTTTAAAAGATCCTCGACTAGGATATAACTTAAATGTCTCTGGAGGGAAAAAATGGATAGAGATGTGGTACTTAGGTAGAGTGGAATATTATTCAGCCTGGAAATCAATGAAATATGGCCAGTTGTAACAACTCCGGAGGAGTTACGTATGATCATTCTAAGTGACAGAATTCAAAAAGAAAAAGACACATATCATAAGATATCACTTAAAGGTGGAATCCAAAATGGCTACACATGAAATAAATTACAAAACAAAAACATAGTCAAATATGTAGAAAACACGCATAAGGCTGCTAAACGGGAAAGGTGGGGAGGGGTGAGGCATCATCCAGGAGGTTGAAATTAGCAAAGATACCATTCCAAATACCAAACTGATAATCAACAAGGCCTACACGGTAGCTAAAAGAACTGCACTCAGCACACTCAAGTCACCGGAAAAGAATATATACGACTGGTAAGAATCTGAAAAAGAATTTATTGATGTCTCTCTGTACGCGAATCAAGTGGATGTACAGCAGCAAGAAACAGAGCTTTGAAAATCAGCTGTAACCAATATAGTAATAAATTGAAAAAAATAAACGACAGAGAGACAGAGAAAACCTCTTACAACTTTTCCTCAGGGACGGTGATGCAACATGGATTGAACACATCTAGACCCACAGCAGGATGAGACATAAGGCTGGAAACTGTTTGCGCTAAGAGAAATGTGAGGTTGGGTGAGGAAATGCACACCCTTTAAAGTAATACTACCTGGTACCCATTCAATGGGTCCCAAATCTGCAGGTTCAAGGGATCTTCCTACAGCTAAAACATGCATGGAAAACCCAGAGGACTGTACACCATGTGATCGGGAGATGTGTCTAAAATGCACCTCATTTATCCTCTCCTGGTGCTCCTGTTCACCATTCCAGCCACGCTACTTAGAATCTCCCCACTTGGAGAATCAGCACACTTAAACTTCTGTTTCACACATTTTGCAAATTGTGAGGAGGATGAACGGGAAGAGGGGGATCCAATGAGAGAAGAGTTGTAGGGGTTTGGACGGGCACATATCACTCTAATTTCCCATTAAGAATAAGAATTAAAGAAAGGCTCAGCCTGCCTCGCCGGAGCCAAAATAGGGCCTGAAGCAATCCTGCGGGTTTGAGGCCAGCTCACAAAAGAGCAACTTAAAAAATGGAGCTCAAGGTCACTGCAATTCACAAACCTGCAGAGTTATAAATGAAAACTAACGTCCAAAAATATGTTGAGGTAAGGCAAAGAAGAGGATCTGAATGCAAGACAGAATTGCAAGAAACAGATTTCAAGAGATAGATTGGACTCGTCTTTAACGCACATGAAAAGCGGCAGAATTTCGACAATGATGCAGTTGGCCCAAAAGGGCGTATGCGTTTTTTCCTGATTATATCCAGGAAAAAACGCATACGCACTTTATGGGCAACGAAGCAAGCAAGCAATGCAAATGTGCACAACAAAGAAGTCTCACTTCCCACCGGTCAAAAGGGCCATCCTAAAAAATTGTAAAAACCAGAAATGCAGGACAGGCCATGGAGAACAGGGAGCCTTTATACGCTGATGGGCAGTGTGTGAACTGCCGAGAGCCACTCTGGAGAAGTGTATGGTGGTTCCTAAATCATCTAAAAAACAGAGCTACAGAGCATAGGACACTTCCAATCATGGGAGTATATCTAGGGAAGTCTAAAAATCAACAAGACACAAGCACACCACAGTTTAGGGCTACTCTGTTTACAAGAACCTCAACTTCAGTACACCTTAAATATCCCAGGAAAGAGAACAATGGATAAAGAAGATGTGGTACTTATGTACAATGGAATATCTCTTCACCATGAAATCAATGTAATAAGGCTAGTAGAAGGATAAAGAGTGGATTTAGGTCCGATAATACTACTTGAAATAAGTCAAACAGAAAAAGAAACATATCATAAGATATCACTTATAGAGGGAGGGTAAATATGGCTGCACAAGAAATGAATTACAGAACAGAACAGTGTCTCACATTTAGAAAACACACTTATGTCAGCTTAAGGGGAAAGGAGAGGTGGGGTGATGCATAAAACCAGAGTTTGAAATTAGCACAGATACCGTTCAATAAACCAAATAGGTATTAGACAAGATCTACACCTTGCTCAATGAACAGGCCTCAACACACCCTATACACCGCAGAGAAATATATCTGAGGAATAAGAATCTTAAAACCCATGTATTGATATATCTCCATAAGGGAATCAAGTGTGTGCAGAGCGGCACAAACACAGCAGTGAAAAGGAGCTAAACCCCATTATAGAAATAAATTTTAAAAACAAAACGCTGAAACAATGAAAGAGAGAAAAATTCTTACAAAATTCGCTCAGGGGCTGTGATGCAACCTGGATTGACCACATATAAACCCACAGCTGGATAAGACATAAGGCTGGACACTTGGGGCTGACAGGATTGGTGAGCTTTGGTGAGCAACTGCCAAAAGTTTAATGCAATACTTCATGCTACTCAGTCCAAGGGTCCCAACACTCCAGGTTGAAGGGAATCTTCCTACAGCTAAACCATGCTTGGGAAACCCAGCGACTGGTATACCATATGATCGGGAAAGGTTTCTAAAACGCACCTCATTTTTCCTCTCCTGGGGCTCCGGATCGACATTCCAGCCGCTTTACTAACAACATCCCCACATGGAGTCAATGCCTTTAAGTTCTGGTATCGCACAGTCTGCAGTTAGTGCAGAGGATGAATGGGAATAGGGGGAACCAGTGAGAAACTAGCTGTAGCGGTTTCAATGGGCACATGTCACTCTAATATCACATCAGTAAGAAGAATTAACCAAAGGCACAGCAGGTGCCCCAGAAGAAAAATAGGGCTTCAAGGAATCCTTTGGTTATGGGGCAATACCACAAAAATAAGAGCTAAAAAATGGAGCTAAGGGCCACTGCAATTCAAAAACCTGCAGAGTTATAAAGGCCAACTATTTTTAAAAAATATATTGAGGTAAGGCTATGAAGAGGCATTGAAAGCAAGGCAGAATTGCAGGAAACCGATTTCAGGAGGTAGACTGGAATTGCATTGAAAGCATATGAAGAGAGTCAGAAACTCGACAATGATGCACTTGGCCAAAAAGGGCGTATGTGTTTTTTCCTGAATATATTCAGGAAAAAACGCATACGCACTTTTTGGCCAACCAAGCAAGCTTGCAAAGGAAATCTGCACTACAATGAAGTCTCACTTCCCCCCGGTCAAAAGGGCCATCTGAAAAAAGTGTAAAATCCATAAAGGCACGACAGGCCATGGAGAACTGGGAGCCTTCTTATGCTGATGGGCGCGATGTAAATTGCCAACAGCCACTCTGGAGAAGTGTATGGTGTTTCCTGAAACATCTAAAAAACAAAGCAACAGAGCCTAGGGCACTTCCACTTATGGTCCTATAGCTTAGGGAAATTAAAATCAAAAAGACACAGCCACCCCAAAGTTTGGGACGGCTCTGTTTACAAGAACCTCGTTTACAGTACAAGTTCAATATCGCAGAAAGTGAAAAATGGATAAAGAACTTGTGGTACTTACGTACAATGCAATATCACTCAGCAATGAAATCTATGTCATCAGGCCCGTAGCAGCATAATGAGTGGATGCAGGTATGATGATTCGAACTGAAATAAGTCACACAGAAAAGAAACATCATAAGGTATCACTAATACACAGAATGTGAACTTGGCTACACATGACCTGAATTACAAAACAGAACAGGGTCTCAAGTTTAGAAAACCAACTTATGCTTGCTTAAGGGGGAAGGTGAGTTGGGGTGCTGCATAAAACCAGAGATTGAAATGAGCACAGATAAAGTTCCTTAAGCCAAATATGGAATAGACAAGAGCTACTCCTTGCTCAACGAAATGGACTCAACACCCCATATTAAACGCCTAAGAATGTACCTGACTAGTAAGTATCTTAAAACCTATGGATTGCTATGTCTCCAAAAGAGAATCAAGCGTGTGTACAGGGGCATAAACGCAGCAGTGATAGGATTGGAGAGGTTCGGTGAGCAAATGAAGACCCTTTGAAGTCATATTGCATGGTACCCATTCCACGGGTCTCAACTCTCCAGGTTTAAGGTATTCTTCCTTCAGCTAAAACATGCATGTGGAACCCAGAGTATGATCAACCATGTGATCGGGAGACGTGTTCAAATATGTCTCAGTTTTCCTCCCCTGGTACTCGGGTGCAACATTCCAGACGCTTTACTAACACTCTCCCCACTTGGAGAGTCAGCACCTTTAACCTCCTGTTTGGCCCCGTTTGCAATTTCTGCGGAAGATGAACAGGAATAGGGAGAACCAATGAGAGACTAGCTGGAGGTGTCTGGACGGGCAAATTTAACTCTCATTTCCCACCAGAAAGAGGAAATAACCAAAGGATCAGCATGCCGTGCCGGAACCAGATTAGGGCCTGAAGCCATCGTGGGTGTTTCGGCCAGCTCACAAGAAAGCGAGTTGAAGAAAGGAGCTCAGGGGCACTGTAATTCACAAACCTGCAGAGTTATAAATGACAGCTATCGTCCAAAAATAGACTGAAGTAAGGCTGCCAAGAGGACTTGAAAGCGGGGCAGAATTGCAGGAAACCGATTTCAGGAGGTAGACTGGAATTGCATTGAAAGCATAGGAAAAGAGGCAGAACGTCCACAATGATGCACTTGGCCAAAAAGGGCGTATGCGTTTTTTCCTGAATATATTCAGGAAAAAACGCATACGCCCTTTTTGGCCAACCAAGCAAGCTTGCAAAGGAAATCTGCACTACAATGAAGTCTCACTTCCCCCCGGTCAAAAGGGCCATCTGAAAAAAGTGTAAAATCCAGAAAGGCAGGACAGGCCATGGAGAACTGGGAGCCTTGTTATGCTGAAGGGCGGGATGTAAATTGCCAACAACCACTTGGGAGAAGTGTATGGTGTTTCCTGAAACATCTAAAAAACAAAGCAACAGAGCCTAGGGCACTTCCACTTATGGTCCTATAGCTTAGGGAATTTAAAATCAAAAAGACACAGCCACCCCAAAGTTTGGAACGGCTCTGTTTACAAGAACCTCGTTTACAGTACAAGTTCAACATCGCAGAAAGTGAAAAATGGATAAAGAAGTTGTGGTATTTACTTACAAAGCAATATCACTCAGCAATGAAATCTGTGTCATCAGGCCCTTAGCAGCACAATGAGTGGATTCAGGTATTATGATTCTAACTGAAATAAGTCACACAGAAAAAGAAACATCATAAGATATCAGTAATACACGGAATGTAAACTTGGCTACACAGGAACTGAATTACAGAACAGAACAGGGTCTCAAATTTAGAAAACCAACTTATGCTTGCTTAAGCGGAAAGGTGAGTTGGGGTGCTGCATAAAACCAGAGATTGAAATGAGCACAGATAAAGTTCCTTAAGCCAAATATGGAATAGACAAGAGCTACTCCTTGCTCAACGAAATGGACTCAACACCCCATATTAAACGCCTAAGAATGTACCTGACTAGTAAGTATCTTAAAACCTATGGATTGCTATGTCTCCGAAAGAGAATCAAGCGTGTGTACAGGGGCATAAAGGCAGCAGTGATAGGATTGGAGAGGTTCGGTGAGCAAATGAAGACCCTTTGAAGTCATATTGCATGGTACCCATTCCACGGGTCTCAACTCTCCAGGATTTAGGTATTCTTCCTTCAGCTAAAACATGCATGTGGAACCCAGAGTATGATCAACCATGTGAACGGGAGACGTGTTCAAATATGTCTCAGTTTTCCTCCCCTGGTACTCGGGTGCAACATTCCAGACGCTTTACTAACACTCTCCCGACTTGGAGAGTCAGTGCCTTTAACCTCCTGTTTGGCCCAGTTTGCAATTTCTGCGGAAGGTGAACAGGAATAGCGAGAACCAATGAGAGGCTAGCTGGAGGTGTCTGAACGGGCAAATTTAACTCTCATTTCCCACCAGGAAGAGGAATTAACCAAAGGCTCAGCGTGCCGGGCCGGAACCAGATTAGGGCCTGAAGCCATCCTGCGGTGTTGCGGCCAGGTCACAAGAAAGCGAGTTGAAGAAAGGAGCTCAGGGGCACTGTAATTCACAAACCTGCAGAGTTATAAATGACAGCTATCGTCCAAAAATAGACTGAAGTAAGGCTGCCAAGAGGACTTGAAAGCGGGGCAGAATTGCAGGAAACCGATTTCAGGAGGTAGACTGGAATTGCATTGAAAGCATAGGAAAAGAGACAGAACGTCCACAATGATGCACTTGGCCAAAAAGGGCGTATGCGTTTTTTCCTGAATATATTCAGGAAAAAACGCATACGCCCTTTTTGGCCAACCAAGCAAGCTTGCAAAGGAAATCTGCACTACAATGAAGTCTCACTTCCCCCCGGTCAAAAGGGCCATCTGAAAAAAGTGTAAAACCCAGAAAGGCAGGACAGGCCATGGAGAACTGGGAGCCTTGTTATGCTGATGGGCGGGATGTAAATTGCCAACAGACACTCGGGAGATGTGTATGGTGTTTCCTGAAACATCTAAAAAACAAAGCAACAGAGCCTAGGGCACTTCCACTTATGGTCCTATAGCTTAGGGAAATTAATATCAAAAAGACACAGCAACCCCAAAATTTGGGATGGCTCTTTTTACAGAAATCTCTTCTACGGCACAAGTTAAATATCCCAGAGAGCAAATAATGGATAAAGAAGTTGCGGTACTTATGTACAACAGAATACCACTCAGCAATGAAATCTATGTCACCAGGCCCGTACCAGCATAATGAGTGCATTGAGGCACGATGATTCTAAGTGAAATAAGTCACACAGAAAAAGAAACATCATAAGGTATCACTAATACACGGAATGTGAACTTGGCTACACATGAACTGAATTACAAAACAGAACAGGGTCTCAAGTTTAGAAAACCAACTTATGCCTGCATAAGGGGGAAGGTGAGTTGGGGTGCTGCATAAAAGCAGAGTTTGAAATTAGCACAGATACCGTTCCATAAGCCAAATATGTAATAGACAAGAGCTACCCCTTGCTCAACGAAATGGATTCAACAATGAGGTATCACCTCACACCTGGTAGAATAGGCATCATTGAAAATCTACAAACAAAAAATGCTGGAAAGGGTGTGGAGAAAAGGAACCCTCTTCCACTATTGTTGGGAATATAAATTGATACAGTCATTATGGAGAACAATATGGAATTTCTTAAGAAACTAACAATAGAATTACCATATGATACAGCAATCCCAGTACTGGACATATACCCAGACAAAACCATAAATCAAAAAGAGTCATTCACCGCAATGTTCATTGCATCACTATTTACAATATCGAGGTAATGGAAGCAACCTAAATGCCCACAGACAGACGAATGCATAAAGCTGTAGTACATATATAAAATGGAATATTACTAAGCCATGAAAAGGAATGAAATTGGGTCATTTGTAGAGACGTCGATGGATCTAGAGACTGTCATACAGAGTGAAGTAAGTCAGAAAGAGAAAAACAAATCTTGTATATTCATGCATATATGTGGAACCTAGAAAAACTGTACAGATTAACCATTTTGCAAGGCATAAATAGAGCAACAGATGTAGACAACAAACGTATGGACAACAAGGGGGGAAAGCTGTTGGGGGGGTGGTGGTGGGAGGAGTTGAGAGACTGGGATTGGCATGTATACATTTATATGTATAAAATAGATAACCAATAAGAACCTGCTGTATAAAAATATAAAATAAAATTCAAAATTAAAAAGAAATAAAATTTAAAAAATAAAACAGAAAAAACAATTATTCCCTGCACATACATGTATTTATATGAATAAATTATTTCCATGCTTATATCTGTAAATACAAAAAAGAGGAATAAAATCTACCTTGAACCAAAAACGAAAAAGAGAAAAAAAACACAGAACCCACCAGTTACACAGAGGAAAACCGTATCAGGGCACTTGCTCCAGTTGTAAACAATTCTGAAGTTGGTCAGTGGTGGGGAATCGTCTCCCATTCAGCCAGCAGCCCCCACGCAACAAGCGTCCTCATTGCAAAGCTGGGGCACCGTGCCGAGGCATCTGTGAGTAAACGTGAGCTGAGCCCCAGGCCAGTTGCTGCTGAACTATTCCCACCCGTCCCAGGTAAAACACCTGAATATATACAAGGACTTGAAAGCCTAGAGGAAGGGCCATAGAGCCACACGAGTGACAGCATGCCGGCCGACTTGGTGCCTGCAGGCCAGCCAGGATGGTCCTGGCCCTGGGTGCTCTTCTGGAAGATTTCCATTTCCCTGCCTGAGATACCCGTCCTGTCCCTGCCCCCACTGCTTTTTTCCTTCCTCACCTCTGCCCAGGGAGAAATTCCAGCAGCAGGTATGGGTGACACATCCTCTTCTTTAGCAGGTGGCAGCCTGGCAACTGCTGCAGAAAGTCCAGCAGAGCCCCACTCACACTGGGCCACCCACAAAGCCGTGGCCTCTCACTCCCTCCCACCAGCCCAGCCCCGAGACTGCTGACAGGGCAGAGAAAATGGCGTCAGGCACGGCTGCAGGGGCTCTTGCTGCCTGGAGTGGTATTTATATTGATCTCAACCCAGGCACACCTGGGGAGGGCTGGCCGGCACGGTAAGGCTGCCCAGGTCAGCCAATCATCACCCCTCAGGGGCTCACAGTTGCAGAAAATGGAACTTGCTGAACCGGCCAGGTCCAAGGAACAGGTGTGGGCTCCTGAGAGTCAGGATAGACAAGGGGCTGCAGCTTTGGCTTGTTTTCTAATCATTTTATCTGGCCCATGAGTGGGAGACAACTTCAAGAAAACCCTCTCCTAATGAGAGGAACCCAGGAGTCAGGCAGAGGAGGGGTGGGTGGTGGTTGGAGACAGAGGCCTGGTGCCCCGGGTGCAGTGGAAGTCTCTGGAAGACCAGGTGGAGGGAGGCCTCACGGAGTGATGCCCAGGGTCACAGACCTGTCGCAGCTGCTGTTTGTTAGTTCAAGTCCTGCTCTGAGGTGCTCTGTGTCAGCTCTGAGCGACAGGTGAGCTGGGGGTGCTCTGCAATGAGGGCTATGTGCACGGTTCCTGTGTGCCCAGCCCTGCCACGGTACCTGCAAGGGTAGCTCTGTATCCTGGGAGGGGCCTGACCACGAGAGCCCCGTGGGCTGGGGTGGGGGTGGGGTACCTGCCCAGGTGAGCTCCATATTCTGGGATTGGTCTGACCACGAGAGCCCCATGGGCTGCTGGGGACCTGGTAAAGGATGTCAGGACAGTCAGTGAAGCCACCGAGGATATACCTCCAGTTGCTCCTAATTCCTACACCCTGCTGGTCATTCTACCAACCACCAGGACATGGTATTCTGTATTAGTCTTCAATGATGCCTTCTTTTGTATTCCATTAGTCCCAGAGTCACAAGAAATTTTGGCTTGTGAGTGGCAGGACTCAACATACAACTAAAACAATACTTCCGGGCCGTCTGGCCCCAAGGGTGCAAAAATTCCCACACCATCTTTGGGGAAAGCTTAGCTAAAGACCTAAAAGTTCTACCTCTGGAAAAGGAAACCCTCCTTCAATATGCAGACGACATTCTGATCACCAGCCCTACTAAGGAGGCCTCTGAACTACCAAGCCAATAAAGGATAGAAGTTGTCCAAGAAAAAGCTCAAATATCACAGACTGCGGTGACCTGCCTGGGCTTCATTCTCACAGAAGGTCAGAGAAGCCCATCCCAGGAAAGGGAAGAAACCATTTTCAGCCTTACCCCTTTCTAAAACTAGAAGACAGCTTAGGGGTTCCTGGGGAGGCCAGGGTTTGCTGCTTCTGGATCCCTAGCTACAGTCTACTAGCTGGGCCTCTATATGAAACACTGAAAGGAAAAGATGATGATCCTTTTGAATAGAATCCAGAAGTGGCCTTTCAAGAATGGAAAGAGCAGTCAATTCAGACCCTTGCCCTGGAACTCCCTAATTTAGCTAAACCCTTTGACCTTTACATTCCCAGTGAAAGGTGAATCGCCATTGGAGAATTAGTGCAAAAACTGGGACCACTTGAAATGGAACAATGCAAGAATGCCATCCAGGTAGGATAAACTACGGTCACTAAGGGGCTTGGCCCACTGCCACATCTGGCCAAGATACTGGCGGTATCTAAAAACCTGGAAATCAGCAGCCCAAATGGCCACCTCCCTCCTAAGGGAAAAGGACCCCACGTGGTGATCCTAACCACCAACCATGCCCTGAAGTTGCAGGGTTCGCTCCGTGGGCACACCGACCTCGAGTGAGGAGGCCCTCCAACTCCAACATCCAGAGAGATAACCGGGGGCAACAGGGCACCATGACGACTCGTGTGAACATCACTTGACCTGGAGTTTCTCTCATAAAACAACAAGAGTGTGTCCCAAAAGAGTAGACTACTGCTTGCAGGACTTACTGCACCCAGAGGGGAGCTAATAATCTTGGCGGGGGAACAGTATACCACACTGTCACCATAGAAAAGCCTACAGACACCGTGATGATGGTGGCCAATAAGACCGGCTGGACTCCTGTTTACTTCAAAAGGCTGTTGACTCAGTAGCCATCATGGTCCTTGATCACCACTGACCCTGGACTGTCTGGGAGTTGAGCGGGCAGGGCTCTGACACCTGGTGCTGTTTGTACATTAATTCAGGGGCCTAACTGAAGAAAGCGCAGACTACTGGTCAGAGCATCTAGGCTGGCAGAGACGGTCAGCCTAAGGTGGCCGAACAAATGTGGGGCGGGGTGAAACCGGCTCCCACAGCGTCTCTGCACATCTCTTTCCTGGACCCTTAAAGGTCATTAGAATCTATAACACTTCCAATGCTGGTGCTCAGGTGGACGAGCAGGGAGGCAGGGGTCCTGGGGACAATCAACGTCACCGGGAGGCTGCTGGGGAGAAGCTCTGACCCTCGCCCCAGGGTATGAGGGCTCCCAACTCAGCACTCAGCAGTTACAGAAGAAGGGTCTGCACCCTCAGCACTCCAAGAATGAGGAACGGGACAAAAGGCAGAGGAGGGGTTTGTCCCCAGCAAAGCCCATTAAAAATCCCTGGGAGATAAAAATAGAATCTGGGCAATAAAGTCAAGTCTAACCTTTTTTATCCTTTGTGCTTTGTCTAATTTCACGTGCTCCTAGGGTCCCGCATGCAGAGGTTCCACACCCGGCACTTCAGACCAGATTTCCTAGTGCAGAATGGCTGGGTCGACACCTCAGCTCCTGGGGCCCAGTGCAGACTCCACGATATAGAGCCTGAGCTACAGCCAACCCGGCCCTCGAGAGCTCCGCCGCCTCCCTCCCTCCCACTGACTCTGACAGGATCTCTACACAGCAGCCCAGCCCACAGCCCACGGGGTAGTGCATGCTCTCACCTCTCCATTCTCTGATCAAAATATAAAGTTTCCTTTGCTTGTGAACCAAACTCAGTCTCGATCTGTTGGCCCCAATGACACTGGGCAGGGGGACACTTGTTGGGGTCCACTCTGGAGGATCAGTAACAGAAATTGAGACTATTGTAACCTCAATGAACAGATGTGTGAGCCAAACTGTAGTTAACATAGAACAGTGTATAAGGCTCGGGTAAAATAAGATGTTTTTAACACTTCCATTTGATATTTCCATCACTTTTTATAAGCAAGTTCAGTGAAAAGGTTTGTCTTATTTGTCAGGTCAATATTAGAGAAACGAAGTGATTTCTTTCCAAGGATGTACAGCTAATAATCTTGGTTAAACCTTCAATCTTGTTTTAAATGCTTTTCCATTGAAAATGATACCTCTCTTTCAGCTCCCCCATTTCTGAGAAGTATAAAATCTTATAATTTATTATTACCAAAGGGGAAAGGTGGGAGGAGGGATAAATTAACAGTTTGGAATGAACACATACACACTGCTATGTATAAAATAGATCATCAACAAGGAACTACTGTATAGCACAGGGAACTACACTCAACATTTTGCAATAACCTATAAGGGGAAATAATCTGAAAAAGAATAGATATTTTTATTGACATCATCTATCAATGACAGTTAAAGTGTAGCCTAAGGGAAGCTGGTGGTGAGTGCTTCTGACCCTGAAGACTTCAATCATCTAAAGTTTGGACTCTGCCTACTTCCCAAGGCCCTTAATGAACATATGTGTAGCCGTAGCTTAAAAACTTCCCCAGTTTGGGTTTCGGGGAGACACTGATTTTGAAAAAGCCCTGGTGTTCTCCTTACATGAATGGGACTCTTCCTACTGCTAAAACATGTCTGTCACACCCAGAGGATGGTATACCGTCTGATCGGGAAGAGTTTGGAAAAGGCATCTCATCTCCTCATCTCCTGGTGCTCGGGTTCACCCCTCCAGCGTCTTTACTAACAGTCTCCCCACTTGGAGATGTCAGCACTGTCAACATCCTGTTGCGTACAGTTTGGAATTTGTCCAGAGGATGAAGCGGAAGGATGAGGAACAATGAGAGACAAGTCCTAGGTGTTCAGACAGGCACATGTCACTCTAATTTCCAATCAGGAAGACGAATTGACCAAAGGCTAGGGTTGCCCATGGAAACAGTATAGGGCTTGAGGAAATCCCGCTGCTTTGTGGCCAGTTCCCATAAACACGAGTTGAACAATGGAACTCAGGGGCAGTAAAATTCACAAAACTGCAGAGTTGAAAATATCCATCACTGAAAAATGTCTTGAGGAAAGTCAGAGAAAAGGACTTGTAAGCAAGGGAGAATGGCAGGAAAGGGATTTGAGGAGGTAGAAAGGACTCGCCATTAAGCACAAGAAAAGGAGCTGAACATTGCCAACATTGCAGTTGGCCAAAAAGGGTGTATGCGTTCTTTTCTGTATATATTCAAGAAAAGGGCATACACTTTTTTAGCCAACCAAACAGGTGGGCACTGGAAGTCAATACTACAAAAGATATCACTTCGCATCAGTCAGAAGAGCCATCCTCATAAAGCGTAAACAACAGAAATGCAGGACAGGGCAACGAGAAGAGGGAGCCCTGTGAGACTTATAGTGGAAATGTATATTGCCAACGGCCATTCTGGAGAAGTGTATTGTGTTTACTAAAGCATCTAAAAAATGAGCTACAGAGCATAGGGCACTTGCACTCATGGGCGTATATCTTGGGAAAAACAAAAATCGAGAGGACACAGGCACCCCAATGTTTACCCCCTCTCTGTTTAAAAGATCCTCGACTAGGATATAACTTAAATGTCTCTGGAGGGAAAAAATGGATAGAGATGTGGTACTTAGGTAGAGTGGAATATTATTCAGCCTGGAAATCAATGAAATATGGCCAGTTGTAACAACTCCAGAGGAGTTACGTATGATCATTCTAAGTGACAGAATTCAAAAAGAAAAAGACACATATCATAAGATATCACTTAAAGGTGGAATCCAAAATGGCTACACATGAAATAAATTACAAAACAAAAACATAGTCAAATATGTAGAAAACACGCATAAGGCTGCTAAACGGGAAAGGTGGGGAGGGGTGAGGCATCATCCAGGAGGTTGAAATTAGCAAAGATACCATTCCAAATACCAAACTGATAATCAACAAGGCCTACACGGTAGCTAAAAGAACTGCACTCAGCACACTCAAGTCACCGGAAAAGAATATATACGACTGGTAAGAATCTGAAAAAGAATTTATTGATGTCTCTCTGTACGCGAATCAAGTGGATGTACAGCAGCAAGAAACAGAGCTTTGAAAATCAGCTGTAACCAATATAGTAATAAATTGAAAAAAATAAACGACAGAGAGACAGAGAAAACCTCTTACAACTTTTCCTCAGGGACGGTGATGCAACATGGATTGAATACATCTAGACCCACAGCAGGATGAGACATAAGGCTGGAAACTGTTTGTGCTAAGAGAAATGTGAGGTTGGGTGAGGAAATGCACACCCTTTAAAGTAATACTACTTGGTACCCATTCAATGGGTCCCAAATCTGCAGGTTCAAGGGATCTTCCTACAGCTAAAACATGCATGGAAAACCCAGAGGACTGTACACCATGTGATCGGGAGATGTGTCTAAAATGCACCTCATTTATCCTCTCCTGGTGCTCCTGTTCACCATTCCAGCCACGCTACTTAGAATCTCCCCACTTGGAGAACCAGCACATTTAAACTTCTGTTTCACACATTTTGCAAATTGTGAGGAGGATGAACGGGAAGAGGGGGATCCAATGAGAGAAGAGTTGTAGGGGTTTGGACGGGCACATATCACTCTAATTTCCCATTAAGAATAAGAATTAAAGAAAGGCTCAGCCTGCCTCGCCGGAGCCAAAATAGGGCCTGAAGCAATCCTGCGGGTTTGAGGCCAGCTCACAAAAGAGCAACTTAAAAAATGGAGCTCAGGGTCACTGCAATTCACAAACCTGCAGAGTTATAAATGAAAACTAACGTCCAAAAATATGTTGAGGTAAGGCAAAGAAGAGGATCTGAATGCAAGACAGAATTGCAAGAAACAGATTTCAAGAGATAGATTGGACTCGTCTTTAACGCACATGAAAAGCGGCAGAATTTCGACAATGATGCAGTTGGCCCAAAAGGGCGTATGCGTTTTTTCCTGATTATATCCAGGAAAAAACGCATACGCACTTTATGGGCAACGAAGCAAGCAAGCAATGCAAATGTGCACAACAAAGAAGTCTCACTTCCCACCGGTCAAAAGGGCCATCCTAAAAAATTGTAAAAACCAGAAATGCAGGACAGGCCATGGAGAACAGGGAGCCTTTATACGCTGATGGGCAGTGTGTGAACTGCCGAGAGCCACTCTGGAGAAGTGTATGGTGGTTCCTAAATCATCTAAAAAACAGAGCTACAGAGCATAGGACACTTCCAATCATGGGAGTATATCTAGGGAAGTCTAAAAATCAACAAGACACAAGCACACCACAGTTTAGGGCTACTCTGTTTACAAGAACCTCAACTTCAGTACACCTTAAATATCCCAGGAAAGAGAACAATGGATAAAGAAGATGTGGTACTTATGTACAATGGAATATCTCTTCACCATGAAATCAATGTAATAAGGCTAGTAGAAGGATAAAGAGTGGATTTAGGTCCGATAATACTACTTGAAATAAGTCAAACAGAAAAAGAAACATATCATAAGATATCACTTATAGAGGGAGGGTAAATATGGCTGCACAAGAAATGAATTACAGAACAGAACAGTGTCTCACATTTAGAAAACACACTTATGTCAGCTTAAGGGGAAAGGAGAGGTGGGGTGATGCATAAAACCAGAGTTTGAAATTAGCACAGATACCGTTCAATAAACCAAATAGGTATTAGACAAGATCTACACCTTGCTCAATGAACAGGCCTCAACACACCCTATACACCGCAGAGAAATATATCTGAGGAATAAGAATCTTAAAACCCATGTATTGATATATCTCCATAAGGGAATCAAGTGTGTGCAGAGCGGCACAAACACAGCAGTGAAAAGGAGCTAAACCCCATTATAGAAATAAATTTTAAAAACAAAACGCTGAAACAATGAAAGAGAGAAAAATTCTTACAAAATTCGCTCAGGGGCTGTGATGCAACCTGGATTGACCACATATAAACCCACAGCTGGATAAGACATAAGGCTGGACACTTGGGGCTGACAGGATTGGTGAGCTTTGGTGAGCAACTGCCAAAAGTTTAATGCAATACTTCATGCTACTCAGTCCAAGGGTCCCAACACTCCAGGTTGAAGGGAATCTTCCTACAGCTAAACCATGCTTGGGAAACCCAGCGACTGGTATACCATATGATCGGGAAAGGTTTCTAAAACGCACCTCATTTTTCCTCTCCTGGGGCTCCGGATCGACATTCCAGCCGCTTTACTAACAACATCCCCACATGGAGTCAATGCCTTTAAGTTCTGGTATCGCACAGTCTGCAGTTAGTGCAGAGGATGAATGGGAATAGGGGGAACCAGTGAGAAACTAGCTGTAGCGGTTTCAATGGGCACATGTCACTCTAATATCACATCAGTAAGAAGAATTAACCAAAGGCACAGCAGGTGCCCCAGAAGAAAAATAGGGCTTCAAGGAATCCTTTGGTTATGGGGCAATACCACAAAAATAAGAGCTAAAAAATGGAGCTAAGGGCCACTGCAATTCAAAACCCTGCAGAGTTATAAAGGCCAACTATTTTAAAAAAATATATTGAGGTAAGGCTATGAAGAGGCATTGAAAGCAAGGCAGAATTGCAGGAAACCGATTTCAGGAGGTAGACTGGAATTGCATTGAAAGCATATGAAGAGAGTCAGAAACTCGACAATGATGCACTTGGCCAAAAAGGGCGTATGTGTTTTTTCCTGAATATATTCAGGAAAAAACGCATACGCCCTTTTTGGCCAACCAAGCAAGCTTGCAAAGGAAATCTGCACTACAATGAAGTCTCACTTCCCCCCGGTCAAAAGGGCCATCTGAAAAAAGTGTAAAATCCATAAAGGCACTACAGGCCATGGAGAACTGGGAGCCTTCTTATGCTGATGGGCGGGATGTAAATTGCCAACAGCCACTCTGGAGAAGTGTATGGTGTTTCCTGAAACATCTAAAAAACAAAGCAACAGAGCCTAGGGCACTTCCACTTATGGTCCTATAGCTTAGGGAAATTAAAATCAAAAAGACACAGCCACCCCAAAGTTTGGGACGGCTCTGTTTACAAGAACCTCGTTTACAGTACAAGTTCAATATCGCAGAAAGTGAAAAATGGATAAAGAACTTGTGGTACTTACGTACAATGCAATATCACTCAGCAATGAAATCTATGTCATCAGGCCCGTAGCAGCATAATGAGTGGATGCAGGTATGATGATTCGAACTGAAATAAGTCACACAGAAAAGAAACATCATAAGGTATCACTAATACACAGAATGTGAACTTGGCTACACATGAACTGAATTACAAAACAGAACAGGGTCTCAAGTTTAGAAAACCAACTTATGCTTGCTTAAGGGGGAAGGTGAGTTGGGGTGCTGCATAAAACCAGAGATTGAAATGAGCACAGATAAAGTTCCTTAAGCCAAATATGGAATAGACAAGAGCTACTCCTTGCTCAACGAAATGGACTCAACACCCCATATTAAACGCCTAAGAATGTACCTGACTAGTAAGTATCTTAAATCCTATGGATTGCTATGTCTCCAAAAGAGAATCAAGCGTGTGTACAGGGGCATAAACGCAGCAGTGATAGGATTGGAGAGGTTCGGTGAGCAAATGAAGACCCTTTGAAGTCATATTGCATGGTACCCATTCCACGGGTTTCAACTACCCAGGTTTTAGGTATTCTTCCTTCAGCTAAAACATGCATGTGGAACCCAAGTATGATCAACCATGTGATCGGGAGACGTGTTCAAATATGTCTCAGTTTTCCTCCCCTGGTACTCGGGTGCAACATTCCAGACGCTTTACTAACACTCTCCCCACTTGGAAAGTCAGCGCCTTTAACCTCCTGTTTGGCCCAGTTTGCAATTTCTGCGGAAGATGAACAGGAATAGCGAGAACCAATGAGAGGCTAGCTGGAGGTGTCTGGACGGGCAAATTTAACTCTCATTTCCCACCAGGAAGAGGAAATAACCAAAGGCTCAGCGTGCCGTGCCGGAACCAGATTAGGGCCTGAAGCCATCCTGCGGTGTTGCGGCCAGCTCAAAAGAAAGCGAGTTGAAGAAAGGAGCTCAGGGGCACTGTAATTCACAAACCTGCAGAGTTATAAATGACAGCTATCGTCCAAAAATAGACTGAAGTAAGGCTGCCAAGAGGACTTGAAAGCGGGGCAGAATTGCAGGAAACCGATTTCAGGAGGTAGACTGGAATTGCATTGAAAGCATAGGAAAAGAGGCAGAACGTCCACAATGATGCACTTGGCCAAAAAGGGCGTATGCGTTTTTTCCTGAATATATTCAGGAAAAAACGCATACGCCCTTTTTGGCCAACCAAGCAAGCTTGCAAAGGAAATCTGCACTACAATGAAGTCTCACTTCCCCCCGGTCAAAAGGGCCATCTGAAAAAAGTGTAAAATCCAGAAAGGCAGGACAGGCCATGGAGAACTGGGAGCCTTGTTATGCTGATGGGCGGGATGTAAATTGCCAACAACCACTCGGGAGAAGTGTATGGTGTTTCCTGAAACATCTAAAAAACAAAGCAACAGAGCCTAGGGCACTTCCACTTATGGTCCTATAGATTAGGGAATTTAAAATCAAAAAGACACAGCCACCCCAAAGTTTCGAACGGCTCTGTTTACAAGAACCTCGTTTACAGTACAAGTTCAACATCGCAGAAAGTGAAAAATGGATAAAGGAGTTGTGGTATTTACTTACAAAGCAATATCACTCAGCAATGAAATCTGTGTCATCAGGCCCTTAGCAGCACAATGAGTGGATTCAGGTATGATGATTCTAACTGAAATAAGTCACACAGAAAAAGAAACATCATAAGATATCAGTAATACACGGAATGTAAACTTGGCTACACAGGAACTGAATTACAGAACAGAACAGGGTCTCAAATTTAGAAAACCAACTTATGCTTGCTTAAGGGTAAAGGTGAGTTGGGGTGCTGCATAAAACCAGAGATTGAAATGAGCACAGATAAAGTTCCTTAAGCCAAATATGGAATAGACAAGAGCTACTCCTTGCTCAACGAAATGGACTCAACACCCCATATTAAACGCCTAAGAATGTACCTGACTAGTAAGTATCTTAAAACCTATGGATTGCTATGTCTCCGAAAGAGAATCAAGCATGTGTACAGGGGCATAAACGCAGCAGTGATAGGATTGGAGAGGTTCGGTGAGCAAATGAAGACCCTTTGAAGTCATATTGCATGGTACCCATTCCACGGGTTTCAAATACACAGGTTTAAGGTATTCTTCCTTCAGCTAAAACATGCATGTGGAACCCAAGTATGATCAACCATGTGAACGGGAGACGTGTTCAAATATGTCTCAGTTTTCCTCCCCTGGTACTCGGGTGCAACATTCCAGACGCTTTACTAACACTCTCCCCACTTGGAAAGTCAGCGCCTTTAACCTCCTGTTTGGCCCAGTTTGCAATTTCTGCGGAAGATGAACAGGAATAGCGAGAACCAATGAGAGACTAGCTGGAGGTGTCTGGACGGGCAAATTTAACTCTCATTTCCCACCAGGAAGAGGAAATAACCAAAGGCTCAGCATGCCGTGCCGGAACCAGATTAGGGCCTGAAGACATCCTGCGGTGTTGCGGCCAGCTCACAAGAAAGCGAGTTGAAGAAAGGAGCTCAGGGGCACTGTAATTCACAAACCTGCAGAGTTATAAATGACAGCTATCGTCCAAAAATAGACTGAAGTAAGGCTGCCAAGAGGACTTGAAAGCGGGGCAGAATTGCAGGAAACCGATTTCAGGAGGTAGACTGGAATTGCATTGAAAGCATAGGAAAAGAGGCAGAACGTCCACAATGATGCACTTGGCCAAAAAGGGCGTATGCGTTTTTTCCTGAATATATTCAGGAAAAAACGCATACGCCCTTTTTGGCCAACCAAGCAAGCTTGCAAAGGAAATCTGCACTACAATGAAGTCTCACTTCCCCCTGGTCAAAAGGGCCATCTGAAAAAAGTGTAAAATCCAGAAAGGCAGGACAGGCCATGGAGAACTGGGAGCCTTGTTATGCTGATGGGCGGGATGTAAATTGCCAACAACCACTCGGGAGAAGTGTATGGTGTTTCCTGAAACATCTAAAAAACAAAGCAACAGAACCTAGGGCACTTCCACTTATGGTCCTATAGCTTAGGGAAATTAAAATCAAAAAGACACAGCCACCCCAAAGTTTGGAACGGCTCTGTTTACAAGAACCTCGTTTACAGTACAAGTTCAACATCGCAGAAAGTGAAAAATGGATAAAGAAGTTGTGGTATTTACTTACAAAGCAATATCACTCAGCAATGAAATCTGTGTCATCAGGCCCTTAGCAGCACAATGAGTGGATTCAGGTACGATGATTCTAACTGAAATAAGTCACGCAGAAAAAGAAACATCATAAGATATCAGTAATACACGGAATGTAAACTTGGCTACACAGGAACTGAATTACAGAACAGAACAGGGTCTCAAATTTAGAAAACCAACTTATGCTTGCTTAAGGGTAAAGGTGAGTTGGGGTGCTGCATAAAACCAGAGATTGAAATGAGCACAGATAAAGTTCCTTAAGTCAAATATGGAATAGACAAGAGCTACTCCTTGCTCAACGAAATGGACTCAACACCGCATATTAAACGCCTAAGAATGTACCTGACTAGTAAGTATCTTAAAACCTATGGATCGCTATGTCTCCGAAAGAGAATCAAGCATGTGTACAGGGGCATAAACGCAGCAGTGATAGGATTGGAGAGGTTCGGTGAGCAAATGAAGACCCTTTGAAGTCATATTGCATGGTACCCATTACACGGGTCTTAACTCTCCAGGTTTAAGGTATTCTTCCTTCAGCTAAAACATGCATGTGGAACCTAGAGTATGATCAACCATGTGATCGGGAGACGTGTTCAAATATGTCTCAGTTTTCGTACCCTGGTACTCGGGTGCAACATTCCAGACACTTTACTAACACTCTCCCGACTTGGAGAGTCAGTCCCTTTAACCTCCTGTTTGGCCCAGTTTGCAATTTCTGCGGAAGATGAACAGGAATAGCGAGAACCAATGAGAGGCTAGCTGGAGGTGTCTGGATGGGCAAGTTTAACTCTCATTTCCCACCAGGAAGAGGAATTAACCAAAGGCTCAGCGTGCCGTGCCGGAACCAGATTAGGGCCTGAAGCCATCCTGTTGTGTTGCAGCCAGGTCACAAGAAAGCAAGTTGAAGAAAGGAGCGCAGGGGCACTGTAATTCACAAACCTGCAGAGTTATAAATGACAGCTATCGTCCAAAAATAGACTGAAGTAAGGCTGCCAAGAGGACTTGAAAGCGGGGCAGAATTGCAGGAAACCGATTTCAGGAGGTAGACTGGAATTGCATTGAAAGCATAGGAAAAGAGGCAGAACGTCCACAATGATGCACTTGGCCAAAAAGGGCGTATGCGTTTTTTCCTGAATATATTCAGGAAAAAACGCATACGCCCTTTTTGGCCAACCCAGCAAGCTTGCAAAGGAAATCTGCACTACAATGAAGTCTCACTTCCCCCCGGTCAAAAGGGCCATGTGAAAACAGTGTAAAATCCAGAAAGGCAGGACAGGCCATGGAGAACTGGGAGCCTTGTTATGCTGATGGGCGGGATGTAAATTGCCAACAACCACTCGGGAGAAGTGTATGGTGTTTCCTGAAACATCTAAAAAACAAAGCAACAGAACCTAGGGCACTTCCACTTATGGTCCTATAGATTAGGGAAATTAAAATCAAAAAGACACAGCCACCCCAAAGTTTGGAAAGGCTCTGTTTACAAGAACCTCGTTTACAGTACAAGTTCAACATCGCAGAAAGTGAAAAATGGATAAAGAAGTTGTGGTATTTACTTACAAAGCAATATCACTCAGCAATGAAATCTGTGTCATCAGGCCCTTAGCAGCACAATGAGTGGATTCAGGTATGATGATTCTAACTGAAATAAGTCACACAGAAAAAGAAACATCATAAGATATCAGTAATACACGGAATGTAAACTTGGCTACACAGGAACTGAATTACAGAACAGAACAGGGTCTCAAATTTAGAAAACCAACTTATGCTTGCTTAAGGGTAAAGGTGAGTTGGGGTGCTGCATAAAACCAGAGATTGAAATGAGCACAGATAAAGTTCCTTAAGCCAAATATGGAATAGACAAGAGCTACTCCTTGCTCAACGAAATGGACTCAACACCGCATATTAAACGCCTAAGAATGTACCTGACTAGTAAGTATCTTAAAACCTATGGATTGCTATGTCTCCGAAAGAGAATCAAGCATGTGTACAGGGGCATAAACGCAGCAGTGATAGGATTGGAGAGGTTCGGTGAGCAAATGAAGACCCTTTGAAGTCATATTGCATGGTACCCATTCCACGGGTTTCAACTACCCAGGTTTAAGGTATTCTTCCTTCAGCTAAAACATGCATGTGGAACCTAGAGTATGATCAACCATGTGATCGGGAGACGTGTTCAAATATGTCTCAGTTTTCGTACCCTGGTACTCGGGTGCAACATTCCAGACACTTTACTAACACTCTCCCGACTTGGAGAGTCAGTCCCTTTAACCTCCTGTTTGGCCCAGTTTGCAATTTCTGCGGAAGATGAACAGGAATAGCGAGAACCAATGAGAGGCTAGCTGGAGGTGTCTGGATGGGCAAATTTAACTCTCATTTCCCACCAGGAAGAGGAATTAACCAAAGGCTCAGCGTGCCGTGCCGGAACCAGATTAGGGCCTGAAGCCATCCTGTGGTGTTGCAGCCAGGTCACAAGAAAGCAAGTTGAAGAAAGGAGCGCAGGGGCACTGTAATTCACAAACCTGCAGAGTTATAAATGACAGCTATCGTCCAAAAATAGACTGAAGTAAGGCTGCCAAGAGGACTTGAAAGCGGGGCAGAATTGCAGGAAACCGATTTCAGGAGGTAGACAGGAATTGCATTGAAAGCATAGGAAAAGAGGCAGAACGTCCACAATGATGCACTTGGCCAAAAAGGGCGTATGCGTTTTTTCCTGAATATATTCAGGAAAAAACGCATACGCCCTTTTTGGCCAACCAAGCAAGCTTGCAAAGGAAATCTGCACTACAATGAAGTCTCACTTCCCCCCGGTCAAAAGGGCCATCTGAAAAAAGTGTAAAATCCAGAAAGGCAGGACAGGCCATGGAGAACTGGGAGCCTTGTTATGCTGATGGGCGGGATGTAAATTGCCAACAACCACTCGGGAGAAGTGTATGGTGTTTCCTGAAACATCTAAAAAACAAAGCAACAGAACCTAGGGCACTTCCACTTATGGTCCTATAGCTTAGGGAAATTAAAATCAAAAAGACACAGCCACCCCAAAGTTTGGAAAGGCTCTGTTTACAAGAACCTCGTTTACAGTACAAGTTCAACATCGCAGAAAGTGAAAAATGGATAAAGAAGTTGTGGTATTTACTTACAAAGCAATATCACTCAGCAATGAAATCTGTGTCATCAGGCCCTTAGCAGCACAATGAGTGGATTCAGGTATGATGATTCTAACTGAAATAAGTCACACAGAAAAAGAAACATCATAAGATATCAGTAATACACGGAATGGAAACTTGGCTACACAGGAACTGAATTACAGAACAGAACAGGGTCTCAAATTTAGAAAACCAACTTATGCTTGCTTAAGGGTAAAGGTGAGTTGGGGTGCTGCATAAAACCAGAGATTGAAATGAGCACAGATAAAGTTCCTTAAGCCAAATATGGAATAGACAAGAGCTACTCCTTGCTCAACGAAATGGACTCAACACCGCATATTAAACGCCTAAGAATGTACCTGACTAGTAAGTATCTTAAAACCTATGGATTGCTATGTCTCCGAAAGAGAATCAAGCATGTGTACAGGGGCATAAACGCAGCAGTGATAGGATTGGAGAGGTTCGGTGAGCAAATGAAGACCCTTTGAAGTCATATTGCATGGTACCCATTCCACGGGTTTCAACTACCCAGGTTTAAGGTATTCTTCCTTCAGCTAAAACATGCATGTGGAACCTAGAGTATGATCAACCATGTGAACGGGAGATGTGTTCAAATATGTCTCAGTTTTCCTCCCCTGGTACTCGGGTGCAACATTCCAGACGCTTTACTAACACTCTCCCCACTTGGAAAGTCAGCGCCTTTAACCTCCTGTTTGGCCCAGTTTGCAATTTCTGCGGAAGATGAACAGGAATAGCGAGAACCAATGAGAGACTAGCTGGAGGTGTCTGGACGGGCAAATTTAACTCTCATTTCCCACCAGGAAGAGGAAATAACCAAAGGCTCAGCATGCTGTGCCGGAACCAGATTAGGGCCTGAAGACATCCTGCGGTGTTGCGGCCAGGTCACAAGAAAGCGAGTTGAAGAAAGGAGCTCAGGGGCACTGTAATTCACAAACCTGCAGAGTTATAAATGACAGCTATCGTCCAAAAATAGACTGAAGTAAGGCTGCCAAGAGGACTTGAAAGCGGGGCAGAATTGCAGGAAACCGATTTCAGGAGGTAGACTGGAATTGCATTGAAAGCATAGGAAAAGAGGCAGAACGTCCACAATGATGCACTTGGCCAAAAAGGGCGTATGCGTTTTTTCCTGAATATATTCAGGAAAAAATGCATACGCCCTTTTTGGCCAACCAAGCAAGCTTGCAAAGGAAATCTGCACTACAATGAAGTCTCACTTCCCCCCGGTCAAAAGGGCCATCTGAAAAAAGTGTAAAATCCAGAAAGGCAGGACAGGCCATGGAGAACTGGGAGCCTTGTTATGCTGATGGGCGGGATGTAAATTGCCAACAACCACTCGGGAGAAGTGTATGGTGTTTCCTGAAACATCTAAAAAACAAAGCAACAGAGCCTAGGGCACTTCCACTTATGGTCCTATAGCTTAGGGAAATTAAATTCAAAAAGACACAGCCACCCCAAAGTTTGGAACGGCTCTGTTTACAAGAACCTCGTTTACAGTACAAGTTCAACATCGCAGAAAGTGAAAAATGGATAAAGAACTTGTGGTACTTATGTACAATGCAGTATCACTCAGCAATGAAATCTATGTCATCAGGCCCGTAGCAGCATAATGAGTGGATTCAGGTACGATGATTCTAACTGAAATAAGTCACACAGGAAAAGAAACATCATAAGATATCACTAATACCCGGAATGTAAACTTGGCTACACAGGAACTGAATTACAGAACAGAACAGGGTCTCAAATTTAGAAAACCAACTTATGCTTGCTTAAGGGGAAAGGTGAGTTGGGGTGCTGCATAAAACCAGAGATTGAAATGAGCACAGATAAAGTTCCTTAAGCCAAATATGGAATAGACAAGAGCTACTCCTTGCTCAACGAAATGGACTCAACACCGCATATTAAATGCCTAAGAATGTACCTGACTAGTAAGTATCTTAAAACCTATGGATTGCTATGTCTCCGAAAGAGAATCAAGCATGTGTACAGGGGCATAAACGCAGCAGTGATAGGATTGGAGAGGTTCGGTGAGCAAATGAAGACCCTTTGAAGTCATATTGCATGGTACCCATTCCACGGGTTTCAACTACCCAGGTTTAAGGTATTCTTCCTTCAGCTAAAACATGCATGTGGGACCTAGAGTATGATCAACCATGTGATCGGGAGACGTGTTCAAATATGTCTCAGTTTTCGTAC
The DNA here is from genome assembly GCF_949987515.2 of Delphinus delphis. Classification (NCBI taxonomy): domain Eukaryota; kingdom Metazoa; phylum Chordata; class Mammalia; order Artiodactyla; family Delphinidae; genus Delphinus; species Delphinus delphis. The sequence goes on from NW_027192722.1 coordinate 962,057, forward strand.
CCTGGTACTCGGGTGCAACATTCCAGACGCTTTACTAACACTCTCCCCACTTGGAGAGTCAGTCCCTTTAACCTCCTGTTTGGCCCAGTTTGCAATTTCTGTGGAAGATGAACAGGAATAGCGAGAACCAATGAGAGACTAGCTGGAGGTGTCTGGATGGGCAAATTTAACTCTCATTTCCCACCAGGAAGAGGAATTAACCAAAGGCTCAGCGTGCCGTGCCAGAACCAGATTAGGGCCTGAAGACATCCTGCGGTGTTGCGGCCAGGTCACAAGAAAGCGAGTTGAAGAAAGGAGCTCAGGGGCACTGTAATTCACAAACCTGCAGAGTTATAAATGACAGCTATTGTCCAAAAATAGACTGAAGTAAGGCTGCCAAGAGGACTTGAAAGCGGGGCAGAATTGCAGGAAACCGATTTCAGGAGGTAGACTGGAATTGCATTGAAAGCATAGGAAAAGAGGCAGAACGTCCACAATGATGCACTTGGCCAAAAAGGGCGTATGCGTTTTTTCCTGAATATATTCAGGAAAAAACGCATACGCCCTTTTTGGCCAACCAAGCAAGCTTGCAAAGGAAATCTGCACTACAATGAAGTCTCACTTCCCCCCGGTCAAAAGGGCCATCTGAAAAAAGTGTAAAATCCAGAAAGGCAGGACAGGCCATGGAGAACTGGGAGCCTTGTTATGCTGATGGGCGGGATGTAAATTGCCAACAACCACTCGGGAGAAGTGTATGGTGTTTCCTGAAACATCTAAAAAACAAAGCAACAGAGCCTAGGGCACTTCCACTTATGGTCCTATAGCTTAGGGAATTTAAAATCAAAAAGACACAGCCACCCCAAAGTTTGGAACGGCTCTGTTTACAAGAACCTCGTTTACAGTACAAGTTCAACATCGCAGAAATTGAAAAATGGATAAAGAAGTTGTGGTATTTACTTACAAAGCAATATCACTCAGCAATGAAATCTGTGTCATCAGGCCCTTAGCAGCACAATGAGTGGATTCAGGTATGATGATTCTAACTGAAATAAGTCACACAGAAAAAGAAACATCATAAGATATCAGTAATACACGGAATGGAAACTTGGCTACACAGGAACTGAATTACAGAACAGAACAGGGTCTCAAATTTAGAAAACCAACTTATGCTTGCTTAAGGGGAAAGGTGAGTTGGGGTGCTGCATAAAACCAGAGATTGAAATGAGCACAGATAAAGTTCCTTAAGCCAAATATGGAATAGACAAGAGCTACTCCTTGCTCAACGAAATGGACTCAACACCGCATATTAAACGCCTAAGAATGTACCTGACTAGTAAGTATCTTAAAACCTATGGATTGCTATGTCTCCGAAAGAGAATCAAGCATGTGTACAGGGGCATAAACGCAGCAGTGATAGGATTGGAGAGGTTCGGTGAGCAAATGAAGACCCTTTGAAGTCATATTGCATGGTACCCATTCCACGGGTTTCAACTACCCAGGTTTTAGGTATTCTTCCTTCAGCTAAAACATGCATGTGGAACCCAAGTATGATCAACCATGTGATCGGGAGACGTGTTCAAATATGTCTCAGTTTTCCTCCCCTGGTACTCGGGTGCAACATTCCAGACGCTTTACTAACACTCTCCCCACTTGGAAAGTCAGCGCCTTTAACCTCCTGTTTGGCCCAGTTTGCAATTTCTGCGGAAGATGAACAGGAATAGCGAGAACCAATGAGAGGCTAGCTGGAGGTGTCTGGACGGGCAAATTTAACTCTCATTTCCAACCAGGAAGAGGAAATAACCAAAGGCTCAGCGTGCCGTGCCGGAACCAGATTAGGGCCTGAAGCCATCCTGCGGTGTTGCGGCCAGCTCAAAAGAAAGCGAGTTGAAGAAAGGAGCTCAGGGGCACTGTAATTCACAAACCTGCAGAGTTATAAATGACAGCTATCGTCCAAAAATAGACTGAAGTAAGGCTGCCAAGAGGACTTGAAAGCGGGGCAGAATTGCAGGAAACCGATTTCAGGAGGTAGACTGGAATTGCATTGAAAGCATAGGAAAAGAGGCAGAACGTCCACAATGATGCACTTGGCCAAAAAGGGCGTATGCGTTTTTTCCTGAATATATTCAGGAAAAAACGCATACGCCCTTTTTGGCCAACCAAGCAAGCTTGCAAAGGAAATCTGCACTACAATGAAGTCTCACTTCCCCCCGGTCAAAAGGGCCATCTGAAAAAAGTGTAAAATCCAGAAAGGCAGGACAGGCCATGGAGAACTGGGAGCCTTGTTATGCTGATGGGCGGGATGTAAATTGCCAACAACCACTCGGGAGAAGTGTATGGTGTTTCCTGAAACATCTAAAAAACAAAGCAACAGAGCCTAGGGCACTTCCACTTATGGTCCTATAGCTTAGGGAATTTAAAATCAAAAAGACACAGCCACCCCAAAGTTTGGAACGGCTCTGTTTACAAGAACCTCGTTTACAGTACAAGTTCAACATCGCAGAAATTGAAAAATGGATAAAGAAGTTGTGGTATTTACTTACAAAGCAATATCACTCAGCAATGAAATCTGTGTCATCAGGCCCTTAGCAGCACAATGAGTGGATTCAGGTATGATGATTCTAACTGAAATAAGTCACACAGAAAAAGAAACATCATAAGATATCAGTAATACACGGAATGGAAACTTGGCTACACAGGAACTGAATTACAGAACAGAACAGGGTCTCAAATTTAGAAAACCAACTTATGCTTGCTTAAGGGGAAAGGTGAGTTGGGGTGCTGCATAAAACCAGAGATTGAAATGAGCACAGATAAAGTTCCTTAAGCCAAATATGGAATAGACAAGAGCTACTCCTTGCTCAACGAAATGGACTCAACACCGCATATTAAACGCCTAAGAATGTACCTGACTAGTAAGTATCTTAAAACCTATGGATTGCTATGTCTCCGAAAGAGAATCAAGCATGTGTACAGGGGCATAAACGCAGCAGTGATAGGATTGGAGAGGTTCGGTGAGCAAATGAAGACCCTTTGAAGTCATATTGCATGGTACCCATTCCACGGGTTTCAACTACCCAGGTTTTAGGTATTCTTCCTTCAGCTAAAACATGCATGTGGAACCCAAGTATGATCAACCATGTGATCGGGAGACGTGTTCAAATATGTCTCAGTTTTCCTCCCCTGGTACTCGGGTGCAACATTCCAGACGCTTTACTAACACTCTCCCCACTTGGAAAGTCAGCGCCTTTAACCTCCTGTTTGGCCCAGTTTGCAATTTCTGCGGAAGATGAACAGGAATAGCGAGAACCAATGAGAGGCTAGCTGGAGGTGTCTGGACGGGCAAATTTAACTCTCATTTCCAACCAGGAAGAGGAAATAACCAAAGGCTCAGCGTGCCGTGCCGGAACCAGATTAGGGCCTGAAGCCATCCTGCGGTGTTGCGGCCAGCTCAAAAGAAAGCGAGTTGAAGAAAGGAGCTCAGGGGCACTGTAATTCACAAACCTGCAGAGTTATAAATGACAGCTATCGTCCAAAAATAGACTGAAGTAAGGCTGCCAAGAGGACTTGAAAGCGGGGCAGAATTGCAGGAAACCGATTTCAGGAGGTAGACTGGAATTGCATTGAAAGCATAGGAAAAGAGGCAGAACGTCCACAATGATGCACTTGGCCAAAAAGGGCGTATGCGTTTTTTCCTGAATATATTCAGGAAAAAACGCATACGCCCTTTTTGGCCAACCAAGCAAGCTTGCAAAGGAAATCTGCACTACAATGAAGTCTCACTTCCCCCCGGTCAAAAGGGTCATCTGAAAAAAGTGTAAAATCCAGAAAGGCAGGACACGCCATGGAGAACTGGGAGCCTTGTTATGCTGAAGGGCGGGATGTAAATTGCCAACAAACACTCGGGAGAAGTGTATGGTGTTTCCTGAAACATCTAAAAAACAAAGCAACAGAGCCTAGGGCACTTCCACTTATGGTCCTATAGCTTAGGGAATTTAAAATCAAAAAGACACAGCCACCCCAAAGTTTCGAACGGCTCTGTTTACAAGAACCTCGTTTACAGTACAAGATCAACATCGCAGAAAGTGAAAAATGGATAAAGAAGTTGTGGTATTTACTTACAAAGCAATATCACTCAGCAATGAAATCTGTGTCATCAGGCCCTTAGCAGCACAATGAGTGGATTCAGGTATGATGATTCTAACTGAAATAAGTCACACAGAAAAAGAAACATCATAAGATATCAGTAATACACGGAATGTAAACTTGGCTACACAGGAACTGAATTACAGAACAGAACAGGGTCTCAAATTTAGAAAACCAACTTATGCTTGCTTAAGGGGAAAGGTGAGTTGGGGTGCTGCATAAAACCAGAGATTGAAATGAGCACAGATAAAGTTCCTTAAGCCAAATATGGAATAGACAAGAGCTACTCCTTGCTCAACGAAATGGACTCAACACCGCATATTAAACGCCTAAGAATGTACCTGACTAGTAAGTATCTTAAAACCTATGGATTGCTATTTCTCCGAAACAGAATCAAGCATGTGTACAGGGGCATAAACGCAGCAGTGATAGGATTGGAGAGGTTCGGTGAGCAAATGAAGACCCTTTGAAGTCATATTGCATGGTACCCATTCCACGGGTTTCAAATACACAGGTTTAAGGTATTCTTCCTTCAGCTAAAACATGCATGTGGAACCCAAGTATGATCAACCATGTGAACGGGAGACGTGTTCAAATATGTCTCAGTTTTCCTCCCCTGGTACTCGGGTGCAACATTCCAGACGCTTTACTAACACTCTCCCCACTTGGAAAGTCAGCGCCTTTAACCTCCTGTTTGGCCCAGTTTGCAATTTCTGCGGAAGATGAACAGGAATAGCGAGAACCAATGAGAGACTAGCTGGAGGTGTCTGGACGGGCAAATTTAACTCTCATTTCCCACCAGGAAGAGGAAATAACCAAAGGCTCAGCATGCCGTGCCGGAACCAGATTAGGGCCTGAAGACATCCTGCGGTGTTGCGGCCAGCTCACAAGAAAGCGGGTTGAAGAAAGGAGCTCAGGGGCACTGTAATTCACAAACCTGCAGAGTTATAAATGACAGCTATCGTCCAAAAATAGACTGAAGTAAGGCTGCCAAGAGGACTTGAAAGCGGGGCAGAATTGCAGGAAACCGATTTCAGGAGGTAGACTGGAATTGCATTGAAAGCATAGGAAAAGAGGCAGAACGTCCACAATGATGCACTTGGCCAAAAAGGGCGTATGCGTTTTTTCCTGAATATATTCAGGAAAAAACGCATACGCCCTTTTTGGCCAACCAAGCAAGCTTGCAAAGGAAATCTGCACTACAATGAAGTCTCACTTCCCCCCGGTCAAAAGGGCCATCTGAAAAAAGTGTAAAATCCAGAAAGGCAGGACAGGCCATGGAGAACTGGGAGCCTTGTTATGCTGATGGGCGGGATGTAAATTGCCAACAACCACTCGGGAGAAGTGTATGGCGTTTCCTGAAACATCTAAAAAACAAAGCAACAGAACCTAGGGCACTTCCACTTATGGTCCTATAGCTTAGGGAAATTAAAATCAAAAAGACACAGCCACCCCAAAGTTTCGAACGGCTCTGTTTACAAGAACCTCGTTTACAGTACAAGTTCAACATCGCAGAAAGTGAAAAATGGATAAAGAAGTTGTGGTATTTACTTACAAAGCAATATCACTCAGCAATGAAATCTGTGTCATCAGGCACTTAGCAGCACAATGAGTGGATTCAGGTATGATGATTCTAACTGAAATAAGTCACACAGAAAAAGAAACATCATAAGATATCAGTAATACACGGAATGTAAACTTGGCTACACAGGAACTGAATTACAGAACAGAACAGGGTCTCAAATTTAGAAAACCAACTTATGCTTGCTTAAGGGTAAAGGTGAGTTGGGGTGCTGCATAAAACCAGAGATTGAAATGAGCACAGATAAAGTTCCTTAAGCCAAATATGGAATAGACAAGAGCTACTCCTTGCTCAACGAAATGGACTCAACACCGCATATTAAATGCCTAAGAATGTACCTGACTAGTAAGTATCTTAAAACCTATGGATTGCTATGTCTCCGAAAGAGAATCAAGCATGTGTACAGGGGCATAAACGCAGCAGTGATAGGATTGGAGAGGTTCGGTGAGCAAATGAAGACCCTTTGAAGTCATATTGCATGGTACCCATTCCACGGGTTTCAACTACCCAGGTTTAAGGTATTCTTCCTTCAGCTAAAACATGCATGTGGGACCTAGAGTATGATCAACCATGTGATCGGGAGACGTGTTCAAATATGTCTCAGTTTTCGTACCCTGGTACTCGGGTGCAACATTCCAGACGCTTTACTAACACTCTCCCCACTTGGAGAGTCAGTCCCTTTAACCTCCTGTTTGGCCCAGTTTGCAATTTCTGTGGAAGATGAACAGGAATAGCGAGAACCAATGAGAGACTAGCTGGAGGTGTCTGGATGGGCAAATTTAACTCTCATTTCCCACCAGGAAGAGGAATTAACCAAAGGCTCAGCGTGCCGTGCCAGAACCAGATTAGGGCCTGAAGACATCCTGCGGTGTTGCGGCCAGGTCACAAGAAAGCGAGTTGAAGAAAGGAGCTCAGGGGCACTGTAATTCACAAACCTGCAGAGTTATAAATGACAGCTATTGTCCAAAAATAGACTGAAGTAAGGCTGCCAAGAGGACTTGAAAGCGGGGCAGAATTGCAGGAAACCGATTTCAGGAGGTAGACTGGAATTGCATTGAAAGCATAGGAAAAGAGGCAGAACGTCCACAATGATGCACTTGGCCAAAAAGGGCGTATGCGTTTTTTCCTGAATATATTCAGGAAAAAACGCATACGCCCTTTTTGGCCAACCAAGCAAGCTTGCAAAGGAAATCTGCACTACAATGAAGTCTCACTTCCCCCCGGTCAAAAGGGCCATCTGAAAAAAGTGTAAAATCCAGAAAGGCAGGACAGGCCATGGAGAACTGGGAGCCTTGTTATGCTGATGGGCGGGATGTAAATTGCCAACAACCACTCGGGAGAAGTGTATGGTGTTTCCTGAAACATCTAAAAAACAAAGCAACAGAGCCTAGGGCACTTCCACTTATGGTCCTATAGCTTAGGGAATTTAAAATCAAAAAGACACAGCCACCCCAAAGTTTGGAACGGCTCTGTTTACAAGAACCTCGTTTACAGTACAAGTTCAACATCGCAGAAATTGAAAAATGGATAAAGAAGTTGTGGTATTTACTTACAAAGCAATATCACTCAGCAATGAAATCTGTGTCATCAGGCCCTTAGCAGCACAATGAGTGGATTCAGGTATGATGATTCTAACTGAAATAAGTCACACAGAAAAAGAAACATCATAAGATATCAGTAATACACGGAATGGAAACTTGGCTACACAGGAACTGAATTACAGAACAGAACAGGGTCTCAAATTTAGAAAACCAACTTATGCTTGCTTAAGGGGAAAGGTGAGTTGGGGTGCTGCATAAAACCAGAGATTGAAATGAGCACAGATAAAGTTCCTTAAGCCAAATATGGAATAGACAAGAGCTACTCCTTGCTCAACGAAATGGACTCAACACCGCATATTAAACGCCTAAGAATGTACCTGACTAGTAAGTATCTTAAAACCTATGGATTGCTATGTCTCCGAAAGAGAATCAAGCATGTGTACAGGGGCATAAACGCAGCAGTGATAGGATTGGAGAGGTTCGGTGAGCAAATGAAGACCCTTTGAAGTCATATTGCATGGTACCCATTCCACGGGTTTCAACTACCCAGGTTTTAGGTATTCTTCCTTCAGCTAAAACATGCATGTGGAACCCAAGTATGATCAACCATGTGATCGGGAGACGTGTTCAAATATGTCTCAGTTTTCCTCCCCTGGTACTCGGGTGCAACATTCCAGACGCTTTACTAACACTCTCCCCACTTGGAAAGTCAGCGCCTTTAACCTCCTGTTTGGCCCAGTTTGCAATTTCTGCGGAAGATGAACAGGAATAGCGAGAACCAATGAGAGGCTAGCTGGAGGTGTCTGGACGGGCAAATTTAACTCTCATTTCCAACCAGGAAGAGGAAATAACCAAAGGCTCAGCGTGCCGTGCCGGAACCAGATTAGGGCCTGAAGCCATCCTGCGGTGTTGCGGCCAGCTCAAAAGAAAGCGAGTTGAAGAAAGGAGCTCAGGGGCACTGTAATTCACAAACCTGCAGAGTTATAAATGACAGCTATCGTCCAAAAATAGACTGAAGTAAGGCTGCCAAGAGGACTTGAAAGCGGGGCAGAATTGCAGGAAACCGATTTCAGGAGGTAGACTGGAATTGCATTGAAAGCATAGGAAAAGAGGCAGAACGTCCACAATGATGCACTTGGCCAAAAAGGGCGTATGCGTTTTTTCCTGAATATATTCAGGAAAAAACGCATACGCCCTTTTTGGCCAACCAAGCAAGCTTGCAAAGGAAATCTGCACTACAATGAAGTCTCACTTCCCCCCGGTCAAAAGGGTCATCTGAAAAAAGTGTAAAATCCAGAAAGGCAGGACACGCCATGGAGAACTGGGAGCCTTGTTATGCTGAAGGGCGGGATGTAAATTGCCAACAAACACTCGGGAGAAGTGTATGGTGTTTCCTGAAACATCTAAAAAACAAAGCAACAGAGCCTAGGGCACTTCCACTTATGGTCCTATAGCTTAGGGAATTTAAAATCAAAAAGACACAGCCACCCCAAAGTTTCGAACGGCTCTGTTTACAAGAACCTCGTTTACAGTACAAGATCAACATCGCAGAAAGTGAAAAATGGATAAAGAAGTTGTGGTATTTACTTACAAAGCAATATCACTCAGCAATGAAATCTGTGTCATCAGGCCCTTAGCAGCACAATGAGTGGATTCAGGTATGATGATTCTAACTGAAATAAGTCACACAGAAAAAGAAACATCATAAGATATCAGTAATACACGGAATGTAAACTTGGCTACACAGGAACTGAATTACAGAACAGAACAGGGTCTCAAATTTAGAAAACCAACTTATGCTTGCTTAAGGGGAAAGGTGAGTTGGGGTGCTGCATAAAACCAGAGATTGAAATGAGCACAGATAAAGTTCCTTAAGCCAAATATGGAATAGACAAGAGCTACTCCTTGCTCAACGAAATGGACTCAACACCGCATATTAAACGCCTAAGAATGTACCTGACTAGTAAGTATCTTAAAACCTATGGATTGCTATTTCTCCGAAACAGAATCAAGCATGTGTACAGGGGCATAAACGCAGCAGTGATAGGATTGGAGAGGTTCGGTGAGCAAATGAAGACCCTTTGAAGTCATATTGCATGGTACCCATTCCACGGGTTTCAAATACACAGGTTTAAGGTATTCTTCCTTCAGCTAAAACATGCATGTGGAACCCAAGTATGATCAACCATGTGAACGGGAGACGTGTTCAAATATGTCTCAGTTTTCCTCCCCTGGTACTCGGGTGCAACATTCCAGACGCTTTACTAACACTCTCCCCACTTGGAAAGTCAGCGCCTTTAACCTCCTGTTTGGCCCAGTTTGCAATTTCTGCGGAAGATGAACAGGAATAGCGAGAACCAATGAGAGACTAGCTGGAGGTGTCTGGACGGGCAAATTTAACTCTCATTTCCCACCAGGAAGAGGAAATAACCAAAGGCTCAGCATGCCGTGCCGGAACCAGATTAGGGCCTGAAGACATCCTGCGGTGTTGCGGCCAGCTCACAAGAAAGCGGGTTGAAGAAAGGAGCTCAGGGGCACTGTAATTCACAAACCTGCAGAGTTATAAATGACAGCTATCGTCCAAAAATAGACTGAAGTAAGGCTGCCAAGAGGACTTGAAAGCGGGGCAGAATTGCAGGAAACCGATTTCAGGAGGTAGACTGGAATTGCATTGAAAGCATAGGAAAAGAGGCAGAACGTCCACAATGATGCACTTGGCCAAAAAGGGCGTATGCGTTTTTTCCTGAATATATTCAGGAAAAAACGCATACGCCCTTTTTGGCCAACCAAGCAAGCTTGCAAAGGAAATCTGCACTACAATGAAGTCTCACTTCCCCCCGGTCAAAAGGGCCATCTGAAAAAAGTGTAAAATCCAGAAAGGCAGGACAGGCCATGGAGAACTGGGAGCCTTGTTATGCTGATGGGCGGGATGTAAATTGCCAACAACCACTCGGGAGAAGTGTATGGCGTTTCCTGAAACATCTAAAAAACAAAGCAACAGAACCTAGGGCACTTCCACTTATGGTCCTATAGCTTAGGGAAATTAAAATCAAAAAGACACAGCCACCCCAAAGTTTCGAACGGCTCTGTTTACAAGAACCTCGTTTACAGTACAAGTTCAACATCGCAGAAAGTGAAAAATGGATAAAGAAGTTGTGGTATTTACTTACAAAGCAATATCACTCAGCAATGAAATCTGTGTCATCAGGCACTTAGCAGCACAATGAGTGGATTCAGGTATGATGATTCTAACTGAAATAAGTCACACAGAAAAAGAAACATCATAAGATATCAGTAATACACGGAATGTAAACTTGGCTACACAGGAACTGAATTACAGAACAGAACAGGGTCTCAAATTTAGAAAACCAACTTATGCTTGCTTAAGGGTAAAGGTGAGTTGGGGTGCTGCATAAAACCAGAGATTGAAATGAGCACAGATAAAGTTCCTTAAGCCAAATATGGAATAGACAAGAGCTACTCCTTGCTCAACGAAATGGACTCAACACCGCATATTAAATGCCTAAGAATGTACCTGACTAGTAAGTATCTTAAAACCTATGGATTGCTATGTCTCCGAAAGAGAATCAAGCATGTGTACAGGGGCATAAACGCAGCAGTGATAGGATTGGAGAGGTTCGGTGAGCAAATGAAGACCCTTTGAAGTCATATTGCATGGTACCCATTCCACGGGTTTCAACTACCCAGGTTTAAGGTATTCTTCCTTCAGCTAAAACATGCATGTGGGACCTAGAGTATGATCAACCATGTGATCGGGAGACGTGTTCAAATATGTCTCAGTTTTCGTACCCTGGTACTCGGGTGCAACATTCCAGACGCTTTACTAACACTCTCCCCACTTGGAGAGTCAGTCCCTTTAACCTCCTGTTTGGCCCAGTTTGCAATTTCTGTGGAAGATGAACAGGAATAGCGAGAACCAATGAGAGACTAGCTGGAGGTGTCTGGATGGGCAAATTTAACTCTCATTTCCCACCAGGAAGAGGAATTAACCAAAGGCTCAGCGTGCCGTGCCAGAACCAGATTAGGGCCTGAAGACATCCTGCGGTGTTGCGGCCAGGTCACAAGAAAGCGAGTTGAAGAAAGGAGCTCAGGGGCACTGTAATTCACAAACCTGCAGAGTTATAAATGACAGCTATTGTCCAAAAATAGACTGAAGTAAGGCTGCCAAGAGGACTTGAAAGCGGGGCAGAATTGCAGGAAACCGATTTCAGGAGGTAGACTGGAATTGCATTGAAAGCATAGGAAAAGAGGCAGAACGTCCACAATGATGCACTTGGCCAAAAAGGGCGTATGCGTTTTTTCCTGAATATATTCAGGAAAAAACGCATACGCCCTTTTTGGCCAACCAAGCAAGCTTGCAAAGGAAATCTGCACTACAATGAAGTCTCACTTCCCCCCGGTCAAAAGGGCCATCTGAAAAAAGTGTAAAATCCAGAAAGGCAGGACAGGCCATGGAGAACTGGGAGCCTTGTTATGCTGATGGGCGGGATGTAAATTGCCAACAACCACTCGGGAGAAGTGTATGGTGTTTCCTGAAACATCTAAAAAACAAAGCAACAGAGCCTAGGGCACTTCCACTTATGGTCCTATAGCTTAGGGAATTTAAAATCAAAAAGACACAGCCACCCCAAAGTTTGGAACGGCTCTGTTTACAAGAACCTCGTTTACAGTACAAGTTCAACATCGCAGAAATTGAAAAATGGATAAAGAAGTTGTGGTATTTACTTACAAAGCAATATCACTCAGCAATGAAATCTGTGTCATCAGGCCCTTAGCAGCACAATGAGTGGATTCAGGTATGATGATTCTAACTGAAATAAGTCACACAGAAAAAGAAACATCATAAGATATCAGTAATACACGGAATGGAAACTTGGCTACACAGGAACTGAATTACAGAACAGAACAGGGTCTCAAATTTAGAAAACCAACTTATGCTTGCTTAAGGGGAAAGGTGAGTTGGGGTGCTGCATAAAACCAGAGATTGAAATGAGCACAGATAAAGTTCCTTAAGCCAAATATGGAATAGACAAGAGCTACTCCTTGCTCAACGAAATGGACTCAACACCGCATATTAAACGCCTAAGAATGTACCTGACTAGTAAGTATCTTAAAACCTATGGATTGCTATGTCTCCGAAAGAGAATCAAGCATGTGTACAGGGGCATAAACGCAGCAGTGATAGGATTGGAGAGGTTCGGTGAGCAAATGAAGACCCTTTGAAGTCATATTGCATGGTACCCATTCCACGGGGTTTCAACTACCCAGGTTTTAGGTATTCTTCCTTCAGCTAAAACATGCATGTGGAACCCAAGTATGATCAACCATGTGATCGGGAGACGTGTTCAAATATGTCTCAGTTTTCCTCCCCTGGTACTCGGGTGCAACATTCCAGACGCTTTACTAACACTCTCCCCACTTGGAAAGTCAGCGCCTTTAACCTCCTGTTTGGCCCAGTTTGCAATTTCTGCGGAAGATGAACAGGAATAGCGAGAACCAATGAGAGGCTAGCTGGAGGTGTCTGGACGGGCAAATTTAACTCTCATTTCCCACCAGGAAGAGGAAATAACCAAAGGCTCAGCGTGCCGTGCCGGAACCAGATTAGGGCCTGAAGCCATCCTGCGGTGTTGCGGCCAGCTCAAAAGAAAGCGAGTTGAAGAAAGGAGCTCAGGGGCACTGTAATTCACAAACCTGCAGAGTTATAAATGACAGCTATCGTCCAAAAATAGACTGAAGTAAGGCTGCCAAGAGGACTTGAAAGCGGGGCAGAATTGCAGGAAACCGATTTCAGGAGGTAGACAGGAATTGCATTGAAAGCATAGGAAAAGAGGCAGAACGTCCACAATGATGCACTTGGCCAAAAAGGGCGTATGCGTTTTTTCCTGAATATATTCAGGAAAAAACGCATACGCCCTTTTTGGCCAACCAAGCAAGCTTGCAAAGGAAATCTGCACTACAATGAAGTCTCACTTCCCCCCGGTCAAAAGGGCCATCTGAAAAAAGTGTAAAATCCAGAAAGGCAGGACACGCCATGGAGAACTGGGAGCCTTGTTATGCTGAAGGGCGGGATGTAAATTGCCAACAAACACTCGGGAGAAGTGTATGGTGTTTCCTGAAACATCTAAAAAACAAGCAACAGAGCCTAGGGCACTTCCACTTATGGGTCCTATAGCTTAGGGAATTTAAAATCAAAAAGACACAGCCACCCCAAAGTTTCGAACGGCTCTGTTTACAAGAACCTCGTTTACAGTACAAGTTCAACATCGCAGAAAGTGAAAAATGGATAAAGAAGTTGTGGTATTTACTTACAAAGCAATAACACTCAGCAATGAAATCTGTGTCATCAGGCCCTTAGCAGCACAATGAGTGGATTCAGGTATGATGATTCTAACTGAAATAAGTCACACAGAAAAAGAAACATCATAAGATATCAGTAATACACGGAATGTAAACTTGGCTACACAGGAACTGAATTACAGAACAGAACAGGGTCTCAAATTTAGAAAACCAACTTATGCTTGCTTAAGGGGAAAGGTGAGTTGGGGTGCTGCATAAAACCAGAGATTGAAATGAGCACAGATAAAGTTCCTTAAGCCAAATATGGAATAGACAAGAGCTACTCCTTGCTCAACGAAATGGACTCAACACCGCATATTAAATGCCTAAGAATGTACCTGACTAGTAAGTATCTTAAAACCTATGGATTGCTATGTCTCCGAAAGAGAATCAAGCATGTGTACAGGGGCATAAACGCAGCAGTGATAGGATTGGAGAGGTTCGGTGAGCAAATGAAGACCCTTTGAAGTCATATTGCATGGTACCCATTCCACGGGTTTCAACTACCCAGGTTTAAGGTATTCTTCCTTCAGCTAAAACATGCATGTGGGACCTAGAGTATGATCAACCATGTGATCGGGAGACGTGTTCAAATATGTCTCAGTTTTCGTACCCTGGTACTCGGGTGCAACATTCCAGACGCTTTACTAACACTCTCCCCACTTGGAGAGTCAGTCCCTTTAACCTCCTGTTTGGCCCAGTTTGCAATTTCTGTGGAAGATGAACAGGAATAGCGAGAACCAATGAGAGACTAGCTGGAGGTGTCTGGATGGGCAAATTTAACTCTCATTTCCCACCAGGAAGAGGAATTAACCAAAGGCTCAGCGTGCCGTGCCAGAACCAGATTAGGGCCTGAAGACATCCTGCGGTGTTGCGGCCAGGTCACAAGAAAGCGAGTTGAAGAAAGGAGCTCAGGGGCACTGTAATTCACAAACCTGCAGAGTTATAAATGACAGCTATTGTCCAAAAATAGACTGAAGTAAGGCTGCCAAGAGGACTTGAAAGCGGGGCAGAATTGCAGGAAACCGATTTCAGGAGGTAGACTGGAATTGCATTGAAAGCATAGGAAAAGAGGCAGAACGTCCACAATGATGCACTTGGCCAAAAGGGCGTATGCGTTTTTTCCTGAATATATTCAGGAAAAAACGCATACGCCCTTTTTGGCCAACCAAGCAAGCTTGCAAAGGAAATCTGCACTACAATGAAGTCTCACTTCCCCCGGTCAAAAGGGCCATCTGAAAAAAGTGTAAAATCCAGAAAGGCAGGACAGGCCATGGAGAACTGGGAGCCTTGTTATGCTGATGGGCGGGATGTAAATTGCCAACAACCACTCGGGAGAAGTGTATGGTGTTTCCTGAAACATCTAAAAAACAAAGCAACAGAGCCTAGGGCACTTCCACTTATGGTCCTATAGCTTAGGGAATTTAAAATCAAAAAGACACAGCCACCCCAAAGTTTGGAACGGCTCTGTTTACAAGAACCTCGTTTACAGTACAAGTTCAACATCGCAGAAATTGAAAAATGGATAAAGAAGTTGTGGTATTTACTTACAAAGCAATATCACTCAGCAATGAAATCTGTGTCATCAGGCCCTTAGCAGCACAATGAGTGGATTCAGGTATGATGATTCTAACTGAAATAAGTCACACAGAAAAAGAAACATCATAAGATATCAGTAATACACGGAATGGAAACTTGGCTACACAGGAACTGAATTACAGAACAGAACAGGGTCTCAAATTTAGAAAACCAACTTATGCTTGCTTAAGGGGAAAGGTGAGTTGGGGTGCTGCATAAAACCAGAGATTGAAATGAGCACAGATAAAGTTCCTTAAGCCAAATATGGAATAGACAAGAGCTACTCCTTGCTCAACGAAATGGACTCAACACCGCATATTAAACGCCTAAGAATGTACCTGACTAGTAAGTATCTTAAAACCTATGGATTGCTATGTCTCCGAAAGAGAATCAAGCATGTGTACAGGGGCATAAACGCAGCAGTGATAGGATTGGAGAGGTTCGGTGAGCAAATGAAGACCCTTTGAAGTCATATTGCATGGTACCCATTCCACGGGTTTCAACTACCCAGGTTTTAGGTATTCTTCCTTCAGCTAAAACATGCATGTGGAACCCAAGTATGATCAACCATGTGATCGGGAGACGTGTTCAAATATGTCTCAGTTTTCCTCCCCTGGTACTCGGGTGCAACATTCCAGACGCTTTACTAACACTCTCCCCACTTGGAAAGTCAGCGCCTTTAACCTCCTGTTTGGCCCAGTTTGCAATTTCTGCGGAAGATTAACAGGAATAGCGAGAACCAATGAGAGGCTAGCTGGAGGTGTCTGGACGGGCAAATTTAACTCTCATTTCCCACCAGGAAGAGGAAATAACCAAAGGCTCAGCGTGCCGTGCCGGAACCAGATTAGGGCCTGAAGCCATCCTGCGGTGTTGCGGCCAGCTCAAAAGAAAGCGAGTTGAAGAAAGGAGCTCAGGGGCACTGTAATTCACAAACCTGCAGAGTTATAAATGACAGCTATCGTCCAAAAATAGACTGAAGTAAGGCTGCCAAGAGGACTTGAAAGCGGGGCAGAATTGCAGGAAACCGATTTCAGGAGGTAGACAGGAATTGCATTGAAAGCATAGGAAAAGAGGCAGAACGTCCACAATGATGCACTTGGCCAAAAAGGGCGTATGCGTTTTTTCCTGAATATATTCAGGAAAAACGCATACGCCCTTTTTGGCCAACCAAGCAAGCTTGCAAAGGAAATCTGCACTACAATGAAGTCTCACTTCCCCCGGTCAAAAGGGCCATCTGAAAAAAGTGTAAAATCCAGAAAGGCAGGACACGCCATGGAGAACTGGGAGCCTTGTTATGCTGAAGGGCGGGATGTAAATTGCCAACAAACACTCGGGAGAAGTGTATGGTGTTTCCTGAAACATCTAAAAAACAAAGCAACAGAGCCTAGGGCACTTCCACTTATGGTCCTATAGCTTAGGGAATTTAAAATCAAAAAGACACAGCCACCCCAAAGTTTCGAACGGCTCTGTTTACAAGAACCTCGTTTACAGTACAAGTTCAACATCGCAGAAAGTGAAAAATGGATAAAGAAGTTGTGGTATTTACTTACAAAGCAATAACACTCAGCAATGAAATCTGTGTCATCAGGCCCTTAGCAGCACAATGAGTGGATTCAGGTATGATGATTCTAACTGAAATAAGTCACACAGAAAAAGAAACATCATAAGATATCAGTAATACACGGAATGTAAACTTGGCTACACAGGAACTGAATTACAGAACAGAACAGGGTCTCAAATTTAGAAAACCAACTTATGCTTGCTTAAGGGGAAAGGTGAGTTGGGGTGCTGCATAAAACCAGAGATTGAAATGAGCACAGATAAAGTTCCTTAAGCCAAATATGGAATAGACAAGAGCTACTCCTTGCTCAACGAAATGGACTCAACACCGCATATTAAATGCCTAAGAATGTACCTGACTAGTAAGTATCTTAAAACCTATGGATTGCTATGTCTCCGAAAGAGAATCAAGCATGTGTACAGGGCATAAACGCAGCAGTGATAGGATTGGAGAGGTTCGGTGAGCAAATGAAGACCCTTTGAAGTCATATTGCATGGTACCCATTCCACGGGTTTCAACTACCCAGGTTTAAGGTATTCTTCCTTCAGCTAAAACATGCATGTGGGACCTAGAGTATGATCAACCATGTGATCGGGAGACGTGTTCAAATATGTCTCAGTTTTCGTACCCTGGTACTCGGGTGCAACATTCCAGACGCTTTACTAACACTCTCCCCACTTGGAGAGTCAGTCCCTTTAACCTCCTGTTTGGCCCAGTTTGCAATTTCTGTGGAAGATGAACAGGAATAGCGAGAACCAATGAGAGACTAGCTGGAGGTGTCTGGATGGGCAAATTTAACTCTC